>NC_053026.1:630583130-630639958 GCF_003073215.2 Triticum urartu
CAGTTCCCATTAGCTTGATTGATTCACTAGCTGGAATTTCATCTAGCACATTTGGAAGTTGCTCTCTTTGTGAACCATTAGTCTCATCGAACCGCACATCCACTGTTTCAACCACTTTGTAATGAAAGAGATTGAAGACTCTGTAGGAGTGCGAATCCTTTCCATATCCAAGCATAAAACCTTCATGTGCTTTTGGTGCAAATTTTGAGGTGTGGTGTGGGTCCTTGATCCAGCACCTTGCGCCAAATACTCTGAAGTAACTGACATTTGGCTTCTTGCCAGTTAGGAGTTCATAAGATGTCTTGTTCAGAAGCTTGTGAAGATAAACACGATTGATTGTATGGCATGCAGTGTCAATGGCTTCAGTCTAGAATTTTCTTGGAGTCTTGTATTCATCTAGCATCGTTCTGGCCATCTCAATGAGTGTTCTGTTCTTGTGTTCGACGACGCCATTCTGCTGTGGCGTGTACAGAGATGAGAATTCATGTGTGATGCCCAAGGTATCAAGATATGTATCAAGGCCAGTGTTCTTGAATTCAGTGCCATTGTCACTTCTGATGTGCTTTATCTTGGCGCCATGATTGTTCATAGCTCGATTGGCGAAGCGCCTGAAGACATCCTGCACTTCTGTCTTGTAAAGGATTATGTGCACCCAAGTATATCTAGAGTAATCATCAACAATGACAAAGCCATAGAGGCAAGCAGTAGTGGTAAAAGTTGAGTATTGAGTGGGACCAAAAAGATCCATGTGAAGCAGTTCGAAGGGTCGAGTAGTGGTCATGATTGTCTTCGAGGGATGTTTTGCCCTCGTCATCTTCCCTGCTTCACAGGCACCGCATAAGTGATCTTTCTTGAACTTGACGCCCTCGATGCCTATGACATGTTTCTTCTTCGCAAGGGTGTGGAGGTTCCTCATGTCAGCATGCCCAAGCCTCCGATGCCAAAGCCAGCATTCTGAAGCTTTTGCAAGAAGACATACTGCAAGTTGTGGCCCTGCTGAGAAATCTACCACATACAAATCATCTTTCCGATACCCTTCAAACACTAGAGACTTGTCAGATTCCATTAGTACAAGGCAATGATATTTTCCAAACATTATGATCATGTTCAAATTGCAAAGCATTGAGACAGACATTAAGTTGAAGCCAAGGGATTCAACAAGCATGACTTTATCCATGTGTTGATCCCTTGAGATTGCAACTCTACCTAGACCCAATACCTTACTTTTACCAGTGTCAGCAAATGTGATGTGGCTCTTGTCGGATGGACGTAAGGTTGAGTCCATAAGAAGGCTTCTTTTGCCAGTCATGTGATTTGTACACCCACTGTCAATAATCCATTCTGAAGACTTTGAAGATGCTGGTGTCGTACCCTACAGTGCAGTTAGGGGGATAGGCTTCACGAAGAGAATTGTGAAGAAAAAAAATTTGACGAACCAGTGGGTTATGAAAGCTTAGATCCAGATTAGGACTAATAGGGAGAGTAGCATGCGATTCAGGAATGAAGTACATAATGATGCCATTCGGGCATTTTATCTTGCGCCCTACAAGATTTTTAAGGTCCCCAGCAATAGCGTCAGAAGATTTTGTTTTTCTGCTGGAGACCTTTCCCTGCAAAAGAGAGTTAAGCTTTCTTAACCACCCACATCTTCAAGGGTGGCTTAGAAGCAATAAGTCTAAGTGCAGCATCTGAGAATTTTGGCTTTGAAGCCCTAGCAAACAGTCTAGCAGGCGGACAATAGTAATCATAAGAATAGGCAGAATAGTTTTTGGTCATATGAACATGACGGTTTGATGAACCGCTCTCATATTCATATGCCTGAGTATGGTTTCCCTGCAAAACATTTGCGTTAGTGCGACTCAGGTGAGTCCTCTGTCTGTATGAAGCCTTTAGACCGTATGAAGCCTCTGGTCTGAGGTTTGTCTTCTTCATGTGAGGTGTCATGAAGACATTCACAGGAAGATTTTCCAGACACTTTTTCAGAACCCAGATCTTCTTCATAGGCGGTCCATTCCTGCAGTTAGTACCAATGTACCTGGCAAACACTTCACCATTCTGATTTTTAAACAGTACATAGTTTGCATCAAAGGATTCATCAATGATAATAGGGTTAGCACAGGTGAAGCCAGATAAATTGGGTGGATCTGCTGAAGGTTCCTTTGCAGCAACCCACTTGGTTTTGGGGTACTGCTCAGGTTTCCAGTAAGAGCCATCTGCATTTATTTTCCTTACGAACCCAACACCCTCTTTCCTAGGGTTTCGGTTCAGAATCTGCTTCTTGAGGACATCACATAATGTCTCATGTCCTTTAAGACTTTTGTACATCCCTGTTTCAAGCAATGTCTTCAACCTAGCATTCTCATCAGCAATAGCAGTGGTATCCTCAGCAGAGGGGTTAGTTACCACATCAACAGTTGAAGATATTGCAACAGCAGTAGCAGTGGAACATTCAGCAACAGAAGTAGCATTATCACGCTCAATGCATTTAAGACATGGTGGTTCAAATCCTTCCTGAGCGGAACTGATCTGTTCGGCGCGAAGTGACTCGTTTTCCTTTTGAAGATCTTCATGAGCCGCTCTCAATTTCTCAAGTTCTTGCTTCCTTTGAACATAATCATAGGAAATCTTTTCATGAGTTGTTGAGAGAGTATCATGACGATCTTCAAGTTCCTGATACTTAACGTGAAGATTTTTTTATGTCTTCAATTAAGGATTCAGATCAAGTCATTTCAGCACCCAACAGATCATCGCTTCTGTCTAACTATTTTTTAATATGTTCCATGGCTTTCTGTTGTCCAGTTGCAATTTTAGCAAGTGTTTTGTAACTGGGTTTTGAATCACAATCAGAGTCATCGTCACTAGATGTTTGATAGTGAGTAGTGTGTTTGTTTACCTTGGCACCGCGTGCCATGAAGCAGTAGGTAGGAGTGGAGTAGTCCTTGTCATTTGCATCGGTGTTGGTGATGAAGTCATTGTCTTCAGTGTTGAAGATGGACTTGGCGACGTATGCTATAGCCAGACTTGCAATGCCAGAATCAGACTCCTCCTCAGACTCCACCTCTGCCTCCTCAGAAGCGGACTCCTCCTCTGATTCCATTTCCTTGCCAACAAACGCACGTGCCTTGCCAGATGAGCTCTTCTTGTGTGATGAAGACTTTGAGGAAGACTTGGAAGAAGACTTTGTGTATTTCTTCTTCTTCTTGTCGTCAGAGTCATATTCCTTGCTCTTCTTCTTCTTTCTGTTCTCATTGTCCCACTGTGGACACTCAGAGATGAAGTGTCCAGTTTTCTTGCACTTGTGGCATGTTTTCTTCTTGTAGTCATGAGCAGAGGCTTCATTATTCCTTGAGCTTGATCATGAAGACTTTCTGAAGCCTTTCTTCTTGGTGAATTTTTGGAACTTCTTCACTAGCATTGCAAGTTCCCTTCCAATGTCTTCAGGATCATCAGAACTGCTGTCAGATTCTTCTTCAGACGAGGAAACAACTTTTGCCTTCAAGGCACGAGTTCGCCCATAGTTTGGACCGTAGATATCTCTTTTCTCCGAAAGCTGAAACTCATGTGTATTGAGCCTCTCAAGTATGTCAGACGGATCGAGTGTCTTGAAATCAGGACGTTCTTGGATCATCAGGGCCAGGATGTCAAATGAACTATCAAGTGATCTCAGCAGCGTCTTGACGACTTCGTGTTTGGTAATCTCAATGGCGCCGAGGGCTTGAAGCTCATTTGTGATGTCAGTGAGTCGGTCAAATGTGTGCTGGACATTCTCATTGTCATTTCGCTTGAAGCGGTTGAAGAGATTGCGAAGGACACTGATTCTTTGATCTCTCTGGGTTGAGATGCCTTCATTGACCTTGGAGAGCCAGTCCCAGACCAGCTTGGATGTCTTCAAAGCACTCACACGGCCATACTGTCCTTTGGTCAGATGACCACAGATGATGTTCTTGGCAGTAGAGTCCAGTTGAACGAATTTCTTGACATCAGCAGCAGTGACACATTCTCCAGCCTTGGGAACACCGTTCTCGACGACATACCATAGGTCGACGTCAATGGCTTCAAGATGCATACGCATCTTATTCTTCTAGTAGGGATATTCAGTTCCATCGAAGACGGGGCACGCAGCGGAGACTTTAATTATCCCTGCAGTCGACATAGCTAAAACTCCAGGTGGTTAAACCGAATCACACAGAACAAGGGAGCACCTTGCTCTGATACCAACTGAAAGTGCGTTATATCGACTAGAGGGGGGGTGAATAGGCGATTTTTATGAAAGTCTTCAAAACGTGGAAGTTATGAAGACAAACAATAGAGATATGCCTATTACTATGCAGCGGAAGTTAGACTACACTAGGTAAGCCAAGGTCAAGTATCAACAGAGTGAAAGCACAGTGACAAATAGCTGTAGTGTAATTAGGATCAGGTAGGAAGATACTATGAAGCCAAACAGATCATACAGTCATGTTGTGAAGACAAAAGATAGAACAGACACGCAATGTCTTCACAATGAGTGATCAGTAAGTAAAAGGAAGTGAAGATGAAACCAGTGACTCGTTGAAGACAATGATGTGTTGGACCAGTTCTAGTTGCTGTGACAACTATACGTCTGGTTGGAGCGGCTAGGTATTTAAACCTTAGGACACACAGTCCCGGACACCCAGTCCTGAACATGCAGCTCAGGACACCAAGTCCTCACCGTATTCTCCTTGAGCTAAGGTCACATAGTCCTCGCCCAATCACTCTGGTAAGTCTTCAAGGTAGACTCCCAAACCTTCACAGACTTCGTTCACTGGCAATCCACAATGTCTCTTGGATGCTCTGAACGCGACGCCTAACCGTCTGGGGATGCACAGTCCTCAAGTGTAATAAGTCTTCAGATCACACAGACAAGAAGACTTATGTGATGCCCAATGTTCTCTAGCTCTGGGTGGTTAGGGCTTTATCCTCGCAAGGAATTCTCTCTCTCAAAGGCTTCGAGGTGGGTTGCTCTCACACGACAAAAGCCGTACTCTCAATCTGAGCAGCCAACTGTTTATGGTTGTAGGGGGTGGGCTATTTATAGCCACTTGGCAACCCGACCTGATTTGTCCGAAATGACCCTGGGTCACTAAGGAACTGACACGTGTCTCAATGGTCATATTTCAAACTCTCATGGCAACTTTACTTGGGCTACAAGCAAAGCTGACTTGTCCGGCTCTGGACAAGATTCGCTCTCATTGTCTTCACTCGAAGACATAGGTTTTTGGTTTAGGCATCACTTTAGTCATTCTGACTGGTTCTCCTGGACCCCACTTAACAGTACGGTGGTTCCTATGACTCAACACAAAAGAAAAAGAACTATGAAAGATCTAAGTCTTCGAGCTCCATAGGCTTCATATCGTGTCTTCTCTTATCATAGTCTTCAATGTGAATATCTTCATATACCACCTTTGACTTCAATGTCTTCATACATTTTTAGGGGTCATCTCTGGTAGTAAAACCGAATCAATGAGGGACTTCTACCTGTGTTATCCTGCAATTCTCACAAACACATTAGTCCCTCAACTAGGTTTGTCGTCAATACTCCAAAACCAACTAGGGGTGGCACTAGATGCACTTACAATTATTACATGTACAGAACCATGTAGCCTTTTGTTTCTATCCGGCTCATGGGGCCTGCTAGTGATTCCTACCTGCTAGCTGTGGCACGCGTGTTTCTTTCCTTCTTTTCGAATGGGTCGGTGTTCCACGATTTGTTTTCAAACCTCCTCCGGTCTGTTTTGTTTCTTCTTTCTGGCACCACATTGTGGCCCTTCGAGACGGTGCGTCGAGTGTTTTCTCTGCCTTCTGCGAGAAAACGACATCGACACTTCATCAATCATAATGGTATCGAGGGTACAACAAGACTCCGCCTTCCCCCTACTTCTCACATCACCAGCGCGTCACCCTCCCCACCATGTTATCTTCCTCGATGTCCACGAGAGTCAGCAGATCGTAGGCCATGGAAAACGCCTCCCGGTTGTGAATCCAAAGTCCCCACGCGTCCTCACGTGTCCATGGTTGGGTGGTTTAATGGATATAAACATCACCTGTTGCACCGGCGTCAAATCTCTTCTTCCATCGGAATCAACTTTGTTGGTGAGTACTCCCTACAAGTTTGTTTACAGTTCAGCATTTGCATCTACTCGGTGGATCTATAATTGTTGACAATATTATACCCTTTTGACTATGGTTTAAGAAAAGGAGCACATACCTATGGAAGATGAATACTTGGGGAACTCTTCCCATGGAAGGCCATCCATTATATTCAAAATAGGGAACAATATCAATGAAATGCAAATAGTGTGGCTACATTCCCTTAATAGCTTAATATTTATGGTGAATGACTGTGGACTAAACTAGATAGTATAGCACCCCACAACTAATAATGGAGATATGCATAAGTGACGGTTATCATTACCAAATCAGAAGAGCAGAACTTAATTGGACAAGAGCAATGAAATAAATGTTTGGAATCAAGTAAACTTTGGCTTAGATTACCCATAGTGGAAGTAATATAAGTGGTAACATCACACATATCTAGGCAAAATAGATGATGTGGCAAGTAATTGATGAGGAAAAATAGGCATGTCGATCGTAACATAGTATGTTACTCACACTATGAGTAACACGTACCAAGAAAAGATGAGTCTATAACCTAATAAATGAAGTGTTGGATGACACCACACATGTTACTCCCCACTATAGATATAGTAACATATGCTAGTAACATATCCATGTTAGTAGTCTAAGTTACTCCCCACTATGGGCAGTCTTAGCAACTAGATTCCTATAAGCAATTTACATGCAATTGAAATAGAAATCTGCATTGATTGGCCTACATAAAAGAGCTTCAAATGTCAACAGGGACCATTCTTTTCAATATATGGTCAATGCAACATGGGTATGAATGGAAAAACATTGATTCAATGACGACGACAATAACGTATGACTCAACAGCAATAGATGGTCAAAGCAGCGAACATACGAACCGACAAAAATATTATCCAACAAGATGACAACAAGGTATGACTCTAACAACAATAGATGGTCAATGACAACAACATTGTATGAGTCGAAACATAATAGTTGGTCAGCTGTAGGGCTTAGTAACCACGACTTCTGCACCAAATTTAGATCCGATCAAGACCAAGATGTTCATAGACCAGCATACATAAAAATCAATGAATAATGTCAATAGGACCCATTCTTGTCAATAAAATAGTTACCCTGAAAAAGTTAAGTCAACGTGACACATATTTAGAACCAAAGAAGCGATATCTAACAATGTTGACGACAATTAATAACTCGAATATCAATATGTGTCTAGCAATGTATGATGACAAGGTAATATGTCTAACGACACTACTAGGAAAAGGCCTACTAGTGGCGCACCAGTTTTGCCTACTAATGGTGCACTACTGGTGCGCCACTAGTACCACGCCACTAGTATTATATACTAATGGTGCACCACTGGTGCACCATTAGTATCTGGTACACTAATGGCGCACCACTCCGTGCGCCATTAGTATAGACCAACATGCGCCATTAGTATGCCTCCCAGGGGCCATATTTACCCATGTGCTTTGGCATACTAATGGCGCACTATGGGGTGATGCGCCATTAGTATGAATATTAGGGTTTTTTACTTTTCTGATTTTTGCACAGGTTACAAAATATATTATTGGACAGAATATAGACAGCACCACACAACAACAACAGATTCATCGAATACAATAGAAGATTAGTCTCCGAATTCAAAAGACCGAACAAAGATAGAACATTACAAGTCTCGAGACCGCGAGTAGCGAGTTTGTTGGAAGTAATACTAATCCTAACAAGTCCTACTAATCATCATCATACAACTTCTACTCGTTATTAATAACAAGTCATACGATCATCATCTTGATAGTCATCGAACCAACCCTACTTAATTGTTCTTAGCACATGATCATCAGTATTAGGCAGGACCTAAATACCCTATTTAAGGTAAAATAGCATAAAACAATATAGATCCTGACTCTCCATTATGGAGAATGGAGAACATCCTGTCTCCAATTCTTGCGCTTCGCTTCCTTTTGCTTCCAAGAACCTCCTTATGACTGTCCATACATTTTTTTCCATCCTTTGATTTTCATGTCTCCACTTCTTTTAGAAATCTCGTATGGACAGTTGAGATTCGTAGGATGACCTGGCTGTATGTTCAAAACATTAAGACTACCTTTCTGATACATCAAATGAGGGACACAATTCTCTGGGATTATCTGTTGAAAAACATAGTAATAACTTCATAGTTAGCAATGATGTACTAGTTTTAGAAGTATGCAAAAGATGCACAGATGTCGTAATAGTAAAAATCTTACCAGGGTATCTCCATGGTAGTTACCGTAGTTGAACACATGCACTAGTGGTACGTATTGACCATAATGTTGAGGAGTTTGATTGTAGATATTGTAATTCTCAATGTCAGTACAAAATCCGACCAGATGATTTTTCTCCTTGTAACTTGTTAATTCGGAGCCATCGGTGTAGTGGGTTTTGTCTACCATCTCCTGCACATTCTTTGAACAATAAAAATAAGCTGTCAATGGAAATAAGCTGTCAACTATTTTGAAATAAACAATATAAATTAGCTAATAACTATGTTTGAGAAACTCACATAGCGGTAGAACTGGAGGCGTATCAACAAGGACCCAAATGTCCATATTGTCTTGGTCGATGTCAGGATTACCAAGATCCATGGTGATAAGCATACCCTCATCAAAACCATACATCTTGAAAAATGCTTCCCAATTTTTGCAACCAAAATGGGTTACGCTCTCAGAATTATACAGATTTACTTCAAAGTCCACATCGTGATGAGTCCTTAGGTGAATTTTCTTTGTTTCAGAAATTTCATGGTCTTTAAAATCCATCCTCTCCAAGACATAGCGTCTTGCATGGCATGGGATAAGCTATACTCGAATTGTAAAAGATGAAAATTACACGTTGAAAAAGTTGAAGTCATGCTTAATTATGAAAAAAACAATTGTCGTCGTTGCGTACTGTTTCAACTTCTAAGGTCTCCTAGAGCTTAATGCTGAAGCGCCGACCATCGTCCAGGTGAGGCCTGTCGCACAGACCTCGATCGTCGTGGCACCAGTCGCACTCCCCCGGGAGACTTTCGTCGTCCGATGATGACATTTCCTACGTTCATAATTCAAACTACATAGGATGAGTGGTTCCTCTTCCAGATTAGGGTTTATCGATGACGAGCAGCTGACATTAGTAATAACTATGAGTTGATATCACACTTCTATATCACCGATTCTATAGAAGCCAAGGTTTCATCATTTAGGGTTTGTCGACGCCGAGGCACCCTAAATGCTAAGTTAAGTTTTCATCATTTAGGGTTTATCGATGCCGAGGCACCCTAGGTTGGGTCTAATCACTTGCCACTAATCACTTGGCTCTATTGCCACCTATGTTGGGTTTATCATCTAGGGTTTATCGATGCTAAGGAGAATTCTAAGTTGGGCCTAATCACTTGGCTCTATTGCCACCTATGGTTTAATGCAGTAAGAATGGCGGGGCAGTTGATCCTACTTAACAAAGTACTAAGATACCCCGGCCCATGCATTAGTCGCAAGTACCCCATATGTCCTATTTTTAGCAAAGTCATGCTAAAATTCACGAAAAATTTCAGCATGACCTTTGCTGAAAATAGGACATATGGAGTACCCGAATTTGCCGGAACGGAAGTTAATTGACATTCCGACAAACTCAAGGGCCTCTCGGGGTACCTGCAAATTCATCACGACACAATGGTCGGAGACAAAACCCAGCAAACTAGCAAAGTTACTGACGTGTTTACATAAATTGTTTTCTGTAAAAGATGATCATCATCTTTGCAAGTTATTACTTGTCAAATATAGAAGAAGGAACAATTTATTTGTGACATAGTTACAAATGATGACAGAATAAAGCAACACCCTGCACTAGCCTAAAAACAAGTGAAGTTTCACCCATATAAGAACAACTTTATAAAATCAGAGAAGTTGCTAAATTTTTTGTATCCTTCATATTCACTGGAGTACAATGCTTTATAATGTTCCACCATCATTACAGAAAATTGACAATTGTCCATAACAGTTAACTGCAATTTTTGCCTCATAGCTTGGGTGGGTTAAGTACTAGGAGACTTTATAATGTGCAGTACAGGTGCAGTAACAGGCTTCTGAGTTAAGAAGACATTTCTGTTTAATTTTCAGTAAAAAGGCTTAAGAACTCAAACATTGCAAGCACAAAATTACTCCAAGAAATTTACTCCTGCAAGCACAAAATACAATCAAGAAATCCAAGAAACACATGGTCTTGAGGATATTCTTTATGACTGATTATTTCAGTTTTACATGCAAATTTTGACCAAAAAACACATGGTCTTTTTAACAGTTTTCATTTTGGACAGAATTCCTAACACTTTGGTCTTCTAGTTACAAAACAAAACTGACATAATTCTAGATGCCATAACTGAATTTTTTGACAGTAGCTCCTAACTGAAAGACACATTAACTAAGCAAAAAAAGGCAAACCAGCAAACACACACACACATCCAAAGAGATTTGGTTGCTTCATATATATGACTGAATAGATGAGTTCAGAGGGGGGGGGGTTTGGCTAAAACACTACCTGCACTCCACTTAACTAGATCACAATTTTAGAAAGATTTGTCACAATAATCAACATGAAGGAGCACAACCCCCACCGATACAGACCACAAATCCACACTGAAATCAATCTGCTGACTTTTACTAACCCTAGAACACGGGGGAAGAGGGATGTGGTACTCACGGGAGGTAGCCTAGGGGGAAGGGGGGAAGGGGGGAGAGGTGAGGAATCACATGTGGGATAACGACAGGCTGCCGTAGGAGGTCACCGGCGTCGAGGAGGCGGCGAGCGGCGGCACGTCGAGGAGGAGGCGGCGCGTCGAGGAGGCGGCGGCGCCTTCTTGCTCAGTCTCTTGCTTCCCCGAGCCCTTCCTCGAAGACGGCGATGGGGGGCAGGGCAGCAGTGGCGGCGTAGTGGGTCGGGGCGGCGGCGGAGCAGCAGGGCGAGGGCTCGGGGGATTGGGGATTGGGCTTGGCCGGGGAGGAGGCGGCGCTCGGGGGAAAAGGGATAGAGGGGGGAAAGTTACTAGTTTTGGAAAAAAGATAAAAAAAATTGATTTTTTTTGAAAAAAACTTAGTAATTGCGCACCTGTGGACAGTGCGCCATTACTAGTTAAACTAGTAATGGGCACTGTCTACTTGATGCGCCATTAGTATGTTTGGAAAAATGAAAAAAGATTTGTTACTAGTGGCGCACCATGTATCCGGTGCTCCATTAGTGTCTTCCACACTAATGGCGCACCTGCACATGGTGCGCCACTGCTATATTGTAGTGGCGCACCACATGTTAGGTGCGCCATTAGTATCCATTTCATCTATAGCCCTTTTCCTAGTAGTGCGATGAAGATGACAATGTATGACCTAGAACGCAATATCTTGTCAATGTAACGCCCATACAAACCTCCTCTCCCTTTTGAGGCGGGGGAAGAGAATGCAAAGGCAAAGCAACTGCCCAAACTTCCTCTCGCTTTTGGTGACATTCTAGTTGTTGCACTATGCGCTTCCCTATGCGTACTCCACACGGGGAGTGATACGTCTCCAATGTATCTATAATTTTTTATTGTTCCATGCTATTATATTACCTGTTTTGGATGTTTTAAATGCATTAATATGCTATTTTATATTATTTTTGGGACTAATCTATTAACCTAGAGCCCAGTGCCACTTTCAGTTTTTCCTTGTTTTTTTAGCTTCGCGAAAAAGGAATATCAAAAAGAGTCCAAACGGAATAAAACTTTCACGATAATTTTTCTTGGACCAAAAGACACCCAGTAGACTTGTAGTTCAAGTCAGAAGAGCCACAAGGCTGGGAAAAGGATGGAGGGCGCGCCCTAGGGGGGCACCCCCTACCTTGTGTGCCCCTCGGTGACCCCCTGACCTAGTTCTTCCTCCTATATATTCACATATATTCCTGAACCTCTACAAGCATCCACGAAAACACGTTTCCACCACCGCAACCTTCTATTCCCGTGAGATCCCATCTTGGGGCCTTTTCTGGCATCCTGCCAAAGGGGGATTCAATCATGGAGGGCATCTACATCAACTCCATTGCCCTTCCGATGAAGCGTGAGTAGTTTACCTCAGACCTACGGGTCCATATCTAGTAGCTAGATAGATTCTTCTCTCTCTTTGATTCTCAATACCATGTTCTCCTCGATGTTCTTGGAGATCTATCCGATGTAATTTTCTTTTGTGGTGTGTTTGTTGAGATACGATGAATCGTGGATTTATGATCAGATTATCTATTAATATTATTTGAATCTTCTCTGAATTCTTATATGCATGATTTGATATCTTTGTAATTCTCTTCGAACTATTGGTTTGGTTTGGCCAACTAGATTGGTTTTTCTAGCAATGGGAGAAGTGCTTAGGTTTGGGTTCAATCTTGCGGTGTCTTCGCCCAGTGACAAAGTAGGGGTAGCGAGGCACGTATTGTATTATTTCCATCGAGGATAAAAAGATGGGGTTTACATCATATTGCTTGAGTTTATTCCTCTACATCATGTCGTCTTACTTAAAGCGTTACTCTGTTCTTCATGAACTTAATACTCTAGATGTAGGCAGAAGTTGGTCGATGTGTAGAGTATTAGTAGTAGATGTAGGCAGGATTCGGTCTACTTGACACAGGCGTGATGCCTATATTACATAATCATTGCCTTAGATATCGTCATAACTTTGCGAATTTCTATCAATTGCTCAAGAGTAATTTGTTCACCCATCGTATTATTTGCCTTCAAGAGAGAAGCCTCTAGTGATACCTATGCCCCCCGGTATATTTCCCATCATGTTAGTTTCTGATCTACTATTTTGCAATCTTTTATTTTCAGATCTATAAACCAAAAAACCCAAAAATATTTAGTTATATTTTGTTTTCTTTTATTTATCTCTATCAGATCTCACCTTTGCAAGTGACCGTGAAGGGATTGAAAACCCCTTTATCACGTTGGGTGCAAGTGTTTGTTTGTTTGTGCAAGTATTGGTGATTTGCGCGTTTGTCTCCTACTGGATTGATACCTTGGTTCTTAACTGAGGGAAACACTTATCTCTACTTTGCTGCATCACCCTTTCCTCTTCAAGAGAAAAACCAACGCAAGCTCAAGAAGTAGCAGGAAGAATTTCTAGCGCCATTGCCGGGGAGATCTATGCCAAGTCAAGCCTACCAAGTACCCATCATAAACTATCATCTCTTGCATTACATTATTTGCAATTTGCCTCTCATTTTCGTCTCCCCCACTTCTAAAATGATTTTTGAAAAGATTTGCCCTTTTCTTTGCTCTTCTTCCATTCATCTTTTCGTTTGCGTTTTGTTTGCCCATGTGTTGGTGTGTTGCCCGCCTTTATGGCTCAACCAAGGAATGTTGATCCTTACTATAAGAGGTTAGAAGAAATTGAAAACAATGTTAGGATCTTCATGTCTTTATAATTTGAGTATAATAGTTTCTTTAGAAACGAGCTTAAGGAGCAGAAAACTTTTATGGAGTACATGAATAAAGAGCTCGATGATATGTCTAAAGAATTTTATGGTTTGAAATCTCAGTTTTCTCATCTTGAAAATTTAGTAGGCTAAATTTTTGATAAGCAAGCTACTTTAGTAAACAAGATGGCCGCTAAACCGGAGTCTTTGAATAATGATGAAGATCTTAATTTGATTGATGTGATTCCTATTGAATATTTCTTTTCTAAAATAGATCTTGATAAAGATGGGACTGGAGATGAGTCAACTTTAGCTAGAAGGCATCCCAATGATTCGGAGTTTATAGATGTTGATGCAAAAATTGATAAAAGTGGGATTGGAGAGGTCAAAACTTTAAGTAGCAATGAACCCACTCTTTTGGATTTCAAGGAATTTAATTATGATAATTGTTCTTTAATATATTGTATTTCCTTGTTGCAATCCATGTTGAATTCTCCTCATGCTTATAATCAAAATAAAGTTTTTACTAAGCATATTGTTGATGCTATGATAAAATATTTTGAAGAAAAGCTTGAATTGGAAGTTTCTATTCCTAGAAAACTTTATGATGAGTGGGAACCTAATATTAAGATTAAGATTAAAGATTATGAGTGCCATGCTTTGTGTGATTTGGGTGCTAGCGTTTCCATGATTTCAAAAACTTTATGTGATGTGTTATGTTTCCGTGAATTTGTTGATTGTTCTTTAAATTTGCATCTTGCAGATTCCACTAGTAAGAAACCTATGGGAAGGATTAATGATGTTATTATTGTTGCAAATAGGAATTATGTGCATGTAGATTTCATTGTTCTTGATATAGATTGCAATCCTATATGTCTTATTATTCTTGGTAGACCTTTCCTTAGAACGATTGGTGCAATTATTGATATGAAAGAAGGAAACATTAGATTTCAATTTCCGTTAAGGAAGGGCATGGAACACTTTCCTACAAAGGAAATTAAGTTTCCATATGAATATATTATGAGAGCTACTTATGGATTGCATACCAAAGATGACAATACCTAGATCTATGTTTTTATGCCTAGCTAAGGGCGTTAAACAATACTGCTTGTTGGGAGGAAACCCAATTTTATTTTTGTTCTTGCTTTTTTAGTCCTGTTTTTAAAAACCAATTCATCTAGCCTCTGGTTACATGTGTTTTTGTTTTTAATTAGTGTTTATGCAAAGTAAGACCTTTGGGATAGCTTATGGTGATGGTTGATTTAATCTTGCTGAAAAACAGAAACTTTTGTGCTCAGGGAAACAATTCTCGTGTTTAGAAGAAGCATGATAAATATTGATTCTTTTTGCAGAAGATTAAGATACAAATTGCCTCTGTTGTCCAAATTTTCAGAATTTTTAGAGTTACAACAGTATTCGAGAGTTACAGATTGCTATAGATTGTTCTGTTTTTGACAGATTCTTTTTTCTTTGTGTTGTTTGCTTATTTTAATGAATCTATGGGTATTATCAAGGAATATGAACCATGGAAAAGTTGGAATGCGGCAGATATTACACCAATATAAATAAAAATGAGTTCACAACAGTACCATAAGTGGTGATTTATTTTCTTATACTAACGGATCTCATGAGTTTTCTGTTGAGTTTTGTGTTGTGAAGTTTTCAAGTTTTGGGTAAAGATTTGATGGACTATGGAATAAGTAGTGGCAAGAGCCTAAGATTGGGGATGTCCAAGGCACCCCAAGGTAGTATTCAAGTACACCGAAGAGCCTAAGCTTGGGGATGCCTCGGAAGGCATCCTCTCTTTCATCTTCGTCTATCGGTAACTTTACTTGAGGCTATATTTTTATTCACCACATGTTATGTGTTTTGCTTGGAGCGTCTTGTATGATATGATTCTTTGATTTTTAGTTTGCAAAAATCATCCTTTCTGTACACACCTTTTGAGAGGGACACACATGAATCGTGATTTATTTGAATACTCTATGTGCTTCGCTTATATTTTTGAGATAGGTAATTTTGCTCTAGTGCTTCACTTATATCTTTTTAGAGCATGGTGGTGGTTTTATTTTATAGAAATTGTTGAACTCTCATGCTTCACTTATATTATTTTGAGAGTCCCTTTAAACAGCATGGTAATTTGCTTTGGTTATGTATTTAGTCCTAATATGATAGGCATCCAAGAGGGATAAAATAAAAACTTTCATATAAAGTGCATTGAATACTAGGAGAAGTTTGATTCCTTATGATTGTTTTGAGATATAAAGATGGTGATATTAGAGTCATGCTAGTGAGTAATTATGGATTTTAGAAATACTTGTGTTAAAAGTTTCTGATTCCCGTAGCATGCATGTATGGTGAGCTGTTATGTGATGAAGTCAGAGCATGATTTATTTATTGATTGTCTTCCTTATGAGTGACGGTCGGGGAAGAGCGATGGTATCTTCCTACCAATCTACCCCCCTAGGAACATGCGTGTAGTACTTTGTTCCGATGACTAATAGAGTTTTGCAATAAGTATGTGAGTTCTTTATGACTAATGTTGAGTCCATGGATTATACACACTCTCACCCTTCCACTATTGCTAGCCTCTCTAGTACCGTGCAGCTTTCGCCGGTGCATTAAACCCACCATATACCTTCCTCAAAACAGCCACCATACCTACCTATTATGGCATTTCCATAGCCATTCCGAGATATATTTCCATGCAACTTCCACTGTTCCGTTTATTATGACACACTTCATCATTGTCATATTGCTTTGCATGATCATGTAGTTCACATCGTATTTGTGGCAAAGCCACCATTCATCATTTTTTTGTACATTTTGCTCTTGAGTCATTGCACATCCCGGTACACCGTCGGAGGCATTCATATAGTCATATTTTGTTCTAGAATCAAGTTGTAATTCTTGAGCTGTAAGTAAATAAAAGTGTGATGATCATCATTATTAGAGCATTATCCCATGTGAGGAAAGGATGATGGAAGCTATGATTCCCTAACAAGTTGGGATGAGTCTCCGGACTTTACAAAAAAGTAAAAGAGGCCAAAGAAGTCCACACAAAAAAAGAAAAAAAAATGAGAGAAAAGAGAGGAGGGGCAATGTTGCTATCCTTTTTCCACACTTGTGCTTCAAAGTAGCACCATGATCTTCATGATAGAGAGTCTCCTATGTTGTCATCTGTCATATACTAGTGGGAATTTTTCATTATAGAACTTGGCTTGTATATTCCAATGATGGGCTTCCTCAAATTGCCCTAGGTCTTCGTGAGCAAGCAAGTTGGATGCACACCCACTTAGTTTCTAGTGAGCAAGCAAGAGGCAATGTGCGCGTCCTTGTTGCCATGTCATAAGAAGTCTCTGATTGGGGGGGGGGTTAGAGCCAGCGCGAGTAGCATATGGACCGGCATGGCAGTTAGCACATGGCAGATGAGGGCTAGGCGCTGTCCGCGGGAGAGAAGAGAAGCTTTACATGTTGCAAGCTTCTTCACAAGCTTGTCGATGAGCGGGAGCAGTGCGGAGACCGAAGCCTTCCGGATCGAGAGAGGCAATCCAAGGTAGTTGATAGGAAACCCCACCATCGGGCATGCAAGAGAGGGCCCGATGGTGGAGAGCTTGTCGTTGCCGCAACGAATTGGCGAAGCGGAGCATTTGAGGAAGTTTGTGCGGAGTCCGGAAGCATTGTCGAACAGTCGGAGGAGCTCCTTCACGGTGGCGAGCTCATGGGCGTCGGGGTGACAAAAGATGACCACATCATCGGCGAACATGGAGATGCCGCATGCCATGCAGTGAATCTTTTGAGGATGCTGGTATGCATGGCATGTTGAAGCAGCGAGGTGATCTTGTAGATGACCAAGGCAAAGAGCGTGGGTGAAACGGGGTCACCCTAGCGAAGACCTTGCGCGTGGGAAATCGGCAGCCAGGGGTTGCTGTTGATGAGGACCCATGTGGATGCCATGGAGAGGAGGATGGAGATGCATTCGCACAAGCGGTGGCCAAACCCAATGTGCCGTGGAGTTTCGAGAAGGAAGGGCCACGAGACCGTGTCGAAGTCCTTGGCAATGTCTAGTTTGAGAAGGATGTGCAGTGCTCTAAGGTTGTGGAGTAGCCTCGCAGTCCGCTGAACCAGGAAGAAGTTGCCGTGTACGCCCCTCCCGCGATGAATGCGCTTTGGTTTGCATATACTCACTGGAAGCATAATAATTGACGATACTATGGCTCTCTTGATTATGCTTTTAGAGAAGGAGCACATGCCTATGTAAGATGAATACTTGTGTCTACACTTTCTTTATAGGTATAAAAGAATTCAGTCCATCCTTCCTTTAATTTATATTTACATTTATTAAAATTTTGCTATCTTTGTTCCTTCATCCCCACCAATACATCCACAAGCTTGCCATCCGCCACCGGTTTAACAGTAGGCGGCGAAAAGGCTCGGATTCATCGAGTGCCACCGTCGTTGGGTTTATGGTATTGGGTGCAGGCTTCAATGCCAGTGACATGGAGTCGTCATCATCGTACTTAGTTGGCCAGATGCGCTTCTTCGCAGCCTCCTCCTAATGTTCACTTCGAACACTCGGGCACCATTGCCTCCCGTGGTAGCCAGGTTGGGACCAACATGCATGCAGAGGTTAGCGGCCTAAGCTCTGTTGAAGGAAGTAGAGATTGTCGTCTAGGTTGTAGGTCATGCGCATGCTTTGCATGAAGTCAGAGGATTGTGGCGTATGTGAGCTATTAGGGCAGCCCGAACGACTCCCTTCCCGCCATCAGTCCTTTCTACTCAGACAATGTCCTCACCTCAATCATTCCTCACATAGCAAAAGCAGAGCTTCTACTTAGAACAAACATGGTCAACACCTGTAAGAAAACCATAAATCACGTGTTGCACAATGATCGAAATTACAAAGTTTACATATTTGAGTGGTGGCATCTTGGAATGGCTGGAAGAAGCCACAAATGCCAAGAAAATAGGGAAAATAAATGGGGGTAAGAAACGGTAAACTCACTAGATGGTAAGCTTGCTCATGCTGAAATGAGGAAAATGAAATAGTTGGATGAAACGATGTCACTTGCATTGATATTTCCTTTTTTTACTATCTTGATAAGTGGTATGCACACTTTCTCTTCCTACTAGGTCTCGGTGTGCATTTTTTAGGATTGTAGGTTGTTGTGTTATAACTACGTGCTTTCTTATTCTTACATGTACTAAGCCACATAGCCTTTCAATTCTCTTTGCTTTCTTGGGTCTGCTATTGATTTCTATGCTGCTGACAGGTATGCTTCTTTAGTGCTCTTTGTGCGTATGTGATTTCGACTAGTCTTCTCCGATTTGTTTTCGCACCTCCAGTCAATTTTTTTCTATGCACACCTCGTAATGTGACAATTTAAGAAGGCATGTCAAACACTTTCCCCTCTTTAGCAAATGAATTAAAGAAGTAATGACAACACATTAGCAGCAATAACAATGGTGGAGCATCAACACTTAGCTCCTTTCAACATGTCCTCGCCCTCGACTTCTCACAACATCAACACACCACCCTTTGCACCATGTTGTCTTCCTCGATGTCCACAGGAATCTGTGGCGAACGTAGACCCAGCATTGCCCGCCCTTCCAACTATAGGATCCAGACTCCCCATGGCTTCATCATCCGTCCTTGATTGGGTGGTTTCGAAGATACAATGTCGCCTATTACACTATCGTCAAATCCTCTTCTTCCATCGTGTGCAACATCGCAGATGAATATTGACTTCAATCCAACATTTGCATCTACTAGTGGAGGCATAATAATTGACGATACTAAGCCCATTTTTAGTATGCTTTAGAAGAGAAACATGTAACAGTGGGTGAAAAATACTTGCGTCTACACTTCTTTAGAAGTATTTATAAAAACAAGTCTATACTTCGTTTAATATTATTTTAACTTGTTACTGATCATAAGTGTTATATATTTTTTGTTCATCCCCACCAGTGTCGCCGCTGGCACGCTGCCCACCATCGGCTTGACGACAGGCAGCAAGAAAGCCCCAACCTCATCGGGTGCGACCAGCGTTGTTTCCATTGCACTTTGGCCACATGCACCAATGCCAACAATGTGGAGCCTTCGTCACCATATATAGATAGTTGATCGACCACGCTTATTTGCATCATCATCCTCACCTGGAACGCCGGCACAACATTCCCTCCTATGGCAGCCGTGTCGGGTCCAATGGGCATGTCGAGGCTAGATAGCAAGTTGGGCTTTACTGAATGTAGTAGGGAGTATTGTCGAAGCCA
Organism: Triticum urartu; assembly: GCF_003073215.2. NCBI lineage: Eukaryota > Viridiplantae > Streptophyta > Magnoliopsida > Poales > Poaceae > Triticum > Triticum urartu. The sequence continues at coordinate 630,602,979 of NC_053026.1, forward strand.
TAGGTCGTGCACATGCTCTGCATGGGCCGGAGGACAGTGGTGCCAATAGGCTATTGGAAACCCAAACGGCTCCCTTCCCGCCATCCCTCCTCATTGCTCAGACGACGCCCTTGCCTCCCTCATTCCTCAGAGAACTTAAGATGGGATACTACCCATAATAAACATTGCTCATCAACTATAAGAAAACCATAAACCCCATGTTATACAAACCTCAAAATCTTGTGGCTAATAGAGTTTCCTGCTTTGAGTGGTGGTATCTTGGAATTGGGGGTGGGGACTGCAAATGTCAGGAAAATGGGGACAATAAAGATAAAATGGGAGGAAGGAATGATAAAGTCACTAGATGGTGAGTTTATTCATCCTAAAATGGGGGGAAATGTATCAGTAGGAAGAAGCAATATCACTTGCATTGCTATTTCCTTTCTTTCAATTGCTTGACAAGTGGTATGCACACTTTTTCATCCTAGGTTCTTGTGCGCATATTTGCTATAACAATATACATTTTTACATGTACTAAACCACATAGCCTTTCAATCCTCTCTAATTTTTTTGGTTTGGTAGTGATTTATATGCTACTGATATGTCTGTTTCTTTAATTTTTTTATATGTATGAGATTTTGAATGGTCTTTTATATTATTTTCTCACCTCCAGTAATTTTTTACTATCTCATCATGTAATGTGACTATTCATGTAGGCACGCGAAACACTTTTGCATCCTTCTGAAATTAGTTTAAACAGGAAACACCGACAACACATTAGTAGTAATAACAAAAATACGCATAACCATGTATCCTTCCCCTCTGTTTCCTCTCCCTAGCCTCTGAAACACTACCACACTACCCTCTCCACCATGTTGTCTTCCTCGATGTCCATGGCAGTCCACAGCCTTCCAGCCTAGACCCAATGCCACCCACAATCTCGACTGCAGGATCTAGAGTTCCCAGAACTTCCACCTCCTCCTTGGATGGGTGGTTTCACAGATACAGTGCCACATATTCCACCATTGGAAAATCCACTTCTTCCTTTAGAATGAAAATCGTAGGTGAGTACCGAGTACATGTTTGATTTCAATCCAACATTTGCAACTACGAGTGGATGCATAATAATTGATGATACTAGGCGCTTTTGAGTACTCATTTCAGAAATAAGGAGCACATACCCATGGAAGATAAATACTGGCATCTATGCATTTTTTATAAGCAACTAAAAATCAGTCTATAATTCCTTCATTTTTTCTATTTACTTGAGATTGATCAAAGTTCCCTACCCATTTTCTTCTTCATACCCACAGGTGCAACTGCCAGCACACCGGCTACCGCTTGGACGCCGCTCTCATCTCCATCATTCCTCATAGAGCAGAAGCAGATATCCTGCATAGTACAAACATGCTCGGCAACTAAAGAAAACCTTCATCCATGTTGCACAAAGTTCAAAATCATGAGCTTGAACCTAGGTTTCAGCTTTGATGGGTTGCATCCTACAATGGGTAGGAAAAACCAATTATGTATGGAAAATGAGAAAATAAAAATAAAATGAGAGGAAGAAACGGTAAACTCACTAGATGGCGAGTTTATTAATCCTAAAACGTAAAAAGGGAAATGGTGTGAAGAAACGATGACACCTGCATTGCAATTTCCTTTTTTCACCGGCTACACAAGTGCTATGCACACTTTCCCTTCCTTAGTCCTACTGTGCATTTTTGGAGAATGTAGGTTATTGTGCTATAACTACACACATTGTTATGTGTATTAAACCTTGTATCTAGACTTTCAAGTTTTTTCTGTCTTTTAGGGTTGCTAGCAATTTCTATGCTGTTGACACATTAGTTTCTTTAGTTCTCTTTGTAACATACGTGATTTCGATCGGTCTTCCCCGATCTTTTTCTTACCTTAAATAATTTTCTTTTTTAGACCACATAATGTGACCCTTCGATAAAGACCAAACATCGCCCACCCTCCCAACTACAGGATCCATAGTTGGCTTCATCGTACGTCCCCTAACTAGGGTTGGTTCTGCTTAAGAAATTCCTTGGGGTTTGGTTGTGTGAAGGCTTGGGTTGGCTATCTCAAACGAGTTCTCGATTCCATGGTAATGTAGAAGTTAATTTTTGCTAGTAATGGGATTTATTCCATTCTTTGGTCATGGCGGCTTGGCTCGTGGGCTCCTCATTCTCTAGCAGTCCACAACCGTGCGACTGGCCAAACGTTACGACTTGGACTTCGGCAGCACTTGCTCAAAAGAGTGGAGGGAGGGGATTGTATAGGTCCATGACTAAACATGGACCAGGGGACAGTCGGGCTGACCAGCAAGAGGTGGCTACTAGTAGTAGAAAAATGACTAACATAGAGTGGGGACCATGTCTAATGTTGTTGGAAAATTTGTTGACTGAAAATAGCATTTCCCCTAGTAGTTTCACATCTATTTTTAGTTTCTTCTTTTTATTTATTACTCATTGTAATTCTTCCAAGAAACGAATATACATACACATCACATGCTACTCGCGGGAAGGATTTTCCCATTATCTAGTCCATGCGACCACATCTAGGAAGAGAGCCGAAGATCAAGGGAGATGGAGAAGGGGAGCGGAGATGATCGTCACAACGGCCTTGGAGGAGTGGATATGGCTCATGGTTGCGGGGGATGCGGTGAGTATGGCCCTGTTCAGCGAGATTTTGTGAATTGTTTCGAACATGTAAATGCTTGACGCAGAGTCGATTGGAATTGCGATCTCGGTGATGGAGGCGGAGGGAGAAAGTATGTTCAGAGATGAAGCTCCTCCAATTCAGGTTATTCACTTGGCTATGATGGAATCTAAATCGGCAGATCCTGGGTAGAGGAGGTGTTCAGCGACATATAAATCCTATGTGCTATCCCCCTAAATCTAGAAGAGTTTGTGGTGGGGCAGTCATGGCGATGCCTATAATTAGCACAACCATCATGCTTATGAGAATTATTATCATCAATTTCAGAAATATCACCAACCAAATCAAGAGCGAAGCAACTAGCAGGTGAAACTAACATAGATGGAGAGCTAGTTAAATCAACCACATATGCAGTATTATCAGTACAATGTTGATTCCTCAATTTTTTCTTCATAGATCTTTGTGTTTGTCTATCACGGACAATAGGATATCAGATGAGCCATATCGATCTACATCTCTCGAATGGGTAACGAAATATTTATTCTTGGTAACATGAATTTGAGCAGGGGGTTTGATTATACATACCACACACTACAAAAGATTCCTCATCAGAATCCTCTCCGGCTAGCACCAGGGAAAGGATGTCGACCGGAGTGACTCCTAATACCCACCTAACCCATGACCAAGAGCCCGAATACACGCTGAGAGAAGAGTGAAGCGAGACGAGCTACACATCATCTTCATCGGGTGCATGCCTCTCTCCCTCCTTGGTGTAGGCACGACTATTTCTCCCATCTCCGGCATATGCTGGTCCACCAGCCCCTGTACAAGCATTGACATTAGTGCTCCCACCACATACTCCTCTAGATTTGGAGAAAACATCACATGGGATCTGTATACCACTTATCTCCTCCTCTGCCCTGGATCTACCGATTTCGATTACACCATAGCCCAGTGAATGTGCTCTCAGTAAAAACTCCATCTCAGAACATCCTTGTTCGTTTTGCCTCCATCGTTGAAAGGGTGATTCCAACCAAATCCACATCGAGCATCTCCATTTTCAGAAACCATCCGTAGCTCTCTCTGAACTGGGTCATCCTCAGTTCATCCTCTGCCACCATGTGCTATATCCTCTCCTCTAAGCCCGTCATGATGATCATCTCCGCTCCCCTTCTCCCCCCTCGAGTTTCTCCACCCAGATATGGTCATGTTGACTAGAGAAGAGGAAAATCATTTCCGCAAGTAGCATGTGATGTGTATCTATATCTGTTTCCCTGAAAACTTACAATGAGTAAATAAATAAAAAGAAACCCAAAAATAAATGTCAATCCTCTAGGGGAAATGTTATTTTGAGTCAACAAAATTTCCAACAATGTGAGACATGGTCCCCATTCTGTAGTAGCTATTTTCCCTACTACTAGTAGTCGTTGCCCGCTCTTGACGTCGGTCGTCCCCTCATCCATGTCCTGTCGTGGTACTGTCCATACCCCTCCCTCTACTCCGCCAAGCCGAGTGCCGCCAAATTACAAAGCCGTAACATTCAACTAGTGCCACAATGGTGGATCGGTGGAGAATGAGGAGTACACCAACCAAGACGCCATGACCAGGATGTGGAATAAATCCCATTACCTGCACAAACAAACCTATACATCTCCATGGAATTTAGAACAAGTCCCAGATAACCAACCCAAGCCTAGGCACAACCAAACCCGAAGGAATCATCAGTGGGACCCCCACTTTTATTAGACCTCGGTGCTGCGGCATGGGGAGGGGAGCCATGCTCCTTTTCTGGAGCCCGCGTATGTGGGGACCCATAACATGGCACTTGGGTTGATGTTTCCTTTCTTTCACTAGCTTGATAAATGGCAAGTGGTATGGACACTTTATTTTATCTTCCTACTAGGTCCTTATGTTTTTATTACGTGATTACCGTAGATTGTTGTGTGACAATTCTTTAGTAATTATACATCACATTATTACATTACACGTACAAAACTGCATAGCCTTTCCGTTCTCTCCAATTTTAGCGTTGTGCTGGTGATTTATGCACTAATGACACATGTGTTTCTTTACTTCTCTTGAAATGCACCGGCGTTCTAATATTTGTTTTCCCACGTCCAACTGTTTTTCCTTTCTATTTCTATCACTGTGTTGTGATCCTTTGAGAAGGTGCCTCAAGTGTTTTATCCTCCTTTAGCGAGAAAATAACAACGGCGGTGTGTCGATAGTAATAACATCGAGGTCGTAACATCACGCCCTCTCATTCACTTTCTCTCCCTGAACTTTCATAGCACTGACACATTGCCTTCTCAACCATGTTATCTTCCTCACTGTCTATCGGAGTCAGCGGCACACTATTCCTGTGCTTAGCGCCTCCCAAATGTGAATCCAGGGTTCCCACGGCTTCCTCATTTGTCTCTAAGTTGGGTTGTCTCACGGATACAACGATAGCTGTTGCACCGGCCGTAAAATCTTCTTCTTCCATCGGAATCAATATTACCGGTGAGTACATACTACAAGTTTGATTTCAATCCATCATTTGCATCTACTTAGTGCATGCATAGTAATTGACGGTACTATGCCCTCTTAGGTATGGATTAAGAAAGGAGCACATACCTATATGGAAGATGAAAACTTGCATCCATACTTTTTTCAGAAGTATATAAAAGAACTTACTCTATACTTCCTTTAGTTTATACTTACTTCTGACTGATATTTTTTTTCTATTTTTTGTTTCACCATCCCCACCGACACCACTGCTGGCTTGTGATTCGCTGGCGGTTTGATGGAAGGCGACTAAAAGGCTCGGACTCATCGGCGATTACCGTCATAGGGTCTATACGATTGGGCACAGGCACCAATGCTAGCGACATGGAGTCATCGTCACCGTACTTAGTTGGCTGGCTGCACTTCTCCACTGCATATCCTCCTCATGCAACAACCGTGTCGAGGCCAACATGCTTGTCGAGGCTACCAAGCTGAGCTGCGTTGAAGGAAGTAGGGATTGTCATTCAGGCCGTAGATCGAGTGCATGCTCTGCATGCTACTAGAGTACTATGGTATTGATAAGCATTTCGGTAGCCGAAACGGCTTCCTTCCTGCCATCACTCCCTACTTCTCAAACGATGCCCTCACCTCATTCATTCCTCACATAGCATAGGCAGAGCTCTTACCAAGAACAAACATGCTCATCAACCATAACAAAACCATAAACCTCCTATTGCACAAAGCTCAAAATCTTTGTGGCGGAATTGTTTTACATCTTTGAGTAGTGGTATCTTGGAATGGTTGGGAAGAGGCCGCAAATGTTAAGAAAATAGGGAAAATGGAAAGAAATGGGAGGAAGAAGTATAACTAGTAGACTCACCAGATGGAGAATTTATTCATCCTAAAATGGGGAAAATGAAATAGTTGGATCAAACGATGTCACTTGTTTTGCTATTTCCTTCCTTGTACTGGCTTGAAGAGTGGTGTGCACACTTTGTCTTCCTAAGTCCCTGTGTGCATTTTTGGGGATCGTATGTTGTTGTGTTATAAATACGCACATTGCTATGTGTACTAAAACACCCAAGCTTTCAACTCCATCTGCCTTTTAGGTTGCTGGTGATTTCTATGTTGCTGACACACGTGATACTTTAGTTCTCTTTGTACATACATGATTTTGACTGGTCTTCTCTGGGTTTTTTCTCATGTCCAGTCAGTGTTTTTTCATTGTACACCATGTAATGTGACCCTTTAATAAGGCACACCAAACACTTTCTCCTCCTTTAGAAAATTAAGCAAAAAAAGAAACAATAAATAGCAGTAATAACAATGGTGGTGCATCAAAAGGTAGCCCTCTCCTTCGCGTCCTCTCTCTCAACCTCTCACAACATCAACACATGACCCTTTCCACCATTTTGTCTTCCTTGATGTCCATGGGGGTTAGCGGCCTGCTGGCCCTAGACCCAGCGTTGCCTGCCATCCCGATTGCGAGATCCAGAGTCCTCACAACATCATCATCGGTCCTTGCCTAGGTGGGTGGGTGGTTTCACGGATACAACATCGCCTATTGCACCATCGGTAAATCCTCTTCTTCCATCATATCAACATCGCACACGATTATTTGTTTCAATCTAACATCTGCATCTATTAGTGGATGATAATTATAATAAAAACATGTTTATACTTACTTTATTGTAACTTTAAATTCAAACTGATGAAAGTGTGTTACCAATTTTATTCTTCGTCCCACTAGTGCCACCATCGCACAACGTCGGTCTGACGTCACACAGCAAGACCTCGACTCAATGGGTACCATGGTCGTTGGGTCCATGGAATTTGGCCATAGGCACAAATGCCAACAGCATGGAGCCTTTGTTACCGTACTTAGTTGATTATTCATGCCTCTACGTGTCATCCTCCACATGTTCATCTGGAAGGCCGGCATGCCAGTGCCTCTGTGCTAGCATCATCTGGGCCAACGAGAAAGTCGAGGCTAGCTGGCAAGCTAAGCTATACTAAAGGAACTACGGAGTGTCTTCCAGGCCATACGTCATGCAAATGCTCTACATGGGGCCAGAGGACTGTAGTGTCAGCAGGCTATTGGCAGCCCAAATGACTCCCTTCCTGCCATCGCTCCCTACTAGTTGGTTGACGCCCTCACCTCCATAATTCCTCATAGAGTAGAATTAGACTTGCTACCCACAACAAACATACTCACCAACTATAAGAAAACCGTAAAACCTAGTGTTGCACAAACATCAAAATCTTAATGGCAAAAGAGTTTACTGTTTTGAATGGTGATATCTTGAAATGGCTAGCAAGAAACAACAAATGTCAGAAAAATGGGGGAATAAAAAAGGAAATGGTAGGAAGAAACATTAAAGTCACTAGATGGTGAGTTCATTCATCGTAAAATGATGAAAATGAAATAGTTGGAAGAAACAATGTCACTTGCATTGTTACTTCCTTTCTTTCACCTCCTTGACAAGTGGTATTAACTCTTCCTAGGTTCTTTTGTGCATTTTTGCTATAACTATGTACATTTCTACATGTACTAAAAACACATCATTTCAATCCTCACAGATTTGTTTTTGGTTTGCTAGTGATTATTATGATCTTGACATGTCTGTTTTGTTAGTTCACTTCGTACGTACGTGATTTTGACTGGTCTTCTCCGATTTGTTTTCTCACATCCATTTAATTTCTGTTCTTTTTCACATAGTGTAATGTGATCGTTCAAGAAGGCACATCCAACACTTTCTCCTCCAGCCACATATTAAGTAAAAAGGGGACAATAGGACACATTCTAGTAAAAAAAGGTCCCAAAAGAAGTTTGTTATTGTGATGCATGTTAGAAATAATGAAGAATTATCTAAAAATGTTGAAGGAAATTTATGACTTGAATATTAATATGTGTCTAACAACGAAGACAACAATGTAGGATGACAAAGCAATATGACTAACAACGAGGACGACAATGTATGACCTGGGATGCAATAGCTTGTCAAATGTAGCACACATACAAATCGACAACGATGTATGAACCAAAACATGATGTAGTAACATAGAGGAATTGTAGGCAAGAAATCAGTACCTCTGTGCACATACAAACCGACAAGGATGTATGAATTGATACATGATGTGGTAACATAGAGGAATTGCAGGCAAGAAATCAGTACCTCCCCTTTCTCTGAAACAACCTACAACTCTTATTTTGCCCCATATTTCCTAGGTAAAAAAATACAATGACCAGGGCCGTGTCAGGGTCACCGTCCAGGATTACACATTCGTCATCCTCATCAGCGGCAACATCTCCCTTCTTCTCGCCATACGGAGTGGACAACATCTCCTGTATCATCGCGGGATCATCTACCCCCCCCCCCATTTTAGTTAGGTTGTTGAGCAATAGGTTGGAGGCCCACTCGAGAGCATCAGTCATTGGCTTGGTAGCAAAGGGATCCTCCTTCTCGTCATCTAAGATGATCTCGATGAAAGCCCTCGCCACCAGTCTCGTTATCTACCCCAAAACTGTCGTGGAATTGTCACGACAGATTTCCTAGCGAAAGGACTTAGTCGTAGGGCCATCGCAACTAGGAAGCTTAAAGGGGTTAATCGGGATAAAGGACCCGAGAGGTTTATACTAGTTCCTCCCCTTACGGTGAAGGTAAGGCCTAGTCCAGTTTATGTTGTATTTCTAGGTTTCGATGACCAAGGAGCGAATCCGCTAGCTTGGCTATCGATCTGTCGTTTCTTGTCCTAAGCCGTTGCCGGGTCGTCCCCTTATATACACGGGTTGACGCGTGGCGGCCTACAGAGTCCCAGCCGGCTCATAAAACGTGTCCGGCTCGGTGACTTCTTTTATATGCCTTTGTTTACAAGTCTTTCTTTGCATATGGCAGTTTACAATATTGGGCCTTAAGCCGCCTCTGGGCTTAGGCCTTCTACAATTCTTAATAAACTACCACCTTGAATATTACTGGGCTTCTCTTAACAATCCGCCATTAGGGTTGACCCAGCCCCTCCTGGGCGGGTCATACCTGAAAGTTATATTCCCAACATTAGGCCCCAGGTTGATTTGAACCTTGTTCTTGTCAACCTTCAACATTTAGACGAAATCCATCTTCCCTTGTCTGTAAAAGCTTTGTAACCTGCCATGACGTCATCTTCCGAAAATATGAAAGCCTGCTATGACGTTATCTCCAGCAGATCTTTATCCTTAAATGTCTTCCGAGAATTGAGGCGTCCATTTAGCTGGATAATCATTATTTGGGTCTTCCTTGATTTTCGTGCCTGCCTGTTCTCTTATCCCCTTATAAATAGGCATGACTAGGTCTTTCCTCACTCTTCCCTTTCTTCATCTTCTTCCTCTCGCAACCCTACTGCCGCTCGACCCCCGCCACCGTTGCAGAGCACCTCGTCTTCCTCAACCTCGGCCGCTGCAGCAACCTGAATCAATCCAGAGAACGGCGGTGACCCTCCGCAGAAGATCCATGGATGTAAGTGTTCACCTTCCTGCTCCTCAGATTCGCATTAGGGTTTCTAGGTTTCTGTGTGTTCTTCATAGTTCATCGTAGTTTCTTCATAGTTCCTCCTCCGCAGCCTCTTCTGATCCAAAAAGGAACACATAACTTGTGCGGTAGTTGTTTTGCATCCATTTTTGATACTAGTATATCCCATTTTCTTGTACAGAGGCCTCATTATAACTCATGAACTCATCTGTACTAGATTTTCAGGTCTAGAATATCTTCTTTTTGGAACAGCCATTTGATCCAAAATAATAGTGACAGCTTGGTAAACCTGTTTGTGTCAACACTTTTCCAATTCTGTTTCTGGCATCCTTTGAATATCTTTAGTCATGGCGGCTTATCACGCCGGCTCACTTTTCCTTTATATATCATTAGCCCTTATTTTAAGACGCCATTACTTATTTGTACCATCACCATTTAACGTCTAATTTCATCATTGAATTGAACCGACACACCACTTTCTTTTCAGTCTATCCTTTCACCATGCCGTCCAAAGCGCCAACAATCTGCAGCTTGGTCCCTTCCACAGTTACGGAGGATACCTTGAAGGAATTTTTCACCATAGGATTTTTGCCAGAGAAAAACGCTATGTCTTATCGTGCTCCTGACCCGGACGAAGAATGGCCTCAGCCCAAAGACGGTGAAGTTATCATTTTCACTGACCACATGAATCGGGGTTTCTCACCACCCGGCTCAAAGTTCTTCCCAGACATTCTGCATTTTTTCAAGCTTGGCCCACAAGACATTGGACCCAACTCTATCTCCAATAGCTGCAATTTTCAAGTTCTTTGTGAGGTATATCTTCAAGAAGAACCGACCATGGAACTATTCAGAGAATACTTTTATCTAAACCACTAGAACGAATGCACCAACGACCTTAGTTTCAAGCTTGGTGGAATCTCAATTCAGCGCCGACAGGGCGCCGTCTTTCCCTTAATAGTCTTACCGAGCCATCGCAAAGATTGGAATCAGACTTGGTTCTACTGCCAAGATACGTCACCAGCCAATGAAAAACCACTGTCGGGTTATCGCGCGGAGCGTCTGGATTCCAAGTTTGTGCTCCCTGATAAGCTCACCGTTGTTGAACGCAACAAGCTTATTCCATCTATTAAAAGGATTCAAGCCTTATTGGGGAATGGCTTAACTGGAGTTGACCTGATTCGTTGCTGGGTCGCATGGCGGGTCCTCCCTCTAAGCCGCCGATCCAAGTTAATGTATGAGTATGGCGGAGGCCCAAATGACTCTCTGCGTTATAGCTCTGTTCAATTGACTGAAGAAGACGTTGTTGCAATGTCAACCATCCTTGTGAACGGCAAATACGAGGACTGCAGTAAGGTTGGGTTAAACCCCTTCTGCAAACTTAACCCGACACCATAGGTGAAAACCCCTGACCTCTTTCTCTTTTTGTGTTTTCCTCAGTAGTTTAAATACTTGCATGACCTTTTAACCTGTTTATTTGTTTACATGCCAAATCTGACTTCTGGAAGGCCAAGTATGATCATGAAGCTGCCAAGAAGGCTAGAGCCGCTGCCATAGCCCCCAGGAGAACGACCTGGAAGCCCAAGAAGAAGAAGACTGCATCTAACTTATTCCACCTGGATGATGCTTCTGAGTCAGAGGTAGCCCTTGACTCCCTTGGCCAGTTTTTTAACTACCGTATTGACATTGACTATTGCCAGGACAACACGGGGGCCAGCCAGGCCGTGGAAGAATAGGTAACTATTTCCTCTGACTCAGCCCCTTTGCCAAGACAGAAACTTCAACTGGTAACCCGAAAAGTAAGGTTTTCGCACCCTTTGGCTTATCTGGACCCTCATTTTCTTTTGAAAAAGCAGCAACATGAGAGCCATCATCAGGCCCGGACTAATGACGACGATGAACCGCCTTCCGATTTACAACAAACTCCTCGAAAACGCCAGAATGAGGTTTCTTTCATCTTTGTCTTTTTCTTCCATTAATGGATCTATTCCCTTGCATCACAACTTTATTTTACCTTTGCAGGAGGTTTCTCGCTCTTCTGGCGACTCGTCACAAACTCAATTTCCGGCTTTCAAGAATGCCCCTGGGTAAGGAAAAATCATCTTTCCTCTGTATCTTTAAAACTGCATCATTACACTAACTGTCTCATAAAATCTTTCTTAGTGGTCAAGCCAAATGCAAGAAGGCCAAGGTGATTAAGCCGACAGAAGACCCGAAAGTTCCTGCACCTGTGCCGGCCATGCCAACTCCCTCTCAAACTGAATCACCAGAAGACCCAGCTGTTCATACTCAATTGGACCATCCTGAGTTGTCAGCCGATGAGGCCACCCTTAATCCGACCATTACTGAACCATCTAGCTCAGCTAACCCGCCAACAACTTCTGATATTGACGTTTTGATTACCGGTAGCCGATTTGTTGAACCAGGGACCCCCACTGTATTAGCCCAGCATACTGCTAAGCAAGAGGCTTTAGAGAAGCAGAAAGTGCGGTTTGATATCTCCCATTACGCTCACCTCAATGTCAATGATGTACTGTCCGGCTATCTCAGTCATGTGCACTCCAGTCGTGACTCGGAAATCGAGATGGTCAAACAATTGCAGCTAAAATATGAGGTATGTTCTCCGGTTTACTTATACTCTGCCAGCCCCCAAGTCTTCAGATGATGAACTTGAATGATCTGTAGACTTTATGATATAAGTTGATACTTTGCCTCTAGATTTTTAGAAAGTCCAATAGAGTAGCGTAAAATTCACCTATAGTCCCCAAGGGCCGGCTCAATTTATCATAAATGAACCGGTACTTAATTGCATAACTGTCTTTTACTAGTCCCAATAAGTATTGTGATCCGGCTCAATCTTGAAAAACTTTCTGAATATCATGCATTAGCCCCCAAGTGCCAAGCGTTGTTACTTTGTAAAACCCTTGGGACTTGAAACATATAAAAGTCATAAAAAATTGCTTTGGCAGACATTAGCCCCAAGGTGTCAACTGATATTGCAGTGCAAAGTACTTGAGACTTGAACCCTTATAACTTTTAGTTTAAGTCTTGACACACCTGTGAATGTTTTGTAGAACGCCTTATCTGAGTTGGGCTCTCAATTGACGGATGCCAAGACCCGGTTGGCGGAGCAGGAGACAGAGATAAAGGACACTGACTCTAAACTCCAATTGAGCCTCTCTGAATCTGAGAAATTGAAGACCAGCTTTGCTGCAAAAAAGAAATCCTGGGCCGAAGAAAAGACGCTGCTGATACAACGCACTGAAACAGCTGAGGCAGCTCTCGAGGAGGCTACTACAGAGCTCACCGGTTTAAAAAACCGTGTGTCGCAAATGGTCTCCGCCATCTTCGGTGAGTTTTTCCATAAGGCCCTTATACTCTATTTTGACCAAGAATGTAAACCGCCTGCTTAACCTTTGTTAAAATACTTACAGGTCCGCCGAGTAACAACCTGAGCCAGGACAGTGTGACAAAGCTGAAGGCGGTTTATACCTTGGTGGAACAACTTTATACGGGGGCTCAACGGGCACTTGCTGCTATCTCTCCTGCCAACCAAGGACCCAACCGCCTAAGTGATGTTTTGAAGAAGTTATCGATCTTACCCGCCAGGTTTCAAGAGGTCAAATGATCATGTGCCAGAGCCGGAGCTCTGACTGCCCTGAGCCGCTCCAAAGCCTGGGTGCCGAATTTAGACCCGGTTGATGTGGCTAAGGGGTACCCTACCGTGAAGGAAGACGTGACTCCATTTGAGCAAGATGACTTTATTGCCTGTGTGAGGGGAGTTCGTCCTCAAGCTACCATTCTTGGAGAGGAGACAAACATCGACAAATATCAGCCGGGTTTTGATATGGAGAATAAGAAGATGGCGACTCCCTGTTACAAGGTGACAGATCTTATCCCGCCGGTTCACCAACACACTTTTGCCCCGTAAGTCGATCCAGTCGGCCTGATTGACGATGAAGCAGAGTTCATTGCTCTGAACGCATTTGACTGGTCCAATCCCAGCTTCCAACCAGTAGAGGGAGGCGAACCGGCGAGGGGAGAGTCATAACCATCTTTTGGGCTCTCAAAGCCTTGTAATAGATTAGTTTGAAAACTGCATGTTTTGCCTATGTCATCGTGCATAAAATGTTGCCTATGACTCTTTGCCAATGATGTCAATATATATATGCAGCACATCTGTGATTACATCTGCAATGTTTTAACTCTGTTCCTATAAAGAATGAAAGAGTTGGCCTGGCGGTTTAGCACCGGACGGGTCAAAACATCCGGTATATGACTTATGAAATTATCAGAGTGGAAAAGACAGAACCAGATGCAAAATAAACAAGGCTGTGTTCTTTGAATCTGTACTGCCGGTTTACATGACCCGGATGATGAGGTTGATAAACCAATCTTTGTTAGAAGTCAATACTTCCATATGTCTTGATGAATTTTATGCCTTGGCAACTCATTGTCAAATAACCGAGCCGGTTTAACTTGAAACCATACTGACAGTTAGATTTGAGATGATGAAAAACAGCAAGACAAAAACACTAGGCTTCAGACAATGTAAATCAAAACATTTAAATAAAAAACTGGAGGCTTATGATTAGAATATGATCAGTAAACCGGACCAAAGGGGTCAAGCTAAGATTCAAATATGATCATATAGCCCCCAGTGGCTTTGGCGTTGGGCTGATCAAGAGGGTACCGACAGCTATGTTCTCTTTGGTTCGAATACGACCTTTGTTTGAACAGGAAGCCCCCAAATGACCTTGAGAGGTTTTTAACGACCCTGATTCAAATACGAACCAAGTCGGACCCAAAAGGGGTTAAGCTATGATTCGGATACGATCAAGAAGCCCCCTAGTGAGTTCGACTTTGAGCCGATCATGAGGGTTATGACAGCTATGTTCTCTTTGGTTCGAATACGACCTATGTTTGAACAGGAAGCCCCCAAATGACCTTGAGAGGTTTTTAACGACCCTGATTCGAATACGAACCAAGTCAGACCCAAAAGGGGTTAAGCTATGATTCAGATACAATCAAGAAGCCCCCTAGTGAGTTTGGCTTTGAGCCGATCACGAGGGTTACGGCAGTTATGTTCTCTTTGGTTCGAATACGATCTATGTTTGAACAGGAAGCCTCCAAGTGACCATGAGGTTTACAGCTAGATTCGAATACGATCAGGAGCCGTACCAACAGGGTTAAGCTAGATTCGGATACGATCAGCCCCCTTTTGATCATTTTAAATAATGAAAATAATAAATCATTGAAAGGGAAAAGGACAGAGGTCCTGCTTTATTACTTATCATAATGTATACAATGTCAAAGTATGCACATGACGAGAGCCGGTGGCTTAAGTATAGTATGGCCGAAGATGAGCAATGTTCCATGGCCGGCGGGTCTCCTCCTCCGACTTAGGTGAGTCTTTGTGCTCTCGAACGTCAATGAGGTAATATGACCTGCTGTTTAAGTTCTTGCTGACCACAAAGGGTCCTTCCCAAGGCGGGGATAGTTTGTGTGCATCAGACAGATCCTGGGTGAGCCAGAGCACCAGGGCACCTTCTTGAAAGGTCCTGGACTTAACCCGGCGGCTGTGATAACGGCGCATGTCTTGTTAATAAATTACTGATCGAGCCACCGCCAAATCTCTCTCCTCATCTAACAAGTCAAGTGCATCCTGTCGGGCTTGTTCATTATCAACGTCAATGTAAGCCGCCACGCGAGGCAAGTCATGACGGATGTCACTAGGCAGCACTGCTTCTGCTCCATAAACCATGAAGAAAGGTGCATAACCTGTAGACCTGTTAGGAGTGGTATTGATACTCCACAGCACCGAGGGTAATTCCTCTACCCAACAACCCGATGTCTGTTGTAAGGGAACCATAAGCCGGGGCTTGAGACCTTTTAAGATTTCCTGATTTGCTCTCTCAGCTTGACCATTGGATTGGGGGTGAGCTACTGACGAAACATCAAGCCGGATATGCTCACGTTGACAAAACTCCTCCATAGCACCTTTGGACAGATTAGTTCCATTGTCAGTTATAATGTTGTGTGGAAAACCAAAGCGAAAAATCACCTTTTTCATGAACTGAACCGCCGTGGCTGCATCACACTTGCTCACTGGTTCTACCTCAACCCATTTTGTGAATTTGTCAACTGCCACCAAAAGATGTGTCTTTTTATCTTTGGACCTTTTGAAAGGTCCAACCATGTCAAGCCCCCAGACTGCAAACGGCCAAGTGATTGGAATCATCCGCAACTCTTCAGCCGACACGTGCGCTCGTCGTGCAAATTTTTGACATCCATCGCACCTACTGACCAGATCCTCTGCATCAGCGTGAGCCATTAACCAGTAAAAGCCATGAAGAAAAGCTTTGGCCACTAGAGATTTTGAGCCGGCATGATGGCCACAATCTCCCTCATGGATCTCACGAAGAATCTCTTGACCTTCTTCAGGAGAGACACATCGTTGAAATGCCCCAGTGACGCTGTGATGATACAACTCACCATCAGAAATTGTCATTGACTTGGACCGCCGGGTTATCTGTCGGGCCAGGGTGTCATCCTCTAGCAACTCGCCCCAGGTCATGTAAGCCAAGAATGGTACTGTCCAATCTGAAATGACATGAAGAGCCGCCACCAACTGTGCCTCCGGGTCAGGAATGGCCAAATCTTCTTCTGTAGGCAACTTAACAGATGGGTTATGTAAAACATCTAAAAAGGTGATAGGTGGCACCATCTTATGCTGAGATCCCAACCGGCTTAAGGCATCAGTCGCTTCATTCTTTCTGCGGTCAATGTGTTCCACTTGATAACCTTTAAAATGCCCCGCAACAGCGTTGACCTCGCGGCTATAAGCCGCCATGAGAGGATCCTTAGAATCCCACTTGCCTGACACTTGTTGAGTCACAAGATCTGAATCGCCTAGGCACCGTACCCGGCTTAAACTCATTTACTTAGCCATTCGAAGACCATGAAGCAAGGCCTCGTACTCAGCTGCATTGTTAGTGCAAGGTAACATCAATCATAACACATAACGAAATTTGTCACCTCGAGGAGAAGTTAGAACAACTCCAGCCCAGAGCCTTCCAATTATCTGGACCCATCAAAGTGATTCGTCCAGTATGTGTTGTCTGGTTTCTTCTCTGGCATCTGCAACTCTGTCCAGTCATTAATGAAGTCAACCAGCGCTTGAGATTTGATCGCAGTACGTGGCACATACTTCAAACCATGAGACCCAAGTTCAATAGCCCACTTGGCAACTCGTCCCATGGCTTCTCTATTTTGAATAATGTCTCCTAGAGGAGCAGAGCTAACCACAATGATTGGGTGACCCTGAAAGTAATGCTTGAGCTTCTGGCTTGCCATGAACACCCCATAAACAAGCTTCTACCAATGTGGATATCTTTGTTTAGATTCAATGAGCACCTCACTGACATAGTAAACCGGCCGTTGGACCGGATGTTCCTTGCCAGCCTCCTTGCGCACCACAACAATGGCCACACCGACAGCACGTGAGTTAGCAGCCACATACAACAACAACGGCACTTTCTCAACCAGAGCAGCAATAATCAGCGGCTCAGCGAGCTGTTTCTTCAGATCCTCAAAAGCAGAGTTAGTAGCGTCACTCTAGACAAAGTCATCTGCCTTCTTCATCATTTGATACAAATGCATCGCCTTCTCCCCTAATCGGCTTATGAACCGGCTTAAGGATGCGACACGACCTGCCAACCGCTGAACGTTATTGATGCACGCCGGTTTAGCCAGAGATGTAATTGCCTTAATTTTCTCCGGGTTAGCCTCAATACCTCTATTAGACACCAAAAACCCAAGAGTTTGCCAGCTGGGACTCCAAAAACACACTTGGCCGGGTTAAGCATCATCTTGTAGACCCGGAGGTTATCAAAGGTTTCCTTCAGATCAGTTACCAAGGTTTCCTTCTCTTTGGATTTCACCACTATATCATCCACATAAGCATGAACATTACGCCCAATCTGATTGTGAAGGCAATTCTGCACACATCGTTGATAAGTCGTCTAGGCACTTTTAAGCCCAAAAGGCATAGACACATTGCAGAAGGCTCCAAACAAAGTGATGAAAGCTGTGTTCTCCTGGTCCTTAATTGCCATCTAGATCTGATGATAACCCGAATAGGCATCCAAAAAACTCAAACGCTCACAACCCGCCATAGCATCAATGATCTGATCAATACGAGGGAGAGCAAAAGGGTCAGCCGGACAAGCCTTGTTTAAATTTGTGTAATCCACACACATACGCCAGGTGCCATTCTTTTTTAGTACAAGCACCGGGTTAGCCAACCACTCCGGGTGAAAAACTTCAGCAATGAACCCGGCTACCAAGAGCCGGGCCACCTCTTCTCCAATCGCCTTGCGCCTTTCCTCGTTAAACCGTCGAAGAAACTGCCTGACCGGCTTAAATTTCGGATCAATATTGAGAGTGTGCTCAACGAGTTCTCTCGGGATACCCGACATGTCAGAAGGCTTCCATGCAAAGATGTCCCGGTTCTCACGGATGAACTCGATGAGCGCGCTTTCCTATTTTGGATCCAAGTTAGCACTGATAATGAACTGTTTGGGTGAGTCGCCAGGCACAAAATCAACCATCTTGGTGTCATTAGCTGATTTGAATTTCAACACCGGTTCATGCTCCGTAGTTGGCTTCTTCAAAGACGTCATGTTTGCCGGGTCAACATTATATTTATAAAACTTTAATTCCTCTGTTGCACAAACGGACTCAGCATAAGAAGCATCACCTTCTTCACATTCTAGGGCTATTTTACGGCTTCCATGTACTGTGATGGTGCCTTTATAACCCGGCATCTTGAGCTGCAGATATACATAACACGGCCGAGCCATGAACTTGGCATAAGCCGGCCGTCCAAACAGGGTATGATATGGGCTTTTGATCTTAACCACTTCAAAAGTTAACTTCTCAGCCCTAGAATCGTATTCATCCCCAAAGGCTACTTCCAGCTCAATCTTACCAACTGGGTATGCCGACTTACCAGGTACAACACCATGAAAAGAGTGTTGGATTGTTTAAGACTCTTGTCAGTCAACCCATGCGATGAAACATCTCATAATAGAGGATGTTGATGCTACTGCCTCCGGCCATGAGCACCTTAGTAAATTTATATCCACCAACCTGAGGCGCCACCACCAAAGCCAAGTGACTCGGATTATCCACCCGGGGAGGATGATCCTTCCTACTCCACACAATAGGCTGTTCTGACCATCTCAAATAACGTGGAACCGCCGGTTCAACAGCGTTTACAACCCTTTTATGAAGTTTCTGGTCCCTCTTGCACAAACTAGTGGTAAATACGTGGTACTGCCCACTGTTCAGCTGTTTTGGGTTACTCTGATACCCGGACTGCTGCTGCTATTGCTGCTGATTACTTTGGCCGGATTGCTGATTATAACCACCTTGGTTACCCGGATGGCCCTGCCCGTGAAAACCGCCTCCGCCTGAGCCGGCGCCCGGGCCATGAAAACCACTGCCGCCTGAACCGCCGCCAGGTCCGTGGTTACCATCGAACATGTTGGAATTTTTAAATGCCTTCATGATCGTACAGTCCTTCCACAGATGGGTAGCTGCCTTCTCCCGGGTGCCGTGTCTCGGACAGGGTTCATTCAGTAGTTGCTCAAGGGTGGGACCTGACCCGCCTGACCGAGGAGGTGGCCTCCCCTTGCGTCGTTGGTTGTTGTCCTGTGTACTGGCGTTAGCCACAAACTCGCCAGCCTTACATTTATTACCTCCTTGATTCGCCGGATTACGCCGGTGACCCTTGCCATTGCCGTTCTTTTTTCCCTTCCCTGGCTTCTCTTCATCAGACGCGGGATCCTTGGTACTATCTGAATCAACATATTTGACCAAAGCCGCCATCAACTGGCCCATGTCATGACAATCACGCTTGAGCCGCCCCAGCTTCTGCTTCAGAGGTTAAAAACGGCAATTTTTCTCCAACATTAAGACCGCAGAGCCGGCATCCATCTTATTAGATGAATGTATTATCTCCTTGACCCGGCGCACCCAATGGGTTGTGGACTCACCTTCCTCTTGCTTACAGTTAGTCAAGTCCATGATTGACATATGTTGCTTACATGTGTCCTTGAAGTTCTGAATGAACTGGGCTTTTAACTTCGCCCATGAGCCCATGGAGTTGGGTGGCAACCCTTTCAACCAAGTGCGAGCTATTCCATCCAACATCATAGTGAAATATTTAGCCATTGTTGCATCGCTGACCTCCAATAGCTCCATCGCCATCTCATAACTTTCAATCCATGCCCCAGGCTGCTAGTCGGCCGTGTAATTAGGCACTTTACGAGGCTCCTTAAAATCTTTTGGCAAGCGCTCATTACGTAGAGCCAGCACCAGGCAAGGGACACCTCCTGTCCTTGTGGCCACTCCTGCCTCAACAGAGGTTGCTAGATAAATCGGAAAAGCCTGATGAGCCGCCTGCTCAGCTGCCAGTTGAACCGCCCGCTCAGCCTCTTGACGGATCCTCTCCTGATCCACCATGTTAAAGGCTCCATCCTGCGCCGGGTCATACCTGCGTGGTTGGTTACAGCGTTGGGCATTGCTTGACATAGCCGCTGAGTCCATATGCCTGCTATAGCTCGGGCTCCGTCTTGGGCGAGGGGTTGAAATGGATTCTGTCTCGACTATAAGAGTACGCATCCTGCTGTGCCAGGGCTGTCTGAAGAAGTTCCCTGACCCTTCGTGTTTCGATCGCCGTTGGAGAGTCGCCTTCCATTGGGAGAGCCGCCAGACGGGCCGACGCAGCAATTAAATTCTGCAAAGGGTTAGAGAAGTGACCCGGTGGTACTGGCGTGTAATGAGGCAGAGCAATATTCACACGGGGTGGTTCCATGGCCCTCAGTTGAACCGGCGCCCCCGTCCCGGGTTTTGTGATCCAGTTTGCCTTCGGCGGGTTGCTGGGACCGGCCCCAGGTGTGTGGAAAAGGTTCCTAGGATCATAAGTCAAAGGCAGACATGACTGAGTTTTCTGGTGTCTTCTCCTCATGACCTCGTTTGACGCGTTCAGATCCACCAAGAGCCGGGAAGTCTCCGCTTGAAGCTGCCGAGCACCAGCATCCAAAACCGCCCGCTCCGCAGCCATCCTGACATCTTCTGCCGCTAAATTTTCCTTGGCTTGTGCCACCTCTTCACGTAGTCGTGCCACCTCCGCGTCATGCTGAGCCTTATCTGCCGGCTCAACCACAGCAGTCAACAGAGCCTTCATCTTATCCATAAGGTCCATTAGTACCTGAGCCGGGGGGCGCGCGAGGTCTCCTGACCCGGCTGCTGCCAACCCAGTGGTTATTGCTGCCGCAGACGTAGAATTCTGCCCGGGTTGAGTGCCATCCATGAAGACTCCGTCTCGATTCGGCGGCTCAGAGGGGTCTAGAATACTGCTGCCATCGAAACAGCCCCCAAGCACGCCATCTTGTAGCTGATACAAAGAATCTGTCTCGCCTGTGGATGATGCACCGTCAGAGCAGATGGCTGTCTCACCACCGTCTATCGATCCTTCAGAAAATTCCCCTCCATGGATGCAACCCACGAAGAACCACCGCACGGCGGGTTGAGCCCGGGCGGTTCTCGCGCGCTGAGCCGTCTCGATGAGGTTGGTGCAAACGTCCGACTCAGGGCCTGACTCGCCGATCCGGCCGATGAAGATATGGATTCCGCCGAAGGGGACCCAGTACCCGTACTCAATCGAGCCGGCGTCGGAGCCCCAACCTTCGTCGTCGATGTAGAGCTTGCCAAGACGACTCTTGGTCATCCGGCCCACAACGTATCCCTTGAGCCCTTCGAAGTTGCCCTTTAAGAACTCAAATCCACCGTGCGCTAGCCCCACGGTGGGCGCCAACTGTCGTGGAATTTTCACGGCAGATGTCCTAGAGAAAGGCTTAGTCGTAGGGCCATCGCAACTAGGAAGCTTAAAGGGGTTAATCAGGACAAAGGACACGAGAGGTTTATACTGGTTCGGCCCCTTACGGTGAAGGTAAGGTGAGGGAGTCCTGGATTAGGGGGTCTCCGGACAGCCGGACTATATCCTTTGGCCGGACTATTGGACTATGAAGATATAAGATTGAAGAGTTCGGCCCGTGTCCGGATGGGACTCACCTTGGCATGGAAGGCAATCTAGGTAATACGGATATGTAGATCTCCTCCCTTGTAACCGACTCTGTGTAACCCTAGCCCCTTCCGGTGTCTATATAAACCGGAGGGTTTAGTCCGTAGGACAACAGACAATCATACCATAGGCTAGCTTCTAGGGTTTAGCCTCTACGATCTCCTGGTAGATCAACTCTTGTAATACTCATATCATCAAGAACAATCACGCAGGACGTAGGGTTTTACCTCCATCAGGAGGTCTCGAACTTGAGTAAACATCGTGTCCCCTGCGTCCTATTACCATCTGCCTTAGACGCACATTTCGGGACCCCCTACCCGAGATCCGCCAGTTTTGACACCGACATTGGTGCTTTCATTGAGAGTTCCACTATGTCGTCACCATAAGTATTGATGGCTCCTTCGATCATCGGTAATGATGCGGTCCAGGGTGAGGTTTTCCTCCCCGGGCAGATCTTTGTATTCGGTGGCTTCGCACTGCGGGCCAATTCGCTTGGCCATCTGGAGCAGATCGAGAGCTACGCCCCTGGCCATCAGGTCAGATTCAGAAACTTAAACTACACTGCCGACATCCGCGGAGACTTGATCTTCAATGGATTCGAGCCCATGCCAGGTGCGTCGCACAGTCACGATGAGCATGACGTAACTCTGCCGTCAGATGGTATTCGGGAGATCGCATCTGCAACTTCTCTGGTCGTCAATTCGGAGCGAATTGTGCCATCCGAGAGCGGAGGGATAGACCCCGCCATGGAAGCCGCACCCTCAGTGCCGATAGAGCTGGATACTGACTTCACCCCTTACGAGAACTGTGCCGCCGAACCACTGGATTTGTCTCCGGCCATGGACTCTGAGCCGCCTGCATCCACGCC
Source organism: Triticum urartu (assembly GCF_003073215.2). NCBI lineage: Eukaryota > Viridiplantae > Streptophyta > Magnoliopsida > Poales > Poaceae > Triticum > Triticum urartu. Next base: position 630,625,630 of record NC_053026.1, read on the forward strand.
CATCAAATCCGACTGGGCGCCGATCATGGAGTTCACCTCCGCGGATATCTTTCAGCACTCGCCTTTCAGCGATGTGCTAAATTCATTGAGGTCTCTCTCCTTGTCAGGAAAACCTTGGCCGAACTATGTCCGGCTAGAATGGGATGCGGACAATGAAGAAATTTGCTGTCCACCCACCACCCACTTAGTAGCCACTGTCGACAATGCTAAATTCATTGAGGTCTCTCTCCTTGTCAGGAAAACCTTGGCCGAACTATGTCCGGCTAGAATGGGATGCGGACAATGAAGAAATTTGCTGTCCACCCACCACCCACTTAGTAGCCACTGTCGACAATTTAACCGACATGCTCGACTTCGACTCCAAAGACATCGACGGTATGGGCGACGATGCAGGAGACGAACAGGAACCACCTCCCACAGGGCGCTGGACCGCCACCTCATCATATGATATATATACATGGTGGACACTCCCAAAGAAGGCAATGGTGACGAGACAGCGGAGGATGACCCCTCCAAGAAGCAACCCAAGCGCCGACGTCAGCGGCGCCGCTCGAAGTCCCGCCATAGCAAAAGTAGTGATACTGACACAGGAGATAATAAAACTCTAGATAGTGCCGAAGACAACCACAAACCCCTCTAGTACGATGTAGAGCGGGAGGATGAACAAGCTAGCCCTCCAGAGCAGGCGGCAGATGGAGAACCGGAGGAGGACAATTATATGCCTCTCTCCGAAGACGAGGCGAGCCTCGGCAACGAGGAATTTATCGTGCCTGAGGATCCCGTCGAGTAGGAGCGCTTCAAGCGCCGGCTAATGGCCACAGCAAATAGCCTGAAGAAAAAGCAACAACAACTTCAAGCTGATCAAGACTTTCTAGTAGATAGATGGACCGAAGTACTTGAGGCCGAGGAATACGAACTCGAGCGCCCCTCCAAGAGTTACCCAAAACACAGGTTGCTACCTCACCTAGAAGAGGAAGCATCGAAACCTCCATCACCAGTGTACGATGCGGCTGACCGGTCACCGCGTGGCCGAGATAGAAAGGCGTTTCAGCCTGCACCCCGCTGCCACTCAATCAAAATTACCAAGGCCCGGGGCAACACACGGGACCTGCGAGACGTATTGGAAAGTAGGGCAAAACTCGCAAGGTCAATATACGGGTCACGGGCACGCGCGCCAACACGGGACGATGATCGTCGCGCCGGATACACCAAAGATAAATTCGGCCGGGCCGAATACAGCAGACAAGACTCATATGAACTGCGTCGTGATATAGCCCGGCACAGAGGCGCCGCACACCCCCTATGCTTCACTGATGAAGTTATGGATCACAAATTCCCGGAGGGTTTTAAACCCGTTAATATCGAATCGTATGATGGCACAACAGATCCCGCTGTATGGATCGAAGATTTCCTCCTTCACATCCACATGGCTCGCGGTGACGATCTACACGCCATCAAGTACCTCCCACTAAAACTCAAAGGACCAGCTCGGCATTGGCTCAATAGCTTGCCAGCAGACTCCGTCGGCAGTTGGGAGGATTTGGAAGACGCATTCCTTGACAACTTCCAGGGCACTTATGTGCGACCACCGGATGCTGATGACTTGAGCCATATAACCCAGCAGCCAGGAGAATCGGCCAGGCAATTCTGGACACGGTTCCTGACCAAGAAAAACCAAATTGTTCACTGTCCGGATGCAGAGGCCCTAGCGGCATTCAAGCATAACATCTGCGATGAGTGGCTTGCCCGCCACCTTGGCCAGGAGAAGCCAAAGTCTATGGCAGCCCTCACGACACTCATGACCCAGTTTTGCGCGGGCGAAGATAGCTGGCTGGCTCGCAGCAACAACACATCAAGGAATCCGGGCACTTCAGATACCAAAGATGCCAACGGCAGACCACGTCGTAACAGACCAAAGCGCCGTAACAACGGCGATAAGAACGATGATACGGTAGTCAATGCCAGATTTAGAGGCTCTAGATCCGGTCAGAGGAAAAGGCCATTTAAAAGAAGTACTCTGACTCCGTCCAGTTTGGAGCGCATGCTGGATCGCTCATGTCAAATCCACGGCACCCCCGACAAGCCAGCCAATCACACCAACAGAGAATGCCGGGTGTTCAAGTAGGCCGGCAAGTTAAATGCCGAAAACAAGGACAAGGGGCTGCATAGTGTGACGAGGAGGAGCCCCAGCCGCTGAACATGGGAGGACAGAAGGGGTTCCCCCCACAGGTGAAGATGGTGAACATGATATACGCAACCCACATTCCCAAGAGGGAGCGGAAGCGTGCACTAAGGGACGTCTATGCGATGGATCCCGTCGCCCCAAAGTTCAACCCATGGTCCACTTGTCCGATCACCTTTGATCGCAGGGACCACCCCACTAGTATCCGTCATGGCGGATCCGCCGCACTGGTCCTAGACCCCATCATCGACGGATTTCACCTCACCCGAGTCCTTATGGACGGCGGCAGCATCCTAAACCTGCTCTATCAGGATATAGTGCGAAAAATGGGTTTCGATCCCTCGAGGATCAAACCCACCAAAACCACCTTTAAGGGCGTCATCCTAGGTGTAGAGGCCCATTGCACGGGCTCAATCACACTGGAAGTGGTCTTCGGATCACCGGACAACTTCCGAAGCGAGGAGTTAATCTTCGATATCGTCCCGTTCCGCAGCGGCTATCACGCACTTCTCGGACAAACATCATTTGCAAAATTTAATGCAGTACCGCATTACGCATACCTCAAGCTCAAGATGCCAGGACCTAGGGGGTTCATAACAGTAAATGGAAACACAGAACGCTCGCTCCACACGGAAGAGCACACTGCGGCCCTCGTAGCAGAAGCACAAAGCAGCCTTTTAAGGCAAAACACTAGTTCGGCGTTCCAGCCCCTGGACACCTTCAAGCGAGTCCGGAGTAAACTGCAACAGGATCGCTTGGCACGTTCAGAGCTCGCCTAGCAATTCGGCCCCCGTCCCAGTCCCAGCCAAGCGATGAAATCTGTGCCGCATGTACATAATTATGCACTGAAAATACCATGTACATGGGCGGGGGCACGATCAGGGCACGTCCCACAATGCGGCTTAACCTCCCTAGGGGCTGTATACCTTTATCATTTCTTTTCTCTTTCAGGGCCTAACTCTCTGGAAGCCCTTTCCGGCAGTATGATTGCCGGACACATTACGGGAGGAACAACCAAGGTGGCAAGAAGCTAAGATGTACAGGGGAACCCTCAGGTGGTCTCTAATATTAATCGATATACCCGCTTTCTACTATCCATACACAGCTTGCCCTTGGATAGGACATGTCAAATAGTCCCACTTTCTGCTTCTTGCACCACTTGTACCAGTACGTTTCGACGTATTATTTAAATAACAATGCATAGCATTAGTCTATTATTGCATTATTTATCCTTTTTTCTCTTATATGTCCATTTACGACAATCCGCACCTATATATTCGGGTACGGTCAGTATGTCAGGGGCTTTCGTTTACCCCATAATACAGCGCGAGAAGTCCGAACACTTTCGACAGTGCGGCACCCCGAACTTATAGCACTATATGCATCAGCTCCGAATCATGTCTTGGGTCAATAGTTGGGTTTGCCCAGCTCCCATGCTTTGGTACCTTACGTTCCGCTATATCGGCTAAGGTAGAGGTGGGAGAACTACTGCGATTGTGTCCCGGTTCTTCTAGACAAGCACCTCAGTAGAGAAAGCCGAAGTCGATCAAGATGTTTGCTTGGCTTGTCATCATGGACAGGATTAACACCAAGGACATGATTCATAGGAGACATTGGAGAATTAATGAAGGGCATGAATGTGTTCTTTGTCTAATTGGAGCTCTGGAGGACAGAAATCACCTGTTCTTCCTGTGCAATTTTAGTGCTCGAGTCTGGAACTACCTACAAATTGAATGGAAAAATGGTGACGATATGGTGGAAATTGCTCATCATGCAAGGAAGGATTTCAACAAACCTTTTTTGGGGAGGTGGTTTTCTTGGCCTGGTGGAATATTTGGAAGATCAAGAATGATAGAACTTTCAGGAACATTCAACCCTCTTTCAGGGCATGGAGGAATAGCTTCATTCATGATATCACTCTGCTCTCCCACCGAATAAAACGGAAATTTAGAGACGCCCTTCTTAAGTGGATTGATTTTCTTCCTCCTTGAGGAGAGTTCCTGTTTGTCTCCTTTGTTTATTTGTAATTTATAGGTATAGTGCTCCCCTACCCTGTATAGTTTTTCTTCCTCTTTCTTTCTTTCTTTGTTATTTTTTTCTTTCCTCACCTTGAGGAAACCCTGTATGTGTTTGCTTTATTTTTAATAAAATGATGTGGGGTGTAAGCCCTGCAGTCTTCATGGTCAAAAAAAAGTAGAGAAAGCCGAAAACTGACTGTCATGATAAGGCGAGGGACTGGCCGCTGTTCGAGAGGTCTCAAGTCCTTAAAGACTTTTTACACTTCGGGCGAGGAGTCGGCCTTGTCCGGCTTAGGCGTGTATAGCACCCCACATTCGGCCTTACGAATACTAGGGGCTTCGCCAAAATTTAAAATTGTAGACTTCTATGGCTAAGTGAGAGTGATAAAGCCTTATAGTCTGATTGCCTGGTTCGTTGCGCTGAACACCTCCCTTGAAGGACCCAAAATTGGTGTAAAGAGTGCTCATGTTTATCCCAAACACCCCAGTACTAGTTACATGGGGGCAGAAGCCGATGACTGACCAACTCTCAGATTTTATAAACGGCCGCACAGAAGGTAATATTTTAAATTTAAAAAGCGTTGCATAGAGCAGATGAACTCATTTCACATTACAGGATCACATGAACATGTTCATTCAAAAATTACATCCTTGGCGCATTCATCTGCCACAAGGCGGGAACCCTTCAGGACAGTCTCATAATACATCTTGGGGCAGCGATGCTCCTTGCCCTCCGGCGGCCCCTCCTTCACCAGCTTCACGGCGTCCAGCTTCGCCCAGTGCACCTTCGCCCGGGCAAAAGCCCCGCACTCACCCTCGATGCATACGGACCGCTTGATGACTTGAAGCCGTGGGCAGGCATCCACAAGCCGCCTCACCAGACCGAAGTAGTTGCCGGACAGGGGCTCGCCGGGCCACATCCGGACTACAATGCCCCTCATGGCCTGTTCAGCTGCCTTGTGAAGCTCGACCAATTGCTTCAGCTGGTCGCTCAAGGGCATTGGGTGTTCGGTCCCAGTATACTGAGACCAGAACAACTTTTCTGTCGAGCTCCCCTCCTGAGCTTGGGAAAACTCCGAGGCGTCCAGTACACTACGGGGAAGATCTGCGAACGCTCCTAGAGAGCTCTGAACTTGGGTAAGAAGAAGGGAAGTTTCCTTCACATGCTTGCTTTGCATAATGAATGCCTTGTGGGCTTTGTGGGCTTGTGGGATTGTGGGCCTTGTGGGCTTGTGGGCTTGTGGGCCTTGTGGGCTTGTGATCTTCTTCACCGCATCAATCTCCTAGAGGGCCTTGTGGGCTTCAGCCTTGGCGCTCCGTGCGCTTTCAAGCGCCTGCGCGAGCTCGGACTCTCGCGTCTTAGAGTCAAGCTCCAAGTACTCATGTTTCTTGGCAAGAGCCTCGAGCTCTTGCTGCACCTTGCCTACTCGGGCTTCTTTCTTTTCCCGCTCACGGCGCTCCTTGGCTGCTTTGTTTTCTGGCTCGGACAACGCCTTCTTCAGGGTCGCCACCTCGGTCGTGGCCGCTGACAAATTCATGATGATCCTATTATTTTACAACCGAACTTCTTTTTAAAAGCGTAGACAAGGTATTGCTTACCTTTGCTCTCCTCGAGCTGCCTCTTGGTAAGGTTGAGCTCGTTCTTGGACCGCTCCAGGTCCTGCTTTAGTGCAGAGACCTCCGTAGTACGTGCGGCAGCGGCCAGCAGTGAAGCCTGCACATACACATAGATATATTCTGATTAGACTCCCGAGTCATCATTTCATCCTCTATTCGGCCTTTCTTCTCGAACACCGAATAGAGCATCAGGGGCTACTATCTATGCGGTAATACTTTCTTATACTTTGATTGCTTATCTCAAAGCATGTTAGGAGGCTGGCGCAAGCTTCGGTCAGTCCATTTTTGGTGGACTGAACCTTCTCTATCACCGCACTCATGATAGTGCGGTGCTCCTCGTTGATGGAGGTGCTGCGAAGGGCTTCCAGCAAGTTGTTCGGTGCCTCTGGATGGACAGAGGACACCGGCACGGGCGGCTGGCCCCCCATAACGGGGGATCGCCTGCCGGAGTCCGGAACCATCGAAGGTTCCGGCGCGGTGTTCGGCTAGGGGCCGAACTCAGAGCCCGTGGGATTTTCGCTCCCTTTGTACCCAGGGTCTGGGAGGTCGCCTCGAGGCACCCTCGGGACCACCTACCTCTTGAGCACTGCGTTGTTTTTCCCCAAAGAGGAAGGGATGATGTAGCAAAGTAGCGTAAGTATTTCCCTCAGTTTTTGAGTACCAAGGTATCAATCCAGTAGGAGGCTACGCGCCAGTCCCTCGCACCTGCACAAAACAAATAAATCCTCGCAACCAACGCGATAAGGGGTTGTCAATCCCTACACGGCCACTTACGAGAGTGAGATCTGATAGATATGATAAGATAATATTTTTGGTATTTTTGTGATAAAGATGCAAAGTAAAATAAAAGCAAAGTAAAAAACAAAGGAAATAACTAAGTAGTCTGAGATTAATATGATGAAGATAGACCCGGGGGCCATAGGTTTCACTAGTGGCTTCTCTCGAGAGAATAAGTATTCTACGGTGGGTGAACAAATTACTGTTGAGCAATTGACAGAATTGAGCATAGTTATGAGAATACCTAGGCATGATCATGTATATAGGCATCACGTCCGAGACAAGTAGACCGACTCCTGCCTGCATCTACTACTATTACTCCACTCATCGACCGCTATCCAGCATACATCTAGAGTATTAAGTTAAAAACAGAGTAACGCCTTAAGCAAGATGAAATTTTGTAGAGGGATAAACTCATGCAATATGATGAAAACCCCATCTTGTTATCCTCGATGGCAACAATACAATATGTGCCTTGCTGCCCCTACTGTCACTGGGAAAGGACACCGCAAGATTGAACCCAAAGCTAAGAACTTCTCCCATTTCAAGAAAGATCAATCTAGTAGGCCAAACCAAACTGATAATTCGAAGAGACTTGCAAAGTTAACCAATCATACATAAAAGAATTCAGAGAAGATTCAAATATTGTTCATAGATAGACTTGATCATAAACCCACAATTCATCGGTCTCAACAAACACACCGCAAAAAGAAGATTACATCGAATAGTTCTCCACTAGAGAGGGGGTGAACATTGTATTGAGATCCAAAAAGAGAGAAGAAGCCATCTAGCTACTAACTATGGACCCGTAGGTCTGAGGTGAACTACTCACACTTCATCGGAGGGGCTATGGTGTTGATGTAGAAGCCCTCCGTGATCAATGCCCCCTCCGGCGGAGCTCTGGAACAGGCCCCAACATGGGATCTCATGGATACAGAAAGTTACGGCGGTGGAATTAGGGTTTTGGCTCCGTATATGATCGTTTGGGGGTACGTAGGTATATATAGGAGGAAGGAGTACGTCGGTGGAGCAACAGGGTTCCATGAGGGTGGAGGGCGCGCCTGGGGGGGGGGGGTAGGCGCCCCCCTTCCTCGTGGCCTCCTCTTTTGTGTCTTGGCGTAGGATCCAAGTCTCCTGGGTCTTGTTCGTTGAGAAAATCACATTCCCGAAGGTTTCATTCTGTTTGGACTCCGTTTGATATTCCTTTTCTTCGAAACCCTAAAACAGGCAAAAACCAGCAATTCTGGGTTGGGCCTCCGGTTAATAGGTTAGTCCCAAAAATAATATAAAAGTGGATAATAAAGCCCAATAATGTCCAAAACAGTAGATAATATAGCATGGAGCAATAATAAAATATAGATATGTTGGAGACGTATCAAGCATCCCCAAGCTTAATTCCTGCTCGTCCTCGAGTAGGTAAATGATAAAAACAAAATTTTTGATGTGGAGTGCTTCTTGGCATAATTTTAATGTAATTCTTCTTAATTGTGGTATGAATATTCAGATCCAAAAGATTCAAGACAAAAGCTCATATTGACATAAAAATAATAATACTTCAAGCATACTAACAAAGCAATTATGTTTTCTCAAAATAACATGGCCAAAGAAAGTTATCCCTACAAAATCATATAGTCTGGCTATGCTCTATCTTCACCACACAAAGTATTTAAATCATGCACAACCCCGATGACAAGCCAAGCAATTGTTTCATACTTTTGACATTCTCAAAACTTTTTCAATCTTCACGCAATACATGAGCGTGAGCCATGGATATAGCACTATAGATGGAATAGAATGGTGGTTGTGGAGAAGACAAAAAGAGGGAGAAGATAGTCTCACATCAACTAGGCTTATCAATGGGCTATGGAGATGCCCATCAATAGATATCAATGTGAGCAAGTAGGGATTGCCATGCAACGGATGCACTAGAGCTATAAGTATATGAAAGCTCAAAAAGAAACTAAGTGGGTGTGCATCCAACTTGCTTGCTCATGAAGACCTAGGGCATTTTGAGGAAGCCCATCATTGGAATATACAAGCCAAGTTCTATAATGAAAAATTCCCACTAGTATATGAAAGTGACGAAATGAGAGACTCTCTACTATGAATATCATGGTGCTACTTTCAAGCACAAGTGTGGTAAAAGGATAGTAGCATTGCCCCTTCTCGCTTTTTCTCTCATTTTTTTATTTGGGCATTTTCTCCCATTTTTATGGCCTCTTTTCTTTCTCTTTTTTTCGTCTAGAGTCTCATCCCAACTTGTGGGGGAATCATAGTCTCCATCATCCTTTCCTCACTGGGACAATGCTCTAATAATGATGATCATCACACTTTTATTTTCTTACAACTCAACAATTACAACTCGATACTTAGAACAAAATATGACTCTATATGAATGCCTCCGGTGGTGTACCGGGATATGAAATGACTCATTAGTGACATGTATGAAAGAATTATGAATGGTGGCTTTGCCACAAATACTATGTCAACTACATGATCATGCTAAGCAATATGACAATGATGGAGTGTATCATAATAAACAGAACGGTGGAAAGTTGCATGGCAATATATCTTGGAATGGCTATGGAAATGCCATAATAGGTAGGTATGGTGGCTGTTTGGAGGAAGGTATATGGTGGGTGTATGATACAGGCGAAAGGTGCGCGGTATTAGAGAGGCTAGCAATGGTGGAAGGGTGAGAGTGCGTATAATCCATGGACTCAACATTAGTCATAAAGAACTCATATACTTATTGCAAAATTCTACAAGTTATCAAAGCAAAGTATTACGCACATGCTCATAGGGGGGTAGATTGGTAGGAAAAGACCATCGCTCGTCCCCGACCGCCACTCATAAGGAAGACAATCAATAAATAAATCATACTCTGACTTCATCACATAATGGTTCACCATACGTGCATACTACGGGAATCACAAACTTTAACACAAGTATTCTTCAAATTCACAACTACTCAATTAGCACAACTTTAATATCACCATCTTCATATCTCAAAACAATTATCAAGCATCAAACTTCTCATAGTATTCAACACACTCAGAAGAAAGTTTTATTATTAATCTTGTATACCAAGCATATTAGGATTTTAAGCAAATTACCATGCTATTTAAGACTCTCAAAATAATCTAAGTGAAGCATGAGAGATCAATAGTTTCTATAAAACAAATCCACCACCGTGCTCTAAAAGATCTAAGTGAAGTACTAGAGCAAAACTATATAACTCAAAAGATATAAGCGAAGCACATAGAGTATTCTAACAAATTCCAAATCATGTATGGCTCTCTCAAAAGGTGTGTACATCAAGGATGATTGTGGTAAACTAAAAGTAAAGACTCAAATCATACAAGACGCTCCATGCAAAACACATATCATGTGGCGAATAAAAATATAGCTCCAAGTAAAGTTACCGATAGAAGTAGACGAAAGAGGGGATGCCTTCCGGGGCATCCCCAAGCTTTGGCTTTTAGGTGTCCTTAGATTATCTTGGGGGTTCCATGGGCATCCCCAAGATTAGGCTCTTTCCACTCCTTGTTCCATAATCCATCAAATCTTTACCCAAAAACTTGAAAACTTCACAACACAAAACTCAAAGTAGAAAATCTCGTGAGCTCCGTTAGCGAAAGAAAACAAAATACCACTTCAAGGTACTGTAATGAACTCATTATTTATTTATATTGGTGTTAAACCTACTGTATTCCAACTTCTCTATGGTTTATAAACTATTTTACTAGCCATAGATTCATCAAAATAAGCAAACAACACACGAAAAACAGAATCTGTCAAAAACAGAACAGTCTGTAGTAATCTGTAGCTAGCGCAAGATATGGAACGCCAAAAATTCTAAAATAAATTTATGGACGTGAGTAATTTATCTATTAATCATCTTCAAAAAGAATTAACTAAATATCACTTTCCAAATAGAAATGGCAGCAGTTCTCGTGAGCGCTAAAGTTTCTGTTTTTTTACAGCAAGTGTAACAAGACTTTCCCCAAGTCTTACCAACGTTTCTACTTGGCACAAACACTAATTAAACACAAAAAACACAACCAAAACAGAGGCTAGATAAATTATTTATTACTAAAAATGAGCAAAAAGCAAGGAATAAAAATAAAATTGGGTTGCCTCCCAACAAGCGCTATCGTTTAACGCCCCTAGCTAGGCATAACAAGCAAGGATAAATCTAGGTATTGACATCTTTGGTAGGCAATCCATAAGTGGCTCTCATAATAGATTCATAAGGTAATTTAATTTTTTTGTAGGAAAGTGTTCCATGCCTTTCCTTAATGGAAATTGGAATCTAATATTTCCTTCCTTCATATCAATAATTGCACCAAGCGTTCTAAGGAAAGGTCTACCAAGAATAATAGGACATGAATGATTGAAATCTATGTCAAGAACAATAAAATCTATGGGCACATAATTCCTATTTGCAACAATAAGAACATCATTAATTCTTCCCATAGGTTTCTTAATAGTGGAATCCGCAAGGTGCAAGTTTAGAGAGCAATCATCAAACTCACGGAAACCTAACAAATCTCACAAAGTCTTTGGAATCGTGGAAACACTAGCACCCAAATCAAATAAAGTATAGCATTCATGATTTTTAATTTTAATTTTAATAGTTGGTTCCCACTCATCATAAAGTTTTCTAGGGATAGAAACTTCCAATTCAAGTTTTTCTTCATATGATTGCATCAAGGCATCAACGATATGTTTAGTAAACGCTTTATTTTGACTATAAGCGTGAGGAGAATTTAGCACGGACTGTAACAAGGAAATACAATAAATCAAAGAGCAATTTTCATAGTTAAATTCCTTGAAATCCATAATAGTGGGTTTAGCAACATCTAGGGTTTTAGTTTCTTCAATCCCACTTTTATCAATTTTAGCATCAAGATCAAAAAATTCCGAATTCTTGGAACGCCTTCTAGGTAAAGGTGGATCATATTCAGTCCCATCATTATCAAGATTCATATGGCAAACAAAGATTTAATAGGGGACACATCAATAACTTTTAGATCTTCATCTTTATTTTCATAGGAACTAGAAGAACACACTCTTATAAAGGCATCTTTCTTAGCACGCATCCTATCGGTTCTTTCTTTGCACTCATCAATGGAAATTCTCATGGCTTTGAGAGACTCATTGGTATCATGCTTAGGTGGAATAGATCTAAGTTTCAAAGAATCAACATCAAGAGAAATTCTATCAACGTTCTTAGCCAACTCATCAATCTTAAGCAATTTTTCTTCAATCAAAGCATTAAAATTCTTTTGCGAAGTAATAAATTCTTTAATATTAGATTCAAAATCAGAGGGAATCTTATTATAATTTCCATAAGAATTGTTGTAGGGATTACCATAATTATTAGAGGGATTACTAGGATAAGGCCTAGGATTGAAATTTCCTCTATATGCGTTGTTACCAAAATTGTTCCCACCAACAAAATTCACATCCATAGATTAATTATTATTCTCAATCAAAGTAGACAAGGGCATATCATTAGGATCAGAAGAAACACTCTTACTAGCAAATAATTTCATAAGTTCATCCATCTTTCCACTGAAAACATTAATTTCTTCTATCGCATGCACCTTCATTAGTAGATCTTTCAGTATGCCATTGAGAATAATTAACCATAATATTATCTAGGGGTTTAGTAGCTTCTCCTATAGTGATTTCCATAAAAGTGCCTCCTGCGGCCTAATCTAAAAGACTCCTAGAAGAAAATTTCATTCCGGCATAAAATTTTTGTATAATCATCCACAAATTTAAACCATGAGTAGGGCAATTATGTATCATTAGTTTCATTCTCTCCAAAGCTTGTGCAACATGTTCATGATCAAGTTGCTTAAAATTCATAATATCGTTTCTAAGAGAGATGATCTTAGTGGGAGGTAAATACTTAGAGATAGAAGCATCTTTGCATTTGTTCCATGAATCAATACTATCTTTAGGCAAAGACGAAAACCAAGCTTTAGCACGATCAATAAGAGAAAAAGGAAATAGCTTCGATTTAACAATATCATTATCCACATCTGTCTTCTTTTGCATATCACACAAATCAACGAAGCTATTTAGATGGGTAGCGACATCTTCACTAGGAAGGCCGGAAAACGGATCTTTCATGACAAGGTTTAGCAAAGCAGTATTAATTTCACAAGATTCAGCATCGGTAAGAGGAGCAATCGGAGTGCTAATAAAATCATTGTTGTTGGTATTGGTGAAGTCACACAATTTAGTGTTATCTTGAGCAATCGTGACAAGCAAGCAAACTAACACACAAGCAAACAAAAAGCAAGCGGGCAAAAAGAGGCAAATAGAGAAAAAGAGGGAGGATAGAGAGAGAGAGGGCGAATAAAACGGCAAGGGTGAAGTGGGGGAGAGGAAAACGAGAGGCAAATGGCAAATAATTTAATGCGGGAGATAAGGGTATGTGATGGGTACTTGGTATGTTGACTTTTGCGTAGACCTCCCCGGCAACGACGCCAGAAATCCTTCTTGCTACCTCTTGAGCACTGCGTTGGTTTTCCCCGAAGAGGAAGGGATGATGCAGCAAAGTAGCGTAAGTATTTCCCTCAGTTTTTGGGAACCAAGGTATCAATCCAGTAGGAGGCTACGCGCCAGTCCCTCGCACCTGCACAAAACAAATAAATCCTCGCAACCAACGTGATAAGGGGTTGTCAATCCCTACACGGCCACTTACGAGAGTGAGATCTGATAGATATGATAAGATAATTTTTTTGGTATTTTTGTGATAAAGATGCAAAGTAAAATAAAAGCAAAGGAAATAACTAAATAGTAGGAGATTAATATGATGAAGATAGACCCGGGGGCCATAGGTTTCACTAGTGGCTTCTCTCGAGAGCATAAGTATTCTACGGTCGGTGAACAAATTATTGTTGAGCAATTGACAGAATTGAGCATAGTTATGAGAATATCTAGGCATGATCATGCATATAGGCATCACATCCGAGACAAGTAGACCGACTCCTGCCTGCATCTACCACTATTACTCCACTCATCGACCGCTATCCAGCATGCATCTAGAGTATTAAGTTAAAAACAGAGTAACACCTTAAGCAAGATGACATGATGTAGAGGGATAAACTCATGCAATATGATGAAAACCCCATCTTGTTATCCTCGATGGCAACAATACAATGCGTGTCTTGCTGCCCCTACTGTCACTAGGAAAGGACACCGCAAGATTGAACCCAAAGCTAAGCACTTCTCCCATTGCAAGAAAGATCAATCTAGTAGGTCAAACCAAACTGATAATTCGAAGAGACTTGCAAAGATAACCAATCATACATAAAAGAATTCAGAGAAGATTCAAATATTGTTCATAGATAGACTTGATCATAAACCCACAATTCATCGGTTTCAACAAACACACCACAAAAAGAAGATTACATCGAATAGTTCTCCACAAGAGAGGGGGAGAACATTGTATTGAGATCCAAAAAGAGAGAAGAAGCCATCTAGCTACTAACTATGGACCCGTAGGTCTGAGGTGAACTACTCACACTTCATCGGAGGGGCTATGGTGTTGATGTAGAAGCCCTCCGTGATCGATGCCCCCTCCGGCGGAGCTCCAGAACAGGCCCCAAGATGGGATCTCGTGGATACAGAAAGGTACGGCGGTGGAATTAGGGTTTTGGCTCCGTATCTGGTCGTTTGGGGGTACGTAGGTATATATAGGAGGAAGGAGTAC
>NC_053026.1:630640958-630651522 GCF_003073215.2 Triticum urartu
CAGTCGGGAAGCGCGATGTATAGGAAAAATCACACTAGATGTGGTGTTCGGCACGCCGGATAATTACAGGTCCGAAGAGGTCACGTTCCATGTGGCCCCGTTCAGCAGCGGTTATCACGCTCTGCTAGGGCGGGAAGCGTTTACAATCTTCCAAGCAATACCCCATTATAGGTACATGAAGCTCAAGATGCCCGGGCCCAACGGGATCATCACTCTCGCTAGTGATCCGGATAGCACTCCGCGCCAAAACAAGACAGCCGCACTGGCCCTCGAGGCACTATCCGAAGCCCTAGCGGCTGAGGAACTGACTGCGCTGCGCTCTACGGTGAGGGACATGTGGTACTCGACAGAAAGCATCAGTCCACCTCCTTTAAACGCGGATGAAATATTCAAATCCAAGTCCATCCAACGCCCAATAAAACAGCTTCCATCGGGGCACATTTAAACCCTGATGTGACGCCGCACTGCGAGAGTTCCTACGAGAGAACTGGGACATTTTCGCCTGGCACCTTCAGACATGCCAGGAATCCCACGCAGGCTGGCCGAGCACAGCTTAAATATCCAAACAGGATTCAAACCTGTCAAACAGGCTCTTCGGTTTTCTGAACCTAAGAGACAGGCCATGGGAGAGGAGCTAGCAAAGCTATTGGAGGCCGGATTCATCAGAGATATAAAACATCCGGACTGGCTAGCAAACCTGGTGATGGTACCAAAGAAGGACAAATCCTGGCGCCTGTGTGTTGATTTTAAAGACCTTAACAAGGCTTGCCCAAAGGATCCCTTCCCCCTCCCCCGCATCGATCAAATTATCGACGCTACCGCAGGACACGATTCGTTGTGTTTCCTCGACGCATATTCCGGCTACCATCAAATCAAGATGGCAGAACCAGACCAAGCCGCAACGGCATTTATCACACCATACGGCCCATTCTGCTTCAACACGATGCCCTTCGGGCTCAAAAACGCCGGCGCAACATATCAGCGCATGATTCAGACATGTCTGGCAAGCCAGATCGGCAAAACAGTGGAGGCATATGTAGATGATGTGGTCGTCAAAACAAGACATGTTGAATCTCTAGTAGACGACTTGAGGCTCACATTTGATAACCTCTGAACATACGACATCAAGCTCAACCCGGAAAAATGCGTTTTCGGCGTTCCAGCCAGAAAGCTCTTGGGCTTCATTGTATCCGGTAGAGGAATTGAAGCAAATCCAGCCAAGATCCGAGCTCTGTCGCAACTGGATATCCCAAAGGACCTCAAACAAATACAAAAGTTAACCGGATGCATGGCGGCTCTAAGCCGCTTTATCTCCCGCTTGGGAGAAAAGGCCCTACCCCTTTACCGCCTCCTTCGGCGCACCGAACACTTCAAATGGATGGATGCAGCCACGGCCGGACTCGACGAAATAAAAGCCATACTGGCAACAAACCCAGTCCTGGCCGCGCCAAACATTGGCGAACCAATGCTATTATACATTGCAGCAACACATCAGGTTGTAAGCGCAGTGCTCGTCGTCGAACGAGAAGCGGACGGACACAAATTCCCCCTTCAAAAGCCGGTCTATTATGTGTCCACTGTCCTCACTCCCTGCAAATCACGGTACCCATTATCAAAAGATTGCGTACGCGGTATTCATGGCATCCCGGAAGCTACGACACTACTTTCAAGAGTGTTCAATAACAGTAGCCTCGGAAGTACCACTTAACGATATTATAAACAACCGTGACGCAACGGGCCGGATTGCAAAATGGGCCATTGAGCTCCTCCCGTTCGACATAACTTATAAGCCACGACGAGCCATCAAGTCGCAAGTCTTGGCCGACTTCGTCGCAGAATGGACGGAGGCCGAACTCCCTAAAGAGTACGGCACATATTCAAATTGGATCATGCATTTCGACGGCTCCAAGATGTGGCCGGACTGGGCTGCGTCGTTTTGACGTCCCCCAACAGGAGACACAGTTCAATACATACTCCAGATTATGTACACGACTCCAACAATGCAGCCGAATATGAGGCCCTTTACATGGTCTCCGGATGCAGTAATCCATGGGCATTCACTTAGAGTGCGCGGATCGAAACTTGCAATATCCCAAATAAATGAGACCTTCGATGCCAAGATCCAAAATGGCAGCTTACCGCAACGCCGTCCTAAAAATGTCAGCTCGGTTTCGAGGGGCCTTCGAATTTCACCATATAGCCCGGGAAAATAATCAGGTGGCAGATGTCCTGGCACGCATCGGCGCAAAACGCGATGTCGTCCCCCCCAACATCTTCTTGGAAAGGCTGTTCAAGCCATCCGTAGTATGGGAAGGGGAGCCGAACAATAACAGCCCGGACCCAACCGCACTGCCCGACACCGAACATTCTGACACAATCGGAGGCTCTGCCAATGAAATAACACCTTCAGCCCACGTAATAATGTCCGTCATCGCCCCATGGACAGAACCATTCCTCGCCTACCTTATTAGGCAGGAACTCCCCGAGGACCAAAAACGAGGCACGCTGCATCGTGTGGCGATCCAAAGCCTACAAAGTCCACGAGGGAGAACTTTATAAGAAAAGCACTACCAGAGTCCTTCAAAGGTGCATCTCCGAAGAGGAAGGGCGAACCTCCTGCTGAAATTCATGCCGGACTCGGCGGTCACCATGCTGCAGCTCGGTCCCTTCTGAGCAAGGCTTTCCGCACATGCTTTTACTGGCCGACGGCCCGGGCAAACGCCCAGGACTTAGTCCAACGATGCACCTGTTGCCAGCTCTTTGCAAACCAAAGCCACATGCCGCCCACCGCCCTCCAAACTATCCCCATCACTTGCCCTTCGCGGTCTGGGGGCTTGACATGGTTGGACCCCTTAAAGGCGGAACCCACAAGCAAAAATACTTACTGGTCATGGTGGATAAGTTCACCAAATGGATAGAAGCTAAGCCTGTTAAGACGGCCGAATCCGGACCGGTGATAGACTTTATATCCGGGGTTGTACACCGTTACGGCGTCCCCCACAGCATCATCACTGATAACGGCACGAACTTTACGGCCGACGAGGTAAAACTCTGGTGCAAAAACATGGGCATCAAGCTCGATTATGCTTCCGTCTATCACCCACAAACTAACGGCCAGGTCGAACGTGCAAATGGTCTTATCATGAGCGGCATCAAACCCAGATTAGTGCGGTCCCTCAAGGAATCTAACACGCACTGGGTAGAGGAGCTCGACTCCGTACTCTGGGGCTGCGGACCACGCCGAATCGCACCACCGGATACACACCATTCTTTATGGTGTACGGCGCAGAGGCAGTTTTGCCTTGCGACATAATTCATGACGCACCTCGAGTGCGCATGTACGAAGAAAGAGAAGCCGAGCTTGATCGGCAGGACAGTTTGGACGCATTGGAGGAGAAGCATGACATGGCAAAAGCCCGTTCCGCATTCTATCAATAGCAGGCTCGACGATACCAAAGCAGAGAAGCACGGGCCAAAAATTACAATGTTGGCGAATTAGTTCTACGCCTACCGGACAAGAAAAAGGACAAACTCAAGCCCAAGTGGGAAGGTCCCTTCATAATTGACCAAGTTCTGACTGGTGGAGCGTACCGCCTGCGAAATGCATCGGATAACCAACTCGAGCCGAACCCATGGAACGCAGCCCGTCTCCGAAGATTCTATGCCTAGCGCCGGACTCTATGTTCGTCTCCTTCCTCTGTCCATTTTTATATACTTTCTGTCTTACATTCCTCTTCTTCTCTCTCTCCATCTCTTATAGCCTTTAAAAGCTCATAAAGTGACACGCTATCCGCGCTCAATAAACCTGGGGGCTTCTTTAAACAGAAGCTTATTTATATGGGCTTCACGCCCAACACATGTGTGACACTTCTGCATGTACCTTTTATTCGCCATTATATGCATCGATATGACTTAAGTTTTGGCCAAGCTGGGTTGCCTGGCTCCTATGCTTACCCCTACGTTCCCGATTGTTCAGCTAGGTGGTAAAGGGAGCACCTCTGCGATTGTTACTGCCGGGTCAGCCGGACGTGTACCTCAGACTGGGTGAAGCCGAAAGCTAGCGTTCTTAAGGGAATATTCGGCCGGTGAACTAAAGATGATCTTTTTTATTTATCTATATGCCCCTAGACATTTTTCCTGCGTTTCTTTTCGCAGCATGGACATGCACTTTAGGGCATGCCTCCTAGGGGAAGGAACCCCTAACGGAACTATTCTCCCTGGAAGATGTTTCTTACTAACCATGTAATATAACATAACTAGTCAGGCACTTGTGTGTTCACGCACTAATGACCCCTACGCCTGGTCTCCATGCATTCCTCGGTTCCTATATAACCGCATGAGAATTCGGACACACTCCGGACCGTCAGGTCCCGAGGCTGAAGAGACAGGGTCGTCCATGACAAATGATCTACAATCCGGCTAGAAGGCATCATAAATGTCAATTAAATTACATAGTCATTTTGACTGACTGTATTCCTCTTCAATACCATCTAAAAGGCTGTCTAATTTACAGTCCTGCTGGGAATACTTTGCGGCCAACTCTACTTGGCCGTATACTAAGCTTACAGGGATCTCCTTCCCATCGGGTCCTATAGGACCGACCTCGGCCATATGGTTGGGGTCAGCCTTTGAGTACCGCATCTTCACCATGGCCTAGGCCTCCCTAGCGCCTTGACGGCAAGCTGATATCTTCCACAAGCGGAAGCGCCGCCGTGCTCCCTTTAGCTTCTCCGCAAGCTCTCCAAGACCTTCGGGCATGGAGACGGATGGCCACAGGGCCTGGGCGACGCCTTGCATCGCCTGCCGAACTCGATCGAGCAGTTGCGAGAGCTCGGGAAGAAGGTCACCCATAGAACCGGGCATCTCCTCTGCAGGACGACCTGTTAGCACACCTACAGACATTGCTCTGTTAGTCGACTTCCCTGCCGAACTTTCTTTCAAATGTTCGTTCAAGCACTTACTAAATATGCCGCGCCGAAGCCGCTGATTCTCCTTCACGGAGTCTGACAGCTGGGCACGAACATCTTTCAGCTCGACGCCCAGCTTGGTGTTGGCATCTTGGAGATCGTTCTTCTCCCGCCTCACCTTTGTCAGCACCTTCTCACCAGCCTTTAGCTGGCGTAGGAGGTGTTGCCTTTCCGGATTCAATCCGGCGCCATCTGCAATTTCATTTGTCAGATTCGCACCCATGCCGTGCTTCGCAAAATACTTATCTTTCGAAGTGTATATTACCAGAGGGGGTCTCCTTGGGCTCCCCTGCCGCGGCTAGTGCGGCCTCAAGTTGGGCTTTGCACTCTTCCAGCTCCTTGGACAGTAGGGAATTCTTTTCCTGTAAAGAACCTGCATCACAAATGATCCTTAAATCAGTTATTCTAACTGTTTCAAGTCTCGGGGGCTACTGGTATATACATATAATTACCAGAATTTTCTTACCCGTATGTCTTTTACATACTGCTCCATGGCTCTGGCTAGACCATTTTGAGCGGCACGGAGATACGCATCTCCCGAGTTGAAGGCATCTAACGCCCCTTGGGAGAAACAAGCGTCGCGAAGAATTGTCCGGCGACGCCTGTGGTTCATGGCACTCTCCACCTCAGAGTTGGTGGCAGACAACCCGTCCACATCCTCCGTCGGAGGAGCGTCTGGCGCGCGCCTTGCGTTCGCCTCCGCCTCCTGACCAGGCTTTGGAGCCTGGCTGGTGGAGGCGCGATTGGCAGCCTCTCCGGATGTAGTCCGGCGAGGTCTCTTTGTCCTGAAAGAGAGCGAGTGTCAATATGCCTCGAAGGTATAACACCTGGGATAAGGGGGCGCCATACCTTTGCGCTGACGCCTCGGTCCGGACTGCACTTCTTTTCTGCCCGCGGGCCCTACGGCCCCTCGTTGGCTTGTCGCCGCAGGTTCGGCCTTCCCTTAAATACCTCCCCTGCAAAGTTCGGTTGCAATCAGGAAACTGAACACGAGTGGGCGGACACCTATTCGGGGTACTGGGACTTCGATCTCAGTACCTGGGGGGTCAGGATTAGCCCTGGGTAATCGGCCGTAATGGCCACCAAGGCGTTGTCCTCGCTCAATTGATGGAACACTCCATCAATCAGCTCCACAGATATGTCCGGATCCTCTTGAGAGGCCGGGTCGAGGGACCGTCCTGGGTCCTCGGGTTGTGGAGGAGGGCTGCTTATTTCCTTAACAGCCCGGCGCAGTTCCTGCGTTGAAGTCGTCAGACTGAATATTTAACAATGGGAATACAAAACGGATGGGCAAGTAAATGGCCGCTTACCCAGCTTGGGGGATTGTGCATGGAGAATCCACCCTGAGGTTGACGCGGAGAAATTCCTCCTCTTCTCCCTTATACAAAGTGGACAAGATCTTTAGTAGAGCGGCAGCTGAATCTGGCCCCTTACGGCCGTAGCGGGTGGCGTCGTCCTCCCCGTTGAAGTCCCACATGGGGTGGCTTCTATACTGAAGCGGCTGCACCCCCCGCATAATGCATTCGCCATAACCCCGATCATGGTTAGTCCGGAATGGGCTAACAATCTTATTCGGCCCATCAGGTAAATGATGTCCCTGTCACCTCCCCTCTGAGGGCTCCGTGGGCGCCAGCTTAGGCGCTTCTTTAAGGGAGCACTGTTGAATTCAGGGAGGCCGATCCGGACAGGATCCGGCAGCGGGACGTCTTCTATATAAAACCACTCCTGAGGGCCAGTCTTCGGACGCCTTCTTTGGGGTTCCGGACAGATATCCGGTCCCGGCGATGCGCCACACTTCGGCTCCGCCCACTTGATACATTGACCCCTTCTTGGAACGGGGCACGAGGCAAAATAGCTCCTTCCACAGTCCGAAATGAGCTTCACCCAAGAACAGCTCGCAGAGGGCTACAAAGCCCGCGATATGCAATACTGAGGCAGGCGTGAGATGATGTAGCTGGAGGCCGTAGAACTCCAGCAGCCCCCGGAGAAATGGTGGATGGAATCCGAGCCCCCTTATTAAGTAAGGGACAAGGCACACCCGCTCTCCTTTGGAGGGATTAGGGGCATTCTCTGCTTGCTCTCCGCCGTTGTAGACGGCAAGACCGGCTCGAACCGGGACCATATAGGCCGGGGGGAGAAATCCCTTGGTCTGGAGTCACTAGCTCGCTATGCGGTGGTAGGACATCTCTCCCAATATCCAGGCTTAGGGCTGGAAGGGCGAGGGGAGGAGTTGCGTACGGCTGGCCATGGTGGAATGGACCTTTGTCGGATGCGCTCTGATGAACACTCGCGGAGGGGAGAAGGTGTGGATTGGATCTAAATCCTCGTCCCCTTAAATAGGGCAGCTCATTTACGGCTAGGGGTGTGAATGTAAAAACACTCAGACTTTTCATATTCGTTTGACACGTGGGAAGGCCATTATTGGGCGTAGAAGCCAAGGAGCGCAACATCTACAAGAAACCGGACTTTATTCAACAGGTACACGGAATTTGGAGGAGAACCCGCCTTGCAATGCCGAAGACAATCTGCGCGCCGGACTCATCGTTCATTGAAGCCTGGTTCGGGGGCTACTGAGGGAGTCCTGGATTAGGGGGTGTCCGGACAGCCGGACTATATCCTTTGGCCGGACTGTTGGACTATGAAGATACAAGATTGAAGACTCCGTCCCGTGTCCGGAAGGGACTTTCCTTGGCGTGGGAGGCAAGCTTGGCGATACAGATATGTAGATCTCCTACCATTGTAACCGACTCTATGTAACCCTAACCCCATCCGGTGTCTATATAAACCGGAGGGTTTTAGTCCGTAGGACAACATACACATCAACAATCATACCATAGGCTAGCTTCTAGGGTTTAGCCTCCTGATCTCGATGGTAGATCTACTCTTGTACTACCCATATCATCAATATTAATCAAGAGAGTAGGGTTTTACCTCCATCGAGAGGGCCCGAACCTGGGTAAAACTCGTGTCCCTTGCCTCCTGTTACCATCCGGCCTAGACGCACAGTTCGGGACCCCTCTACCCGAGATCCGCCGGTTTTGACACCGACACGGGCCATTGAATCTGTTGAGTAAGACTTTTTATGCTACTCGCCCATCTGCAGAAGATAGAGAGAATATGAAAGATGTTCCCTATGCATCAGCCATAGGATCTATCATGTATGCAATGCTGTGTACCAGACCTGATGTGTGCCTTGCTATAAGTCTAGCAGGGAGGTACCAAAGTAATCCAGGAGTGGATCACTGGACAGCGGTCAAGAACATCCTGAAATACCTGAAAAGGACTAAGGATATGTTTCTCATATATGGAGGT
Organism: Triticum urartu; assembly: GCF_003073215.2. NCBI lineage: Eukaryota > Viridiplantae > Streptophyta > Magnoliopsida > Poales > Poaceae > Triticum > Triticum urartu. The sequence goes on from NC_053026.1 coordinate 630,649,238, forward strand.
GACAAAGAGCTCATCGTAAAAGGTTACGTTGATGCAAGCTTTGACACTGATCCGGACGATTCTAAATCGCAAACCGGATACGTGTTTACATTAAACGGTGGAGCTGTCAGTTGGTGCAGTTCTAAACAAAGCGTTGTGGCGGGATCTACATGTGAAGCGGAGTACATAGCTGCTTCGGAAGCAGCAAACGAAGGAGTCTGGATGAAGGAGTTCATATCCGATCTAGGTGTCATACCTAGTGCATCGGGTCCAATGAAAATCTTTTGTGACAATACTGGTGCAATTGCCTTGGCAAAGGAATCCAGATTTCACAAGAGAACCAAGCACATCAAGAGACACTTCAATTCCATCCGGGATCTAGTCCAGGTGGGAGACATAGAGATTTGCAAGATACATACGGATCTGAATGTTGCAGACCCGTTGACTAAGCCTCTTCCACGAGCAAAACATGATCAGCACCAACGCTCCATGGGTGTTAGAATCATTACTGTGTAATCTAGATTATTGACTCTAGTGCAAGTGGGAGACTGAAGGAAATATGCCCTAGAGGCAATAATATTATATTATTTTATTTCCTTATATCATGATAAATGTTTATTATTCATGCTAGAATTGTATTATCCGGAAACATAATACTTGTGTGAATACATAGACAAACTAAACGTCACTAGTATGCCTCTACTTGACTAGCTCATTAATCAAAGATGGTTATGTTTCCTAACCATAGACATGTGTTGTCATTTGATTAACGGGATCACATTATTAGGAGAATGATGTGATTGACATGACCCATTCCATTAGCTTAGCACCCGATCGTTTAGTATGTTGCTATTGCTTTCTTCATGACTTATACATGTTCCTATGACTATGAGATTATGCAACTCCCGTTTGCCAGGAACACTTTGTGTGCTACCAAACGTCACAACGTAACTGGGTGATTATAAAGGAGCTCTACAGGTGTCTCCAAAGGTACATGTTGGGTTGGCGTATTTCGAGATTAGGATTTGTCACTCCGATTGTCGGAGAGGTATCTCTGGGCCCTCTCGGTAATGCACATCACATAAGCCTTGCAAGCATTGCAACTAATAGTTAGTTGTAGATGATGTATTACGGAACGAGTAAAGAGACTTGCCGGTAACGAGATTGAACTAGGTATTGGACGATCGAATCTCTCGGGCAAGTAACATACCGATGACAAAGGGAACAACGTATGTTGTTATGCGGTCTGACCGATAAAGATCTTCGTAGAATATGTAGGAGCCAATATGAGCATCCAGGTTCCGCTATTGGTTATTGACCGGAGACGTGTCTCGGTCATGTCTACATTGTTCTCGAACCCGTAGGGTCCGCACGCTTAAGGTTTCAATGACAATTATATTATGAGTTTATGAGTTTTGATGTACCGAAGTTAGTTCGGAGTCCCGGATGTGATCACGGACATGAAGGAGTCTCGAAATGGTCGAGACATAAAGATTGATATATTGAGACTGATATTCGGACACCGGAAGTGTTCCGGGTGATTTCGGAGAAAACCGGAGAGTGCCGGAGGGTTACCGGAACCCCCGGAGAATGGGCCTTATGGGCCTTAGTGGAGAGAGAGGGGGCGCCAGGTGGGCCACGCGCCCCTCCCCCTCTGGTCCGAATTGGACTAGGGGGGGGGGCGCCCCCTTTCCTTCTTCCCTCTCCCCCTTCCTTTCCCCCTCCTAGTAGGAGTAGGAAAGAGGGGAGTCCTACTCCTACTAGGAGGAGGACTCCTCCTCCTGGCGCGCCCAAGGGCCGGCCGGCCTCCTCCCCTTGCTCCTTTATATACGGGGGCAGGGGGCACCCTAGACACACAAGTTGATCCACGTGATCGTTTTCTTAGCCGTGTGCGGTGCCCCCTTCCACCATACTCCTCGATAATATTGTGGCGGTGCTTAGGCGAAGCCCTGCGACAGTAGTAGCATCAAGATCGTCACCACGCCGTCGTGCTGACGGAACTCTTCCCCGACACTTTGCTGGATCGGAGTCCGGGGATCGTCATCGAGCTGAACGTGTGCTAGAACTCGGAGGTGCCGTAGTTTCGGTGCTTGATCGGTCGGGCCGTGAAGACGTACGACTACATCAACCGCGTTGTGCTAACGCTTCCGCTGTCGGTCTACAAGGGTACGTAGATCACACTCTCCCCTCTCGTTGCTATGCATCACCATGATCTTGCGTGTGCGTAGGATTTTTTTTGAAATTACTACATTCCCCAACAGTGGTCATAGTTGAGGCTCTGTGGTACGTTATGTTGATATGCGTGA
>NC_053026.1:630652522-630774170 GCF_003073215.2 Triticum urartu
GAATTCTCAGCTCCGTACACGCCACAGCAGAATGGCGTCGTCGAACACAAGAACAGAACACTCATTGAGATGGCCAGAACGATGCTAGATGAATACAAGACTCCAAGAAAATTCTAGACTGAAGCCATTGACACTGCATGCCATACAATCAATCGTGTTTATCTTCACAAGCTTCTGAACAAGACATCTTATGAACTCCTAACTGGCAAGAAGCCAAATGTCAGTTACTTCAGAGTATTTGGCGCAAGGTGCTGGATCAAGGACCCACACCACACCTCAAAATTTGCACCAAAAGCACATGAAGGTTTTATGCTTGGATATGGAAAGGATTCGCACTCCTACAGAGTCTTCAATCTCTTTCATTACAAAGTGGTTGAAACAGTGGATGTGCGGTTCGATGAGACTAATGGTTCACAAAGAGAGCAACTTCCAAATGTGCTAGATGAAATTCCAGCTAGTGAATCAATCAAGCTAATGGGAACTGGAGAGATTATACCTTCTGAAGCTCATCCTGAAGAAGAACTTATCATTTCAGCACCTGATCAACATAAAGACATTGCTCAGCCTGAAGACATTCCTTCCAACAACGACAGTGAACAGCAAGAGCAAAGTCTTCGCCCTCTACATCCTCGCGTTGCCAATGAAGTGCAGATTGAAAGAATAATTGATAGCATCAATGCACCTGGTCCACTCACTCGTTCAAGGGCAACTCAGCTAGCAAATTTCTGTGGGCACTTTGCATTCGTCTCAATATCAGAACCCAAGAAAGTTGAACAAGCCTTCATGGAACCTGAATGGATTCAAGCTATGCAAGAAGAGCTTCAACAATTTGAGCTAAATAATGTATGGGAACTGGTTAAGCGTCCTGATCCACGGAAGCACAATATAATAGGCACCAAATGGTTATACCACAACAAGCAAGATGAGCATGGTCGAGTTGTCAGAAACAAAGCTCGTCTCGTTGCTCAAGGATATACTCAAGTGGAAGGCATTGACTTCGATGAAACATTTGCTCCTGTGGCTAGGCTTGAAGCCATACGCATACTGTTGGCCTATGCAAATCATCATAACATACTTCTATATCAAATGGATGTGAAAAGTGCCTTTCTCAATGGCAAGATTGAAGAAGAAGTGTATGTTGCACAACCGCCTGGCTTTGAAAATCCAAAACATCCTAACATGGTATATAAGCTCAACGAGGCACTGTATGGCCTCAAACAAGCCCCTAGGGCCTGGTATGACACACTCAAATACTTCCTGAAGAGCAAAGGCTTCATACCTGGTTCCCTAGATCCCACTCTTTTCACGAAGACATATGATGGTGAACTGTTTGTGTGCCAAATATATGTGGATGACATTATCTTCGGCTGCACCAATCAGAAGTACAGTGAAGAGTTTGGATATATGATGCAAGAGCAATATCAGATGTCCATGATGGGGGAGCTGAAGTTCTTCCTTGGTCTTCAAATACGACAACAACTCAATGGCATCTTCATATCTCAAGAGAAGTATCTAAAAGATTGCCTGAAGAAGTTCGGTATGCAAGACTGCAAAGGCTTCACAACACCAATGCCAGCCAAACATCATCTGGGTCCTGACGACAATGGTAAAGAGTTCGATCAAAAGGTATACCGCTCCATGATTGGTTCTTTGCTTTATTTATGTGCATCTAGGCCAGATATTATGCTTAGTGTTTGCATGTGTGCTCGATTTCAAGCGGTACCAAAGGAATCGCATCACTTAGCTATGAAGCGAATTCTTCGATATTTGGCTCACACCCCAACTCTAGGATTATGGTATCCAAAGGGCTCAGAGTTTGATTTGCTTGGATTCTCGGATGCTGATTATGTTGGTGACAAAGTTGATCGCAAGTCTACGTCAGGCACCTGTCACTTTCTGGGACGATCACTTGTATGTTGGTCTTCAAAGAAGCAGAACTGTGTATCTCTCTCCACTGTTGAATCTGAATACATTGCTGCTGGATCTTGCTGCGCTCAGCTTCTGTGGATGAAGCAAACACTCAAGGACTATGGCATTCATCTGAAGCAAGTGCCACTTTACTGCGACAACGAAAGCGCCATCAAGATTGCCAACAACCCAGTTCAGCACTCGAAGACAAAGCACATTGAAATTCGTCATCACTTTCTCAGAGATCATGTTGTGAAGGAAGACATTGATATCATACACGTCAACACTGAAGAGCAATTGGCAGATATCTTCACCAAGCCCTTGGATGAGAAGAGGTTTTGCAAGTTACGGTGGGAGCTAAATATCCTGGAATCCTCAAATGTCCTGTGATCAGGCACACATCCTAACCCTTATGCATATTGATGACTTAGATGTGCAACACACGAAGTGAAGTATATCTTCAATCAATGAAGACATACATTCTAAGTGTGAATACATTAATGTGGACTTTGACTTCGGAGCGCCACGATAATTGTGCGCCGTGTCTGGGTCTAATACTTCCTATACGGTGGGTAACGCCACCACCAAACGTTCTATTTTGAAGTGTTTCTCTCATGGAGTTACCTTGCAATGTCTTCACATTTGGTTTGGCTTCGAACTCAACATGTTTTCATGATTATCTTCACTATGTTGATTATATATATATATATATATATATATATGCTAGTGTTATGTCCTCTACAGCATTCACTTATAGCTATATCTTCGTGTTGAATCTTTTGAACTAAGTGAATGTGATCGGACCCCAACTTCTCTATGCTTTCTATCTCAAACTCTATCTCTCCAAGTCATATGCATTCTATTGAAACTGTCGAATGTCTTCACTGCGTCCTTGTCAGCAGAAGATATAGAGACAACCATACAGTCCGTTTTCAATGCTCATTCCTCCACATAAAATCCGGAGAAGCAGGAACGACCACCCGACAATCCAGGCGTGCGTGGGACGTGGAACAAACCCCAAACTTCCGCAAACTGGCCACGCGTTCCTCAGATGCGAATCGCCAGGGGCACCTGTGTAACAGCACAGTGCCGCCCCTGTGCCTATAAATACACACTCACAGCAGTAACTATCTCTTCTTCCACCCTCGCACGAACCCTAGCGCCACCGCTAGCTCTCGACGACGCCGGCGACGAAGCGCTTCGCTGCCGCAACCTCTCCGACGCCATCTTCACACCGACCGCGGACATCGTCCTCTCCGCTGTCGCCGTAGGTATCCTCCGTCGCCAAGTTAGGGCACGGACGAGTGAACTGCTCGGCCTCATCTCTCGCTCCATCTAGCAGTTCTCAGTGTGGTAAATAAAACTGCCTTTTTACAGCACCATAGATCCTCTTGTTCTGTCACTTTCTACCACAAGAAGTTTCTGTTCACACAAGCTAGATCTCTCTCAAACTGCATCTCATAACATGCCTAGAATATTCACTTGTGATTCACAAAGTAGTTAGATTCCTCACTTGTACTGATTTGTGGATTCGTACAAATCTGGAACCAACTTCTTATCTATGAGTGAATGTCTTCGCACGATGAGGTCAATGTCTTCTAAACTGATTTATCTTCAAAATCTTCTGAGAATGCATATGACCTCTTCCCCTTCCCTCGCACCTTAATGCTGTCACAGGTACATGTCCGTGGGAGAATCCTTTGATTCTCATAGTCTGCATTCATTTGCAGAATTCCTACAGCATCACATAAATTCTCCTGAAGCCAGTTCCTGCTGGTCCAGCAAAAGGAAGCCTTTGAAGCCTTTGAAAGTTTTGAAGCCTTTCAAGTTAAAGTTTATGGCTTCAGAAACAGCAGCAAGGAAGGGGGCAGACAGTGACGTGGAGGAACATCCAAAGATCTACCTGATGAACTGGCAGAAATGTATAAAACAGATCCTGAAGAGAATTATGGTCAGCGCAAGACCCGAATCCAATGGATTCGACGCTATTGGGCAGAACAATGGTTCCAATACCGCTTCGTCACCCAGGAGTATGCTGAGAAAAGTGCCATCAAGAGATCGTGGGGGGACATCCTTTACAAGAACCTCATACCCAGGACCAGATATGAAGCCATTGCTCAAGGCTTCTACCCATGCATAGTCCGAGGACCACAGCCTGCTGAAGCACATCCGTCGTCACTACTCTGGTGTCGTGACGACAATCTGTTCAAGCGCAACTTCCAGTTTTCCCAGAACTCAGCGAAGCAGAACAAGAAGAAGTTGGGGTTAGACTTCAACCCTGGTCCCTCCGCACCAAGGGCAGATGGCACACGCGACGCAGAACCCAATATCATCGGTCCGTATGCCAACCTTGAGGGCCTCATCACCCGCATCTTAGTCCAAGGGACTACCGTGAATGACCCTCCAGCTGACTCTGAGTTTGATGAAGCTCCTGCTGTACCAAAGCCAAAGCAGTCGAGGAAGCCAAAAGCTTCAAGGCCGGCCTCTTCACCCAAAATCTCAAGGGCGAAGCCATTGGCAACTGCACCTCCTGAAGACAGTGTGCAGTCTGAAGACGTATCCCGCGTCTCCAAGCCCCAGAAGGCCAAGATGCCTCAACCACACACCGGCAAAGAGCTCACAGCTGTTGCCATTCTGCACAGCGAAGCCATTGATCTGTCAAGTGATGAAGATCTTGGAGATGACGCTCTCGAGCAGGTCATCAAGAGTAAAGAAGAAGCTGAAATCTTCAACAATTTGCCTCTCTTTGATGTCGCCATCATCCACAACTTCATCGACGAATGGTTTGCCACACCAAACATCAGCTTCGAAGATCTGCAGCTGCCCGTTGGCCTCAGCGTCGCCTTCCAAGGCGCTATTGCTTCAGAACTTGCAATTGCCCAGCGCATTGTTGAACTGAAGCAGAAAATTGATCATGAAAAGGCTCAGTTCAAGAAGAATATGGCCAAGCTCAGCGTGCAAGAAGTGAAGAGCTTCAACATCATGTTGCACGAACTAAAGGAAAACTTTCTGAAGAAGCGTGCAGAAGCTCAAGGTTCGCGGGAGCGAATGAAGACTCTGGCAGACAGATGTGTGCAGGCCTACAATGAGGCTGAGAAGCGCAAGGCACTTGGGCGTCCTGGCATCGACCCCAAGATGGCCGCAAAGAAAAAGAAGAAGACTGTTCCAGCTGAACAAGAGGCACCAAGGCAGGAAGCAGTTCCGCTTGTCTTCCCAACTGCAACGACTGGCTCGAAGCCAAAGAGCCGGTCAACAGCTTCAGAGCTCAAGAAGACAAGAACTGCTGAGGCTGAAGCCAGGAAGAGGAAAAGCTCTGAAGCCTCTCCTACTGCCCCCAGCAAGAAAAAGAGAAAGACCAAGAAATCTCGGGCTGCTCCCATAGAGCCCTTGATAGTTGAACCTATTTCTATGGTTCACCCTGACGCAGAACATCAACTGACGGTGCATGAGCCTGCTTCCACAGAGGCTCCTGTTCCTGAAGACATTCCAGCAGCTGATCCCATCGGTGCTGAAGACATTGGTCATCGTGACAATGTAGAAGATGATGCAGCCCTTCCTCAATTAGAACACAGCGAACTCATCAGCATTGGTCGTCCACTAACGCCAATTGCACAGGATGCTTCATGGGCGGATCGCCCTCAAGAGGAAGAAGACAATGAGGCCCAGCCCACTCCAACCCCACAGGCATCGTCTGCATTCCGCAGGCTTCGCAAAGGTCCAAGGCCTCAAGTCTATGCTGAAGACATTTCGGCTGCATCAGCCGCAGAAGAAGCACCACAAGAGCCCACTCCTATGCTCCACCAAGAAGCAGTTCTCCAGGAGAACGTGCTTGTGACCGACCCTCCAGCTCATCAAGCGGAGGCTGAAAATATTGAGGCTGCCACAACCAACACTGAAGCCAATGTGGAGCCCTCGCCACCAAAAGCTTCAGAAGACAACGAAGCTACTGATCCAGACACTTCTGTTCCTGAGTCTGCTGCAGGTCCTCAATTTGATTACCATGTTGAGCACAGGCCTCATATCCAGAAGCCAGTCCCAAGGCTGCCAAGGTTCCCAGGTCCTGCATCAGCACCGGGCTCCTTTGACATCAATAGCTTCAAGGCAGATAATATGTTCTTCAACAGCTCCAAGAACCCCTATTCAAGGGAAAGGATTTCATCAGATAGGTTCTGGAGCTATCCTCAGCGCAGCTACTATTCATGCATCCTATACAACCAAGGTCGCATCTTCCCGCACAAGCGCCTTGATGTTGAAGCCATTGCTGGTCTGCCCTGTTTAGAGGAAGCATTGGATTGCTTCAAGCAAGTGGGTCTGCTGTAGTTTGTAACTGATGAAGAGCACTGGAATGAAGAGCTTCTGCTGCAATTCTATGCCACCCTCCACATCAAAGGATACAACAGAGATCCGAAGACTTGGGCCCTGGAGTGGATGACCGGCAATGTCCATCACGAAGCCAATGCATTTGATATCATTGAGCTCACCGGCCTGCCCACTCCTGGCGAATTCTTCGAGGAAGGCTTTCCACTACACACTAAAGCTCTTGAGAGCATATTCCAGAGGCCTGAACCGAATATGAGTCAGATGCTCTCCATGATGAAGCCATTGCCCCACGATACTCCTTATCCAACAGAGTTCTTCGTTGAAGACTTTGAGTACCTGCCCAGAACCATCTATCACATTATCCGGCGGACTCTCTGGCCTATCAAAGGGCACTCTCCAAATGCCAAGATCGAGGGTGCAATGAAGACTCTGATATTTTGTATCCTTCATGGCAAATGCTTCAACGCACAGGACTTCTTCATACACCAACTTGCTGCATCAGGCTCAGATTTACTTGGTTTGAAGTTCTATGCTCCTTGGGTAATGAGACTGATCAAGCTTCACTCTGCGATCTCATATCAGCCCTCAGCCCGCAACCATCGGATCTTCTTGCCAGATGTGGATACCTCTACTGAAGCTATATATCCTGAGCCTGCCAAGCAACCTCTGAGTCTTCAGAATGCAGAACACCAGAGCTTCACTCAAAACGTTGAAGGTGTTGAAGCCATCTCCAGGGTGTATCCTTTGGCTGGCACTACATGTGCACCACACCCTGCTTCAACTGAAGCCACTGACAGTGCCACTGCTTCAAGACCCAAGAAGCGCACTCGTGTTCTCAATGACCGAGAGCTTCTTGTGGCCCTTCATCAAAAGCAGGATAGGCATCATGACTGGTTGAAGAGACAGATGAAAAGCCTCTTGGTGGATGTAAATCGCATCCGAAATCTTGCCACCAAGAACGCTTTTGTTGCCCATGAAACCTGTCGCCGCACATGGAAAGGGCTAACGATGATGCTTTTTGAAGCTGATCTTCAAGAGGATGGCTTCACTGAGAAATTCAAGTTTGACTCCACACCTCCTCGAAGAGCTGTGCTGCTGGGGACCCCATCTCTTGAAGACTCTGAGTTTTCTTCCTCTGCTGCCACAGTCACTGCCAGAATCATTGATGAAGAAGACGATGCTACCTCACCTCCACCTACTTCAGCACCTCCAAGCTCTTCTGCATCGCCAAACAACGCCAACAACCCTGCTTCTTCATCTACTCCTCATAGGGACGAGTAGAAGCTCTATGTCTTCAAACCTTTTTGGTCATTACTGACAAAAGGGGGAGAAGCATATGAGATTGATAGTCTTCAAGCGGGTTCATATGGGCGGGTGTCTTATATTTTGCTTCGTGCTTACAACTCTCGTTTTTTTGCTACATTTGGTTCTTATGAGTTGTAACACTTAAACCAGATGGTCGTCTGCTACTTGTTTGCCACCCTGTTTTGCGAAGATAAATTCCGCATGTGCGACGATAAATTCCGCACTTATCTCATTCTGTAGACGTCCATTTTCCATTATGCATGTCATTATCTTCATATACTTTCACATGCATAGTGGATTGTCATCATAAGCTGAAGTGGATCTCCACAAGTACAACCTGCCATGTGCATTTGCATTCCAAAAGCAAATTAACTTATATGCAGATCTTCAGGGGGAGCCCTTGCAACTTATGAAGACAATTCCTTATCCTTTACAATTTCACAGACTATATTCCCCGTTGAAAACTTCAACTAGTTTTTCATCAATCACCAAAAAGGGGGAGATTGTAAGTGCATCTAGTGCCACACCTAGTTGGTTTTGGAGTATTGACGACAAACCTAGTTGAGGGACTAATGTGTTTGTGAGAATTGCAGGATAACACGGGTAGAAGTCCCTCATTGATTCGGTTTTACTACCAGAGATGACCCCTAAAAATGTATGAAGACATTGAAGTCAAAGGTGGTATATGAAGATATTCACATTGAAGACTATGACAAGAGAAGACACGATATGAAGCCTATGGAGCTCGAAGACTTAGATCTTTCGTAGTTCTTTTTCTTTTGTGTTGAGTCATAGGAACCACCGTACTGTTAAGTGAAGTCCAGGAGAACCAGTCAGAATGACTGAAGTGATGCCTAAACCAAGAACCTATGTCTTCGAGTGAAGACAATGAGAGCGAATCTTGTCCAGAGCCGGACAAGTCAGCTTTGCTTGTAGCCCAAGTAAAGTTGCCATGAGAGTTTGAAATCTGACCGTTGAGACACGTGTCAGTTCCTTAGTGACCCAGGGTCATTTCGGACAAATCAGGTCGGGTTGCCAAGTGGCTATAAATAGCCCACCCCCTACAACCATAAACGGTTGGCTGCTCAAATTGACAGTACGGCTTTTGTCGTGTGAGAGCAACCCACCTCGAAGCCTTTGAGAGAGAGAATTCCTTGCGAGGATAAAGCCCTAACCACCCAGAGCCAGAGAACATTGGGCATCACTTAAGTCTTCTTGTCTGTGTGATCTGAAGACTTATTACACTTGAGGACTGTGCATCCCCAGACGGTTAGGCGTCGCGTTCAGAGCATCCAAGAGACATTGTGGATTGCCAGTGAACGAAGTCTATGAAGGTTTGGGAGTCTACCTTGAAGACTTACCAGAGTGATTGGGCGAGGACTATGTGACCTTAGCTCAAGGAGAATACGGTGAGGACTTGGTGTCCTGAGCTACGTGTTCAGGACTGGGTGTCCGGGACTGTGTGTCCTAAGGTTTAAATACCTAGCCGCTCCAACCAGATGTACAGTTGTCACAGCAACTGGAACTGGTCCAACACATCATTGTCTTCAACGAGTCACTGGTTTCATCTTCACTTCCTTTTACTTACTGATCACTCATTGTGAAGTCATTGCGTGTCTGTTCTATCTTTTTTCTTCACAACGTGAGTGTATGATCTGTTTGGCTTCATAGTATCTTCCTACCTGATCCTAATTACACTACAGCTATTTGTCACTGTGCTTTCACTCTGTTGATACTTGACCTTGGCTTACCTAGTGTAGTCTAACTTCCGCTGCATAGTAATAGGCATATCTCTACTGTTTGTCTTCATAACTTCCACGTTTTGAAGACTTTTATAAAAATCGCCTATTCAACCCCCCTCTAGTCGATATAACGCACTTTCAATAATGTAATAATGCGCGTAGTTATGGCACAAAAGATCTACAGTCCCAATGGAAAACATGAACATAATTATCCATACAAATAACACATAATAATCGTGGAGGAGACAAAGAAAGTGTGCATCCCACTTGCCATTTGCAAAGCCGTCAAAAAGTGGAAGCAGCAATGCAAGTGCGATGCTCTGGGTCCCCACGTACACGAGCGTACAAAAAAACTAACCTCCCAAAAGGAAAACATAAACATAATTACACCGCAAAATAAGAACCTAGTGCATGTAGGAAGAGAAAAAGAAAGTGTGCACACCGGTTGTCATTTGTGAAGCCATCGAAAGAACGAAAATAGCAGTGCAAGTGCCACATTTTGGGTCCCCATGTACACATGAGCCGGAAACGAAGCAACGAACGCACATGGAGCGTATTCACCGCCCATTCCCCTCTCCTCTACCTATTGTTGCCCCGAGGTCTAAGAAAAGTGGGGGTGTTTTGAACAACTCCTTCTGTGGACCCCCAACCCCAAGCAAGCCCCAAGTCGTTCCGGACACCCTTAGCCTAGCTCCCTATGCGGAGTACGCGTAGGCAAGCGCGCAGGGCAACAACCAAAATCTCCCTGAAAGCGAGAGGAGGTTGGGACTATTGTTTCATCTTCTCTTGTCCCACCCCAAAAGTGAGAGGTTTGTATGGATGTTGCATTGACCAACTATTGCGTTCTAGGTCATACATTGTCATCATACATTGTCGTCTTCATTGTTACACATATTGCTATTCAAGTCACAAATTGGCTCAACATTGTTAGATATTGCTTTGTGACATTGACCAACTTCCTTTGGTAACTTTCTATTGACCATAATCGGTCGTCTTGACATTTTGGAACTCTTTTCTATGGAGACTAATATGTGAACATCGCTGTCGTACTTGCATGTATTTGTTTTTGCAAAAATCTTAGTTTCTAAGACATTCACTTGACCAGCTATTGTGTTCCGACACATATGGTGTTGTCGTCTTGTTGGATAATGTATATGTTGGTGTGTATGCTTGTTGTGTTGACCATCTGTTGGTGTTAGCGTCATACATTGTTGACGTCTTGTTAGATAATGTTTTTATCATTTCGTATGTTTGTTGCATTGACCATCTGTTGCTATTAGAGTCATACATTATTGTCATCTTGTTAGATAATGTTTTTGTCAGTTCATATGTTCGTTGCATTAACCATCCGTTGTTGTTAGGGTCATACCTTGTTGTCGTCGTCATTAAATGTGTTTTGAGTCATCTCTTATCTGTATTACATTGACCAACTAAATCTCCCATCCTTATCTCTCCCCCTCCAGCTTAGTGGTTTCTGTCCACGTGCATTGCAGCGGAACCACACTTGGCTACCACCACATTGGGCGGCGTCTCGTCTTCCCCTACTCTTCTCTTCTATAAGTAAAACCCCAGCCTTTTTTTCCTCTCCCTCCGCCGGAACAAACATTTTGTCTTTTCTTTCTTTGTTTTATTATTTTTCACTACCTCAGACGAGTTCCCAAGGAACCATCTTCTTGGTTCAACATGACCGACCGACATCTTCCAACTCCTCGTTGATCGCTTGCTGCTCTGTTCGTAGGGTACATTAGCCACCGCGATCCTCTTTAACAAGTCCGCTGTGATTTTCTTTGAGGGTTTTGGGGGCGGATCATGGGGCTGGTTGCGGGGGCTTTCATCGAGATCATCTCAGATGACGAGAAGGAGGATATATTTTCTACCAAGCCAACAACCGGCACCCTCGAGTGGGCCTCCAACCTATTGCTCAAGAACCTCATTGGATTGGGGGGGGGGCAGATGATCCTGCGATGATACAGGAGATGTTGTCCAATTCGTATGGTAAGAAGGGCAGTGTTGCCACTGATGAGGAGGATGAATGTGTAATCCTAGACGGCGACCCTAATATAGCCCTAGTCGTCGTCTTTTTTTACCTGAGAAAGATGGGGCAAGAGAAGAGTTGCAAGTACTTTCAAAGAAAGGGGAGGTACTGATTTCTTGACTTCAGTTCCTCTATGTTACCACATCGTGTTTTATTCATACACCATTGTCGGTTTCTATGTGCACGGAGGTACTGATTTCTTTCCTACAATTCCTCTATGTTACCACATTGTGTTCTCTTCATACATAGTTGTCGATTTGTATGTGCACTACATTTGATGAGCTATTGCGTCCAAGGTCATACATTTTCGTCTTTGTCGTTAGACATATTGCTTTGCCATGATATATTGTTGTCTTTGTTGTTAGACACATATTTCTATTCAAGTCATAAATTTCCTTTAACATTGTTAGATAATTCTTCGTCAGTTCTAACATGCGTCACATTGACAAACTTCTTTTGGGACCTTTTTTTTACCAGAATGTGTCCTATTGTCCCTTTTATACTTAATTTGTGGCGGGAGGAGAAAGTGTTCGCCGTGCCTTCTTGAACAGTCACATTACATTGTTTGAAAAAGAACAGAAATTGACTGGAGGTGAGAAAACAAATCGGAGAAGACCACTCAAAATCACGTACGTACGAAGTGAACTAACTAACCAAACGTGTCAACATCATAGTAATCACTAGCAAACCAAAAAAATCTGACAGGATTGAAATGATGCATTGTTTAGTACATGTAGCAATGTACGTAGTTATAGCAAAAATTCACACAAGAACCTAGGAAGAGCAAGTGTGAATACCACTTGTCAAGTAGGTGAAAGAAAGAAAGTAGCAATCCAAGTGACATCATTTCTTCCAACTATTTCATTTTACGATGAATGAACTCACCATCTAGCAAGTTTACTGTTTCTTCCTACCATTTTATTTTTATTCCCCCCATTTTCCTGACACTTGCGGTTTCTTTCCAGCCATTCCAAGATATCACCATTCAAAACAGTAAACATTTTGCCATTAAGATTTTGATGTTTGTGCAACACGGGGTTTTATGATTTTCTTATAGTTGGTGAGTATGTTTGTTCTGGGTAGCAGCTCTACTTTCGCTCTATGAGGAATGAAGGAGGTGAGGGCGTCAACCAAACATAGGGAGCGATGGTGGGAATGGAGTCGTCTGGGTTGCCAATAGCCTGCTGACACCACAGTCCTTTGGCCCCATGTAGAGCATGTGCATGACCTATGGCCCGGATGACACTCCATACTTCCTTTAGTAGAGCTTAGCTTGCCAGCTTGCCTTGACTTGCCCGTTGGCCTAGACGATGCTGGCACAGAGGCAATGGCGTGCTAGCCTTCCAGATGAACACGAGGAGGACAATGAGTAGAGGCGTGGATAATTAAATAAGTATGGTAACAAAGGCTCCATGTCATTGGCATTTGTGCCTATCGCCAAAGTCCATGGACCCGACAATAGTGGTGCCCAATGAGTCAGGGGCTTTCTCACTACCTAGTGTCAGACCTGCGGCATGCAACGGTGGCACCGGTGGGATGAAGAACAAAATTGATAACACACTTTCATCAGTTTGAATTTAAAATTATAATAAAGTAAGTATACATATGTTTTATAATAATTATGCATCCACTAATAGATGTAAATGTTAGATTGAAACCAATAATCATGTGCAATGGTGATATGATGGAAGAAGAGGATCTGTCGATGGTGTAATAGGTGAGGTTGTATCTGTGAAACCACCCACCCACCCAACCAAGGACGGATGATGATGATGTGGGGACTTTGGATCTAGCAGTCGGGATGGTAGGCAACGCTGGGTCTAGGGCCAGCAAGACACTTACACCCGTGGACATCAAGGAAGACAAAATGGTGGAAAGGGTCGTGTGTTGATGTTGTGAGAGGTCGAGAGAGAGGACGCGAAGGAGAGGGCTACCTTTTGATGCACCATTGTTGTTATTACTGCTATTTATTTTATTTTATTTTTTTGCTTAATTTGCTAAAGGAGGAGAAAGTGTTTGATGTGCCTTTTTGAAGGGTCACATTACACGGTGTACATGGAAAAAACATTGTATGGACGTGACAAAAAATCAGAGAACTAATGTATCATGCATGTCAGAAACATATAAATAACCGACATACCTAGAAGGCAGAGGGAATTGAAAGGTTGGGCCGTTTAGTACACGTAACAATGTGTGTAGTTATAACACAAGAACATATGATCCCCAAAAATGCACACAAGTACCTAGGAAGAGAAAATGCGCATGCCACTCTTCAAGCCAGTATAAGGAAGGAAATAGCAATGCAAGTGACATCGTTTGATCCAACTATTTCATTTTCCCCATTTTAGGATGAATAAACTCACCATCTAGTGAGTCTACTAGTTCTACTTCTTCCTCCCATTTCTTTCTGTTTTCCTGATTTTCTTGACATTTGCGTATTCTTCCCAGCTGAGGGAGTCCTGGATTAGGGGGTCTCCGGACAGCCGGACTATCTCCATTGACCGGACTGTTAGACTATGAAAATATAAGATTGAAGACTTCTTCTCGTATCCGGATGGGACTCTACTTGGCGTGGAAGGCAAGCTAGGCAATACATATATGGATATCTCCTCCTTTGTAACCGACCTTGTCTAACCCTAACCCTCTCCGGTGTCTATATAAACCGGAGGGTTTTAGTCCGTAGGACAACAATCACAACATACAATCATACCGTAGGCTAGCTTCTAGGGTTTAGCCTCTCTGATCTTGTGGTAGATCTACTCTTGTAACACCCATATCTTCAATATTAATCAAGCAGGACGTAGGGTTTTACCTCCATCAAGAGGGCCCGAACCTGGGTAAAACTTCGTGTCCCTTGCCTCCTATTACCATCCGGCCTAGACGCACAGTTCGGGACCCCCTATCCGAGATCCGCCGGTTTTGACACCGACATTGGTGCTTTCATTGAGAGTTCCTCTATGTCGTCGCCGTTAGGCTTGATGGCTCCTACCATCATCGGTAGCGATGCGGTCTAGGGTGAGACTTTTCTCCCCGGACAGATCTTCGTATTTGGCGGCTTTGCACTACGGGCTAATTCGCTTGGCCATCTGGAGCAGATTGAAAGCTACGCCCCTGGCCATCAGGTCAGATTTGGAAGTTTGAACTACAGGGCCGACATCCACGGAGACTTGATCTTCGACGGATTCCAGCCATAGCCGGGCGCGCCGCACTGTCTTGTCAAGCATGACCTAGCACTGCCATCGGACGGTACCCCAAAGGCCACACCCGCATTAGCTCCGACCCTTAGCTCGGAGCCAGCTACGCTAATCGAGGACGGGTGGCTAGACACCACCTCAGGGGCTGCAGTCTCAACGGCGATCGAGCCGAACACCAGCATAATCCTCTGCGCAGCCTGTGACTCCAAGGTGCCGGACTCTCCTCCGGACCCTGAACCATCCGCGCCCTTGCCAATCGAATCCGACTGGGCACCGATCATGGAATTCACTGCTGCGGATATCTTTCAGCACTCGCCCTTCGGCGACATTCTGAATTCACTAAGGTCTCTCTCTTTGTCAGGAGAGCCCTGGCCGGATCATGGCCAACAGGACTGGGATACGGACGACGAAGAAATTCGACGCCCACCCACCACCCACTTTGTAGCCACTGTCGATGATTTAACCGACATGCTCGACTTCGACTCCGAAGACATCGACGGTATGGACGACGATGTAGGAGACGAACATAAACCAGCACCTATAGGGCACTGGAAAGCCACCTCGTCGTATGACATATACATGGTGGATACACCCAATGAAGGCAACGGCGATGAGATAGCGGAGGATGACCCCTCCAAGAAGCAACCCAAGCGCCGACGTCAGCGGCGCCGCTCTAAGTCCCGCCAAAGAAAAAGTGGTGATACCGGCACAGGAGATAATAACACTCCGGATAGCACCAAAGACAACGAAAACCCCCTCCAGCAAGAGTTAGATCAGGAGGATGAAAGAGCCAGCTCTCCTGAGAGAGCGGCTAGCGGTGAGGAGGAGGATGACAATTACATGCACCCTCCGAAGACGAGGCAAGCCTCGGCGACGATGAATTCGCCGTACCAGAGGATCCTGTCGAACAAGAGCGCTTCAAGCACAGGCTTATGGCCACGGCAAATAGCCTGAAGAAAAAGCAGCAGCAGCTTCAAGCTGATCAAGACCTGCTAGCTGACAAATGGACTGAAGTCCTCGCAGCCGAGGAATATAATCTCGGGCGTCCCTCCAAGAGTTACCCAAGGCGCAGGTTACTACCCTGATTGGAGGAAGAAGCGTATGATACGGCTGATCGGTTACCTCGTGGCCGTGATAGAGAGGCATTCCTGCCGAAAGCTCGGCCTCCACCCCAACGCCATCCAAATAAAAAGGCATGGGGAGATACGCCAGACCTGCGAGACATATTGGAGGACAAAGCAAAGCACTCAAGATCGATCTACGGATCACGAGGGTGCACCACTCTATGAGACGGTAAACGTCACGCCGGATACAGTAAAAGCAAATCCGGTCGGGCCGAACACAGCGGGCAGGACCCATACGAGCTGCGTCGCGATATAGCCCAATACAGAGGCGCCGCACACGCCTTATGCTTCACAGACGAAGTAATGGAACATCAATTCCCAGAAGGTTTCAAACCTGTAAACATTGAATCATACGATGGCACAACAGATGCCGCGGTATGGATCGAGGACTTCCTCCTCCACATCCACATGGCCCGCGGTGATGACTTACATGCCATCAAGTACCTCCCACTAAAACTCAAAGGACCAGCACGGCATTGGCTTAATAGCTTGCCAGCGGACTCCATTAGCTGTTGGGAAGATCTGGAAGCCGCATTCCTCGACAACTTTTAGGGCACTTATGTGCGACCACCAGACGCCAATGACTTGAGCCACATAATTCAGCAGCCAGAAGAATCGGCCAGGCAATTCTGGACTCGGTTCCTTACAAAGAAAAACCAAACCGTCGACTATCCGGATGTGGAGGCCTTAGCGGCTTTCAAGCACAACATCCGAGACGAGTGGCTAGCCCGGCACCTTGGTCAAGAAAAGCCGAAATCTATGGCAGCCCTCACGACGCTCATGACCCGCTTTTGTGTGGGAGAAGACAGCTGGTTGGCTCGCAGTAACAACATATCAAAGAACCATGGTACCTCAGATACCAAGGACGGCAACAGCAGGTCACGTCGCAACAAGCATAAGCGCCGCATTAACGGCGAAAGTACTGAGGATACGGCAGTCAATGCCGGATTCAAAGGCTCTAAACCCGGTCAGCGGAAAAAGCCATTCAAACAAAGTACGCCGGGTCCGTCCAGCTTGGACCGTATACTCGATCGCTCGTGTCAAATACACGGCACCCCAGACAAGCCAGCCAATCACACCAACAGGGATTGTTGGGTGTTCAAGCAGGCCGGCAAGTTAATTGCCGAAAACAAGGACAAGGGGCCGCATAGCGATGAGAGGAGACCCTGGCAGCCGCACACTGGAGGACAGAAGAGGTTTCCCCCGCAAGTGCGGACGGTGAACATGATATACGCAACCCACATCCCCAAGAGGGAGCGGAAGCGTGCGCTCAGGGACGTATATGCGCTGGAGCCAGTCGCCCCGAAGTTCAACCTTGGTCCTCCTGTCCGATCACCTTTGATCGCAGGGACCACCCCACTAGTATCCGTCACGGCGGATTCGCCGCACTGGTCCTAGACCCAATCATCGACGGATTTCACCTCACTCGAGTCCTTATGGACGGCGGCAGCAGCCTGAACCTGCTTTATCAGGACACAGTGCGCAAAATGGGTATAGACCCCTCAAGGATCAAACCCACAAAGACGACCTTTAAAGGCGTCATTCCAGGCGTAGAGGCCCACTACAGGCTCAATTACACTGGAAGTGGTCTTCGGATCCCCGGATAACTTCCGAAGCGAAGAGTTAATCTTTGATATAGTCCCGTTCCGCAGTGGTTATCACGCACTGCTCGGACGAACCGCATTCGCTAGATTCAATGCGGTACCACATTATGCATACCTCAAGCTCAAGATGCCAGGACCTCGCGGAGTTATTACAGTCAATGGAAACACAGAGCGCTCTCTCCGAACAGAGGAGCACACCGCGGCCCTCGCAGCAGAAGCGCAAAGCAGCCTCTCAAGGCAATCTACCAGTTCGGCGTTTCAAAGCCCGGACACCTTCAAGCGCACTCGGGGCAATCGGCAAATAGACCGCCTGGCGCGATCTGAGCTCGCGTAGCAATACGATGGCCACCCCAATCCCAGCCCAACGACGTTGTTCGTGCCGCGCATACATCTATTACGCATTAAAAATACCATGGGCACAGATGGGGAGGGGGAGGCACAACTACGGCACGTCCCAAAACGCGGCCTAAACCGCACCAGGGGCTTCCCGTTTGGTTATTTTTCTTTTTCTTTCAGGACTTCAATCTCTGGAAACACTGTCCGGCAGCTCTATTGCCGAACACATGATACAGCAACCAAGGAGGCCGACGAACTACGGAATTCCCAGGTGGATTACAGATTTCATATAATTCCTCAGCTCGCCCTTGGAAGGGACATAGTCCTACTCTTTTGCTCATTACACTATCTGTTCTATATCACTCTGCTTTAATGCAATTTTTTAATATACAATGCATGACATTACGATTATTATCGCATTTTTGTTATATGTATACATATCTATGTGTTCATTAATGACGCCTAGCAACCGTACACTCTAGTACGGCCAATGCACCAGGGGCTTACGTACCCACAATATGGTGTGAAAAGTCCGAACACTTCCACAAGTGCGGCACCCCGAACTTATAGCATTATATGCATCAGCTCCGAATCATGTCTTTGGTCAAATGTTGGGTTTGCCCGGCTCCTATGTTTTGGTACCTTACGTTCCGCTCTATCGGCTAAGGTAGCGCTAGGAGAACTACTGCGATTGTGCCCTGGTTCTGCCGGGCCGAGCACCTTAGTAGAGAAAGCTAAAATGGACTGTCATGATAAGGCGAGAGACTGGTCGCTGTTCGGCGAGGTTTTTCGAGTCCCTAAAGACTTATGCCGCTTAGGGCGAGGGGTCGGCTCCGTCCGGATTACAGGCGTGTATCGCGCCCCGAATTCGGCCTTCCGAATACCAGGGGCTTCGCCGAAATTTAAAATTATAGAATTCTATGGCTAAGTGAGAGTGATAAAGCATTATTAGTCTGGTTGCCTTGTTCGTTGTGCTGAGCACCTCCCTCGAAGGACCCAAACATGGGAACAAGAGTGCTCAGGTTTATCCCGAACACCCTGGCACTCGTGGCATGGGGGCAGAAGCCGAGGACTAGCCATCTCTCGGATTGGATAAACAGCCAAACAGAAGGTAATATTTTAAATTCACACAAGCGTTGCATATCGAAAACGATACAAGTTTTCATACATACAGGACAAAATGAGCAAGTCTCATCCAAATATTACATTTTGCGAACACTCATCCGTGATAAGACGGGTGCCCGGCAGAACACCCTCGTAGTACATCTCGGGGTGGCGGTGCTCCTTGCCCTCCGGCTGCCCCTCCTTGATCAGCTTCACGGCGTTTAGCTTGACCCACTGCGTTTTTACACGGGCGAAGGCCCGGTGTGCACCTTCAATGCAGACGGATTGCTTGACGACCTCCAGCCGTGGGCAGGCATCCACAAGCCGCCTCACCAGGCCGAAGAAGCTGTTCGGAAGGGCGTCGCCAGGCCACAACCGGACTATGAAGCCCTTCATGGCCTGATCGGCCGCCTTATGTAGCTCGGCCATCTGCTTCAGCTGGTCGCTCATTGGCACTGGATGTTCGGCCTCAGCATACTGAGACCAGAATAGCTTCTTCGTCGAGCTTCCGTCCTCGGCCTGGTAGAATAGTGCGGCATCGGACACACTGCGGGGCAAATCTACGAATGCTCCTGAAGAGCTCCGGATTCGGGTAAGTAATCGGTAATTCACCGTTGCATGCTTGCTTTGCATATAAAAAGCCATACCTGCCACTATCTTCTTCATCACGTCGATCTCCTGAAGGACCTTCTGGGCCTCGGCCTTGGCACTCTTCGCGCTCTCATGGGCCACGGCAAGCTCAGACTCTCTCGTCTTCAAGTCAAGCTCCAACGCCTCGTGCTTTGTCACGAGAGCCTGGAGCTCTTGCTGCACCTCGGCCACTCGAGCCTCGTGCCTCTCTCGCTCGGTGCGCTCCTGGGCCTTCTTTTCTTCAGCCTGGGACAACGCTTGCTTCAGGGTCGCCACCTCGGTCGTGGCCCCTGGCAAACATATAGTGATCCTGTCATTTAGCAATCGCGTCCCTTTTTCTCATCTACAGATGGGGTATTACTTACCCTTGTTCTCCTCGAGCTGCCTCTTAGCAAGGCCGAGCTCTTTCTGGGACCCCTCGAGGGCCTCCTTCAGTACGGCGACCTCCGCAGTTAGTGCGGTGGACGCCAGCAGCGAAGCCTGCACATGCATATTGACATACTTATATTAGACTCCTGCGATATTATTTGATCCTTTGTTCGGCTTTTCTTTGTGAACACCGAACAAAGCATCAGGGGCTACTATCTATGCGGTAACACTTCTACTACATTTTAAAATACTTACCTCGAAGCCTGTTAGAAGGCTAGTACAGGCTTCAGTCAATCCGCTCTTGGCGGACTGAACCTTCTGGATCACCGCACTCATGATAGTGGGGTGCTCCTCCTTGATGGAAGCGCTTCCAACATAGTGTCCGACGCCTCTGGATGGACAGAGGTCACCGGCACAAACGTCTCACCCTCCTTAGAAGGGGACCGCCTGCCCGAGCTCGGATCCGTTGGAGGGTCCGGCGCGTTGTTCGACTGAGGGCCGAACTCGGAGCTCTCGGGGACCCCGTCCCCTCGGCTCCCGGAGTCTGGAAGGTCGCCTTGCGGCGCCTTCGGGACTGTCCCCCCTTGATCCGATGCCTCTTGAGATAGCACCTCGCTGTCGTCGGCTGGATGAGGGGAGGTGGCCGTCGGGACTGGATCGCTATCCATGTCCGACGCACCCAGGGGCCGTCCAAGGATACCTCGATATTGGCTCGGGGCGGCCTGCACAATTGAGTTCGGCGTTAGGGAAAGCAACGCGACAAAGGAATCCTATGGGTTACTTTGGTATCCGAACACTTACGATCTCCCCTGGGGCTTACCCCTGGGCAACCACTCGTCTTCACTTTCGTCGGCGGCGGTAGCACTGTCCGGAGGGAGCGTCCTGCCCTTCTTGGACCCTTCGGCCTCCCCAGTTGGGGCGGTCTTTCTTTTCTTGTCTCCCCCAGTCGGTGGGGGAGCCTCTTCTTCCTCTTCCTTGTCTTCGGGGGAAGGGTGCGCCACAGAGTCATCATACGGTGAGTCCGACGTCGCCTGGCATCGGGAACTCTTTTGAGCTCCCTTGGCCTTCTTGGTCTTCTCCGGCACCTTATAGCGGGCCGGAGTCAGCATCTTCGTCAAAAGAGCGTCTGCGGGGCCTTCGGGCAAGGGAGCCGGACAGTCGATCTGTCTGGCCATCTTCTGCCAGTCCTGTCAAAATTACGGGAGTTTAGATCCCGCATAGAGCCAATCTATATATATATATATAACAAATATCCTGTAAGAGTTAAAACAACTTACCGCACTGGCGTGGTGCTTCGCGCTAAATCCGCGATCCTTAGTAATGGAGGGAGGGACCGCGGCGCCCTTGAACAGCACCCTCCAGGCATCCTCATGAGTCATGTCGAAGAGCCTGTTCAGAGTTCGGTGCTGCTCCGGATTGAACTCCCACAAGGTAAACTCCCGTTGTTGGCACGGGAGTATCCGGCGAACGAGCATAACCTGGACTATGTTGACAAGCTTGAGCTTCTTATCCACCATGTTCTGAATACATGACTGGAGTCCGGTCAACTCTTTTGAATTACCCCAGGATAGGCCCTTCTCTTTCCAGGAGGTGAGCCGCATGGGGATGCCAGATCGGAACTCGGGGGCCGCTACCCATGCGGGGTCGCGCGGCTCAGTGATATAGAACCACCCCGATTGCCACCCCTTTATGGTGTCCACGAAGGTGCCCTCGAGCCATGTGATGTTGGGCATCTTGCCCACCATGGCGCCTTCGCACTCCGCCTGGCGGCCGCTCACTACCTTCGGCTTGACATTGAAGGTCTTCAGCCATAAGCCGAAGTGGGGCTTGATGCGGAGGAAGGCCTCGCACACGACGATAAATGCCGAGATGTTGAGGATGAAGTTCGGGGCCAGATCGTGGAAATCCAGGCCGTGATAAAACATGAACCCCCTGACGAAGGGATGGAGAGGAAATCCCAGTCCGTGGAGGAAATGAGTGAGGAATACCACCCTCTCATGGGGCTCGGGGGTGGGGATGAGTTGTCCCGAATCTGGGAGCCGGTGCGCGATGTCGTCGTGCAGGTATCTGGCTCTCCTCAGTTTCTTGGCATCTCCCTCCGTGACGGAGGAGACCATCCACTTGCCTCCTGCTCCGGACATGGTTGGAGAAGGTTGAGGTGGAAGTGAGAGCTTGGGCGCTAGAGCTCGAGTATGCGGGAGCAGATGAGCAAAGGAGGAAGAAGGCGTGGATAGAAAGGTGAATCCTTATCCCTTTATATGGGCGGACAAAATTAAACGTCCCCACTTGCCTAGTAAAACTCGCTTATCCCCCAAGCGCCGCAATTGATGGCGCGGTTGGGTTACACACGCCCGTATTGATGAGAATCCCGTAATAGGGGGACACGATCTCTGCTTTGACAAGACGTGTTGAAAAACTGCCTCGCGTTATGTGCGGGGCTGGTTAAAAGAAACGGTTCGAATAATCACCGGGCCATGACGTAACGTCATGTTGCCAAAGCAAGCTAGCGGATTAGATCTGCGAAAGCATTATTCTCTCTATGGTGGAATGTGGAACTTATTTTGCAGGGTCGGACACTATCCTCGTATTCAACTTCTTCTGTAATGTATTCGGAGAAGGAACCCGCCTTGCAATGCCGAAGATAACTGTGCGCCGGACTCGTCGTCATTGAAGCCTGGTTCAGGGGCTACTGAGGGAGTCCTGGATTAGGGGGTCTCCGGACAGCCGGACTATCTCCATTGGCCGGACTGTTAGACTATGAAAATACAAGATTGAAGACTTCGTCTCGTGCCCGGATGGGACTCTACTTGGCGTGGAAGGCAAGCTAGGCAATACGTATATGGATATCTCCTCCTTTGTAACCGACCTTGTGTAACCCTAACCCTCTCCGGTGTCTATATAAACCGGAGGGTTTTAGTCCGTAGGACAACAATCACAACATACAATCATACTGTAGGCTAGCTTCTAGGGTTTAGCCTCTCTGATCTCGTGGTAGATCTACTCTTGTAACACCCATATCTTTAATATTAATCAAGCAGGACGTAGGGTTTTACCTCCATCAAGAGGGCCCGAACCTGTGTAAAACTTCGTGTCCCTTGCCTCCTGTTACCATTCGGCCTAGATGCACAGTTCGAGACCCCCTACCCGAGATCCGCCGATTTTGACACCGACACCAGCCATTCCAAGATACCACTATGTAAAGCTGTAAAATTTGTCCGTCACAAAGATTTCGAGCTTTGTGCAATAGGAGGTTTACGCTTTTCTTATGGTTGATGAGCATGTTTGTTCTTGGTAGGAGCTCTGGCTATGCTATGTGAGGAACAAATGAGGTGAGAGCATCGTTTGAACCACAGGGAGCCGTTTGGGCTATCCAATAGATTATCGACGCCACAGTCCTTTGGTCACATGCAGAGCATGCGCTCGATCTACGACTCAGATGACACTCCCTACTTCCTTCAACGCAACTCAGCTTGGTAGCCCCGACAAGCATGTTGGACCTGACACGGTTGTCTCATGAGGAGGAAGCAGCGAACAAGTGCAGCCAGCCAACTAAGTATGGTGACAATGACTCCATGTCGCTGGCGTTGGATCCTATGCCCAATTGTATAGACCCGAGGACGGTGGTGCCTGATGAGTCTGAGCTTTTAGTCACCTGCCATCAAACCACCGGCAGATGGCAAGCCAGCGGTGGTGTTAGTGGGGATGAAGAAACAAAAAATAGCAAAATTTTATCAGTCAAAAGTAAGTATAAACTAAAGGAAGTATAGACTAAATTCTTTTATATACTTCTAAAAAAAGTATAGACACAAGTATTCATCTTCGATACAGGTATGAGCTCCTTTCTTAATCCATACCCAAGAGGGTGTAGTACTGTCAATTACTATCCATGCACTGAGTAGATGCAAATGATGGATTGAAATTAAACTTGTAGTATGTACTCACCGGCAATATTGATTCCGATGGAAGAAGAGGATTTGTCAGATAGTGCAACAGGTCTCATTGTATCCGTGAAACAAACCAACTTAGAGACAGATGAGGTAGCCGTGGGAACCCTGGATTCGTAGTTGGGAGGCGCTATTCAAGGATGGTGTACCACTGACTCCGATAGACAGTGAGGAAGAAAACATGGTTGAGAGGGCAATGTGTCAGTGCTATGAGAGGTCGGGGTAGAGGAAGCGAAGGAGAGGGGTGTGATGTTACGGCCTCGATGTTATTACTATTGAAGCACCACCGTTGTTATTTTCTCGCAAAAGGAGGAGAAAACACTTGAAGAACCTTCTTAAAGGATCACAACACGGTGATAGAGAATAGAAAGGAAAAACAACTGGACGTGGGAAAGAACTTCCAGAATGACAGTGCATTTGAAGAGAAGAAACACATGTGTCGGTAGTACATAAATCACCAACACAATGCTAAAATCAGAGAGAACAAAAGGCTATGTGGTTTTGTACATATAATGTAATAATGTGATGTATAATTACTAACGAATTGTCACACAACAATATATGGTCATCATGAAATAAAACATAAGGACCTAGTAGGAAGATAAAAATAAAGTGTCCATACCACTTGCCGTCTATCAAGCCGGTGAAAGAAAGAAAACATCAACCCAAGTGCCACGTTATGGGTCCCCACCTATGAGGGCTCCAGAAAAGGAGCAAGGCTCCCCTCCCCATCTGCTACACCGAGGTATAATAAAAGTGGGGGCCCACTCATGATTCCATGGGGTTTGGTTGTGCCTAGGATTGAGTTGGCTATCTGGGGCATGTTCTAAATTCCATGGAGATGCATAGGTTTGTGTGTGCAGGGAATGGAGTTTATTCCACATCCTGGTCGGGGCATCTTGGTTGGTGTACTCCTCATTCTCCACTAGGCCACCATCGTGTCACTAGTTGAATGTTACGGCTTTGTAATTTGGCGGCACTCGGCTTGGCGGAGTGGAGGGAGGGGTGTGGACATGACCACGATAGGACATGGATGAGGGGACGACTGGCTCATGAGCGAGCAACGACTACTAGTAGTAGGAAAATGGCTACTAGAGAACGGGGATCATGTCTCACATTGTTGGAAATTTTGTTGACTCAAAATAATGTTTCCCCTAGAGGATTGACACTTACTTTCGTTTTCTTCTTTTTATTTATTTACTCCTTTCTAATTCTTTATGGAAACAGATATACATACACATCACATGCTACTTGCGGAAAGTATTATCCTCTTCTCTAGTCCACATGACCACATCTGGGTGGAGAGACGAAACTCGAGGGGGTGGAGAAGGGGGGCAGAGATGATCATCATGACAGGCTTAGAGGAGTGGATGTAGAACATGGCGGCGGAGGATGTAGTGAGGATGGCTCAGTTCAGAGAGATCTGCTAATGGTTTCCGAACATGGAGATGCTCGATGTGGATTCGGTTAGACGCGATCTCGACAACGGAGGTGGAATGAACAAGGATGTTCGGAGAAGGATCTTTTCCTAAGAGCTCATTCACTGGGCTATGATCTAATCGAAATCGGTGGAACCAGGGAAGAGGAGGAGATAGGTGGCATACATATCCCATGTGATATTTTCCCCAAATCTAGAGGAGTCTGTGGTGGGAGCAATAATGGCAATGCATGTACAGGGGTTAGTGGACCAGCAGATGCCAGAGATGGGAGAAATCGGCGTGCCTACACGAAGGAGGGAGAGAGGCATGCACCCGATTCAGATGATGTGTCGCTCGTCTCGCTTCAGTCTTCACTCAGCGAGGATTCGAGCTCTTAGTCACGTGTTAGGCAGGTATTAGGAGTCACTCCGGTCGACAGCCCCACCTTAGTGCTGGCCGGAGAGGATCCGATGAGGAATCTTCTGTAGTGTGTGGTATGTATAATCAACCCCCTGCTCAAATTCATGCTGCCAGGGATAAATATTTCATCACCCATTCGAGAGATTTAGATCGATATGGTTAATTCGATACTCCTGTTGTCTGTGATAGACGAACACAAAGTTCTGTGAAGAAAAAATTGATGAAGCGACATTGTATTGATATTACTGCATATGTGGTTGATTTGACTAGCTCTCCATATATGTCAGTTTCACCTACAAGTTGCTTCGCTCTTGATTCGGTTGTTGATTTTTCTGAAATTGATGATAATAATTCTCATAAACATGATGGGTGTGCTACTTATAGGCATCGCCATGATTGCCCCCACCACAAACTCCTCCAGATTGGGGGGAGGGGGACAACACACAGGATCTATATGTCGCCCAACACCTCTTCTACCCAGGATCTACTGATTTAGATTCCATCATAGCCAAGTGAATGACCTCAATAGGAGGAGCTTCATCTCTGAACATACTTGCTCCCTCCGCCTCCATCACCGAGATCGTAATTCCAATTGACTCCGCATCAAGCATCTCCATGATGGAAACCATTCACAAATTTCTCTAAACCGGACCATACTCACTGCATCCCCCACAACCATGTGCCATATACACTCCTCCAAGCCCGTTGTGACAATCATCTCTGCTCCCCTTCTCCGTCTCCCCCGATCTTTATCTCTCTGCCCAGATGTGGTCGCGTGGACTAGAGAAGAGGAAAATCCTTTCAGCAAGTAGGATGTGATGTGTATGTATATCTGTTTCTCGAAAGAATTACAATGAATAATAAATAAAAAGATGCAAACTGAAAATAGATGTGAACTACTAGGGGAAAATGCTATGTTGAGTCAACAAAATTTCCAACAATATTAGACGTCGTCCCCATTTTGTAGTAGCTGTTTTTCTACTACCAGTAGCCATCACTTGCTAGTCAGCCCGGCCGTCCCCTCGTCCATGTTTAGTCATGGACCTTTACAATCCCCTCCCTCTACTCTTCCGAGCTGAGTGCTGCCGAAGTCCAAGCCATAACATTTGGCCAGCGCCACGGTTGTGGACTGATGGAGAATGAGGAGCGCACAAGCCAAGCTGCCACAACTCGAGCATGGAATAAATCCCATTACCAGCAAAACCAAACTTCTACATTACCATGGAATTGAGAACTTGTCTGAGATATCCAACCCAAGCCTTCGCACAACCAAACCCCAAGGAATTTCTTGCCCAGAACCATTCCTAGTTCGGGGATGTATGATGAAGCCAACTTTGGATCCCGCGGCAGGAAGGGCGGGCGATGTTTGGTCTTTCTCGAAGGATCACATTACGTGGTGTGAAAAAACAAATATTGAAGGTATGAAAAAAGTCAGTGAAGACCGGTCGAAATCACGTATGTTACCAAGAGAACTAAAGAAACTAACGTGTCGTCAGCATAAAAATTGCTAGCGGCCCTAAAAACAAAAAAACTTGAAAGGCTACATGGTTTAATACACATAACAATGTGTGTAATTATAGCATAATAACCTACATTATCTAAACATGCACACCAGGATTGAGGAAGAGAAAGTGTGCATAGCACTTGTGTAGCTGGTCAAACAAGGAAATTGCAATGCATGTGTCATCGTTTCTTCCCACCATTTCCCTTTTTACATTTTAGGATGAATAAACTCGCCATCTAGTGAGTTTACCGTTTCTTCCTCTCATTTTATTTTGATTTTTTCATTTTCCATACATTATTCGTTTTTCCTACCCATCGTAGGATACCACCACTCAAAGCTGAAACCTAAGTTCGCTCTCAAGATTTTGAGCTTCGTGCAACATGGGTTAAGATTTTCTTTAGTTGCTGAGCATGTTTGTACTATGCAGGATATCTGCTTCTGCTCTATGAGGAATGATGGAGGTGAGAGTGCGTCCAAGCGGTAGACGGTGTGCCGACAGTGGCACTGGTGGGTATGAAAAAAAACTGGATAGGAAACTTTGATCAGTCTCAAGTAAAAAGAAAAATGAAGGAAGTATAGGCTGATCTTTTTAGTTGCTTATAAAAAATGTGTAGATGCCAGTATTTATCTCCATAGGTATGTGCTCCTTATTTCCTAAATGCATACTCAAAAGCGTGTAGTATCGTCAATTATTATGCATCCACTCATAGTTGCAAATGTTGGATTGAAATCAAACATGTAGTCGGTACTCACCTACGATTTTCATTCCAAAGGAAGACGTGGGTTTGCCGATGGTGCAATATTTGGCATTGTATCCTTGAAACCACCCATCCATGGAGGAGGTGGAAGCTATGGAAACTCTAGATCCTGTAGTCAAGATGGCGGGTGGCATTAGGTCTAGGGACGGAAGGTTGTGGACTCCCATGGACATCAAGGAAGACAATGTGGTGGAGAGGGTGGTGTGGTAGTGTTTTCAAAGGTCGGGGGAGAGGACACGGAGGAGAAGGCTACATGGTTATGCGTCGTTGTTGTTATTACTACTGATGTATTGTTGATGTTTCCTTTTTAAATTAATTTCAGAAGGATGAGAAAGTGTTTGGTGTGCCTTCTTGAACAGTCACATTACATGGTGAGAAAAGAGAAAAAATGACTAAAGGTGAGAAAACAATATAAGAAGACCAGTCAAAATCTCATACGTACAAATAGAATTAAAGAAACACACATGTCAGCGGCATATAAATCACTAGCAAACCAAAAAATCAGAGAGGATTGAAAGGCTATGCAGTTTAGTACATGTAACAATGTATGTAGTAATAGCAAATATGCGCATGAGAACCTAGGATGAAAAAGTGTGCATACCACTTGTCAAGCAAGTCAAAGAAAGGAAATAGCAATGCAAGTGATATTGTTTCTTCCTACTATTACATTTCCACCCATTTTAGGATTAATAAACTCACCATTTAGTGAGTTTATCATTTCTTCCTTAAATTTTATTTTTATTGTCCCCATTTTCCTGACATTTGTAGTCCCCACCCCCCAATTCCAATATACAACCACCAAGATTTTATAATATGGGGTTTATGATTTTCTTATAGTTGATGAGCATGTTTGTTCTGGGTAGGATCCCTTCTTAAGATCTTTGAGGAATGATGGAGGTGAGGGCGGCGTCCGAGCAGTGAGGAGGGATGGCTAGAAGGGAGCCGCTTGGGTTGCCAACAGCCTGTTGACGCCACTGTCCTCCGGCCCCATGTAGAGCATGTGCATTGCCTACTACATTCGGTAAGCCCAACTTGCTATCAAGCCTCAACATGCCTGTTGGACCCGGCGCGGCTGCCATAGGAGGGAATGTTGTGCCGACGTTCTAGGTGAACACAAGGAGGAGGATGCGAAGAAGCGTGGCCGACCAACTATCTATATATGGTGACGAAGGCTCCACGTCATTGGCATTGGTGCATATGGCCAAAGTGCAATGGAAACAGTGTTAGTCGCGCTCGATGAGCCTGGGGCTTTCTCACCGCCTGCGGTCAAATCGATGGTGGGCAACGTGCCGACGGCAGCACTGGTGAGGATGAAGAAAAAAAGATAACACTTATGATTGGTAACAAGTTAAAATAATATTAAATAAAGTATAGACTTGTTTTTGTAAATACTTCTGAAAAAGTGTAGACACAAGTATTTTTCATCCATAGTTATGTGCTCTTCTA
This sequence comes from Triticum urartu, assembly GCF_003073215.2. Taxonomy (NCBI): domain Eukaryota; kingdom Viridiplantae; phylum Streptophyta; class Magnoliopsida; order Poales; family Poaceae; genus Triticum; species Triticum urartu. The sequence continues at coordinate 630,681,684 of NC_053026.1, forward strand.
AAGCATACTAAAAATGGGCTTAGTATCATCAATTATTATGCATCCACTAGTAGATGAAAATGTTGGATTGAAATCAATATTCATCTGCAATGTTGATACGATGGAAGAAGAGGATTTCACGATAGTGTAATAGGTGATATTGTATCTTTGAAACCACCCAATCAAGGATGGATGATGAAGCCATGGGGACTCTGGATCCCGTAGTTGGGAGGGCGGGCAATGTTGGATCTATTTTAGCCGCTAATTCCTATGGACATCGGGGAAGACAACATGGCACAGAGGGTGGTGTGTTGATGTTCTGAGAAGTCGAGGGAGAAGACAACATGGCACGTGTAGTTATAACACAAAAACATACGATCCTAAAAAATGCACACTGAGACCTAGTTGGACGAGAAAGTGTGCATACCACTTATCAAGATAGTAAAAAAGGAAATATCAATGCAAGTGACATCGTTTTCATCCAACTATTTCATTTTCCTCATTTTAGGATGAATAAGCTTACCATCTAGTGAGTTTATTGTTTCTTCCTCCCATTCATTTTCCCTATTTTCTCAACATTTGTGGCTTCTTTCCACCCATTCCAAGATACCACCACTCGAATATGTAAACTTTGTTCGCCACCAAAATTTCTAGCTTTGTGCAACACGTGATTTATGGTTTTATTATAGTTGTTGAGCATGTTTGTTCTAAGTAGGTGTTCTGCTTTTGCTATGTGAGGAATGATTGAGGTGAGGACATCGTCTGAGTAGCAAGGAGTGATGGTGGGAAGGGAGTCGTTCGGGCTGCCCGATAGCTCACATACGCCAAAGTCCTCCGACCTCATGCAAATCATGCGCATGACCTGCAACCTAGACGATACCGATGTCACTTGAACTACGTCGGTATTTCCCCAAAGAGGAAGGGATGATGCAGCACAACTACGGTAGGTATTTCCCTTAGTTATGAAACCAAGGTATCAATCCAGTAGGAGAACCAAGCAACACTATATAAACGATACCTGCACACAAAGAACAAATATTTGCAACCCGACGCTTATGAGGGGTTGTCAATCCCTCTTACGGGTAACGGCGTAGGAATTTGCCAAGTTGACGGGATAAAAATTGTATAGACTGGATAAATAGATCTCGAATAAACGCGAAATAAAAGACACAAATAAAAAGTGCAGCAAGGTATTTTTGAGTTTTTAGAATAATAGATCTGAAAATAGAAGCAAATAAAAATAGATCTTGAAGGAAAATAATAGATCGAAAAGCAAATATGATAAAGAATAGACCCGGGGGCCGTAGATTTCACTAGTGGCTTCTCTCAAGAAAAAGCACGCGGTGGGTAAACAAATTACTGTTGGGCAATTGATAGAACCTCAAATAATTATGACGATATCCAGGCAATGATCAATATATAGGCATCACGTCCAAGATTAGTAGACAAACTCCTGCCTGCATCTACTACTAATACTCCACACATCAACTGCTATCCAGCATGCATCTAGTGTATTAAGTTCATGGAGAAACGGAGTAATGCTATAAGAACAATGACATGTTGTAGACAAGATCTATTCATGTAGGAATATACCCCATCTTGTTATCCTTAATTGTAATGATCAACACGTGTCTTGCTGCCCCTTCTGTCACTGGGAAAGAACATCGCACGACCAAACCCATCACAAAGCACCTCTTCCCATGGCAAGAAAAATCGATCTAGCTAGCCTAACTAAACCAAAGATTCGAAGAAGAAATACGAGGCTATAAATAATCATGCATATAAGAGATAAAAACTCAAATAACTTCCATGGATAAAATATATTTGATCATAAACTCAAAGTTCATCGGATTCCAATAAACACACCGCAAAAAAGAGTTACACCAAATAGATCTCCAAGAGACCATTGTATTGAGAATCAAAAGAGAGAGAGGAAGCCATCTAGCTATTGCCTACGGACACGTAGGTCTATAATGAACTACCCACGCATCATCGGAGAGGCACCAATGAGGATGATGAACCCCTCCGTGATGATGTCTAGATTGAATCTCATGGTTCTAGAACTTGCGGCGGCTGGAATTGTGTTTCATCGACTCTCCTAGGGTTTTTGGAATATTTGGGTATTTATAGGGCGAAGAGGCGGTGCGGGAGGACACCGAGTTGGGCACAACCCACCAGGGCGCACCTGGGCCCCCAGGCGCGCCCAGGTGGGTTGTGCCCCCTCGGTGCACCCCTCTGGTATTTCTTTGGCCCAAGTTGTTCCTTCTAGTCCATAAAAATTCTCCAAAAAGTTTTGCTGCATTTGGACTCCGTTTAGTATTGATTTTCCGTGATGTAAAAAACAAGCAAAAAATAGCAAGTAGCACTGGGCACTGGGCACTATGTTAATAGGTTAGTCCAAAAAATGATATAAAGTTTCTATAAAATGATTTAAAAACATCCAAGAATGATAATATAACATCATGGAACAATAAAAAATTGTAGATACGTTGGAGACGTATCAGATACTCTCTACTTCTTTCAAAAGATCTTAGGCCGCTAACCTCTGCATGCATGTTGGCCCCAACCTAGCTGCCGCGGGAGGCAATGGCGCCCGAATGTTCCAAGTGAACGTGAGGAGGAGGCCGCGAAGAAGCGCATCCGGCCAACTAAGTACGATGATGAAGACTCCATGTCGCTGGCATTAGAGCCCGTGCCCAATCCCATAGACCCAATGATGGTGGCGCCCGTTGAATCCGAGCATTTTCGTCGCCTGATGTTAAACCGGTGGAGGATGGCAAGCCGGTGGCTGTATCGGTGGGGATGAAGGAACAAAGATAGCAAAAAATTAATAAAATGTAAGTATAAATTAAAGGAAGGATAGACTAAATTCTTTTATACTTCTAAAGTAAGTGTGCACACAAGTATTCATCTTCCATGGACATGTGCTCCTTCTCTAAAATCATACTCAAGAGGGCCATGGTATCGTCGATTATTATGCTTCCAGTTAGTAGATGCAAATGTTGGATATGGATGTTGGCATCAAGAGATGCGGAGGTTGGGGGTATTTCTTCTTTTAGAAAAAAGATGAAAATGTTGGATTGAAATCAAACATGTAGTCTTTACTCACTGTCATTGTTGATTCTGATGGAAGAAGAGGATTTGTTGCCGCTGCAACAGGTGACGTTGTATCCGTGAAATCACCCAACCAAGGATAGACGAGGAAGCCATGGGGACTCTAAGTTCGTAGACAGGAGCCACTAGATCTAGGGCCAGCAGTTCCCTAACACCCATGGATAGCGAGGAAGATAATGTGGTGGGAGTGAAACTTGTCGGAGCTATGAGAGGTCGGGGGAAAGTACACGGAGGAGAGGGTGGCGTATTGTTGTGGCCTCTATTATTGTTGATGCGTTCCCACCATTATTTCCTTGTGGAAGGCGGAGACAACATTGGCGTGCCTTCTTGAAGGGTCATGACACTGTGAGGAAAACAAATCTCAGGACACCAATATGTACCGAAGATAAGCAAAGAAACACGTGTCAACAGCACAGAAAGGCAGCAGACCCCTAAAGTCGAAGAGAATTGAAAGGTTACGCGGTTTTGTACATGTGATGTAATAATGTAGTAATCACACAAAAATCTACAATCCCAGAAGCAAATTAAACATGTTTACCCGGCAAAAATACATAAGAACATAGGAAGATATAAAAGAAAGTGTGAATACCACTTGCCATTTGTCAAGCCGACAAAGAAAGGAAATAACAACGCAATGGCTGTTGTTTCCTTGGGGGGTAGAAAACGCTTGGCGCACATTCTTGAAGGGTCATGATGTTGTGGCAAAAAAGAAGAAAGAAAACTGAGCAAAGGTGGGAAAATAAATCTCAGAACACCGCTGCATACAAAGAGAAGTAAAGAAACACGCCTACCAAGAATCACCACCAGAACCCTCAAATCGAAGAGAATTGAAGGTCACGTGGTTTCTTGCCCGTGATAATGTAGTTAACACACAAAAATCTACCCTCACAAAAGAAAAAAAACAATAACATAATTACCATGCAAAAAAGAACCTAGTGTGTGTAGGAAGATAAAAAGAAAGTGTGCACACAGTTGTCGTTTATTAACCATCAAAAGAAGGGAAATAAAAGTGCACGTGCCATGTTCTGCATCCCCATGTACGCTCGCGCTGGAAAACGGGCAACGAACGCACACAAAGTGTATTCACTGCGCCCTCCCCTCCCCTCTTCCTCCTGCCGCGACGAGGTCTAATAAAACTGGGGGATCCCATGCACGACTCCCTCCGACTACACGGGCCCCCGACCCCAAGAAAGCCCCAAGTCATTCCGGTCTCCCTCACCCTGGCTCCATGTGTGGAGTACGTGTAGGCAAGCACGTAGTGCAACAACTAGAATGTCCCCCAAAGCGAGAGGAAGTTGGGGCAGTTGCTTCGCCTTCACCTTCTCATCCCATGTCCCGAAAGCAAGAGGAGGCTTGTATGGGCATTGCATTGACCAGATATTGTGGTCTAGGTCATACGTTGTCACCTTCATCGTTAGACATATTACCTTATCATCATACATTGCTAGACACATATTGCTATTTGAGTTACTAATTGCCGTCAACATTGTTAGATATCGCTTCTTTGGTTCTAATATGTGTCACATTGACTTAACTTTTTCAGGGTAGCTGTTTTATTGACAAGAATGGGTCCTATTGACATTCTAGTAATCTTTTTATGTAGGCTGGTCTATGAACATCTTTGTCTTGATCGGATATAAATTTGTTGCAGAAATCTTGGTTGGTAAGCCCTACAGTTGAGCACCTATTGTGTTTCGAATCATAAAATGTTGTTGTCTTGGTAGATAATTTTTTGTTGATCCATGTGTTCATTGCATTGACCATCTATTCTTGTTAGAGTCATACGTTGTTGTCATCTTGTTCAATAATGTTTTTGTCAGTTCGTATGTTCGTTGCATTGACCATCTATTGTTGTTGGGTCATACGTTCTTGTCGTCATCATTAAATGAATGTTTTTCCGTTCATACCTATGTTGCATTGGCCATATATTGAAAAGAATGGGCCGTATTAACATTTGGAGCTCTTTATGTATGCCAATCAGTGCAGATTTCTATTTGGTTGCATGTAAATTATTAATAGGAATCTGGTTGCTAAGACTGCCTATAGTGGGGAGTAACTTAGACTACTAATTAACATTCATATGTTACTAGTCTATATTACTATCTCTATAGTGGGGAATAACATGTGTGGTGTCATGAAACACTTCATTTATTAGGTTGTAGACTCATCTTGTCTTGGTACGTGTGATGTTACTCATAGTGTGAGTAACATACTAGCATATTATAACATGCCTCTTACTTGCCACATCATATATTTTGCCTAGATATGTGTGATGTTACCAGTTATGTTACTCCCATTATGGGTAATCTAAGCCAAAGTTTACTTGATTCCAAAAGTTTATTTCATTGCTCTTGTCCAATTATGTTTTGCTCTTATGATTTGGTAATGATAACCGTTACTGATCCATGACTCCATTATTAGTTATGGGGTGCTATACTATCTAGTTTAGTGCACCAGTCATTCACCATAAAGATTAAGCTATTAAGGGAATGTAGCCATACTATTTGCATTTCAGTGATATAAATTGTTCCCTATTTTAAATATCATGGATGTCCTTCCATGGGAAGAGTTGCCCAAGTATTCATCTTCCATAGGTATGTGCTCCTTTTCTTAAACCATAGTCAAGAGGGTATAGTATTGTCAACTATTATGGATCCACTGAGTAGATGCAAATGCTGGATTGTGAACAAACTTGTAGTGAGTACTCGCAAACGAAATGGATTTCGATGGAAGAAGAGGATTTGTCGCAGGTGCAACAGGTGATGTTTATATCGTGAAACCACCCAACCAAGGATGCATGAGGAAGCCGTTAGGACTTTGGATTCGCAGCCGGGAGGCGCTAAGTCCAGGGCCTACAATCTACTGCCTCTCATGGACATCGAGGAGGATAACATGGTGGGAGGGTGACGCACCGGTGATGCGAGAGGTGGGGGGAGGGCGGCATGTTGTTGCATCCTCGATACCATTACAGTTGATGAAGTGTCGGGTGTTGTTTTCTCGCGGAAGGCAGAGAAAACACTCGACGCGCCTTCTCGAAGGGCCACAACGTGGTGGCAAAAATAAGAAAGAAAACCAACCAGATGAGGTTGGAAAATGAATCACGGAACACCGACTCGTTCGAAAAGAAGGAAAGAAACACGTGTGCCACTGCCACCAGCATAGGAATCACCAGCAGGCCCCATGAACCGGATAGAATCGAAAGGCTACGTGGTTCTGTACATGTAATAATGTAATAATGCATGTAGTTATAACACAAAAGATCGACAATCCCAAAGGAAAAACATAAACATAATTACCCAAATACGAAGCACATAACAATCTTGGAGGAGACAAAGAAAGTGTGCATCCCACTTGCCATTTGCCAAGCCAGAGAAAAGTGGAAGTAGCAACGCAAGTGCCACGCTCTGGGTCCCCATGTACGTAGGCGTACACAAAAATCTAACCTCACAAAAGAAAAACATAAACATAATTACCCTCCCAAAAGAAAAACACATAACAATCTTGGAGGAGACAAACAAAGTGTGCATCCCACTTGCCATTTGCCAAGCCGGAGAAAAGTGGAAGTAGCAACGCAAGTGCCACGCTCTGGGTCCCCATCTACGCAGGCGTACACAAAAATCTACCCTCCCAAAAGAAAAAAATAAACATAATTACCCTGCAAAAAATAAGAACCTAGTGTATGTAGGAAGAGAAAAAGAAAGTGTGCACACCGGTTGTCGTTTGTCAAGCCGTCGAAAGAATGGAAATAGCAGTGCAAGTGTCACACTTCAAGTCTCCATGTACACACGAACCGGAAAAGGAGCAACAAACGCACACAGAGCGTATTCACCGCACATTCCCCTCCCCTCTTCCTACTGCTGCGCCGAGATCTAATAAAAGTGGGGATTCCCATGCACGACACCTTCTGAATACATGGACCCCTAACCCCAAACAAGCCCCAGTCGTTCCGGTCGCCCTCAACCTGGCTCCCTGTGCAGAGTACGCGTAGGCAAACGCACAAAGCAACAACTAGAATCTCCCCGAAAGCGAGAGGAGGTTGGGGCTATTGCTTCACCTTCTCTTCTCCTGCCCCGAAAGCGAGAGGTGGTTTGTATGGCTGCTGCATTGACCAACTATTGTGTTCTAGGTCATACATTGTCGTCTTCATCGTTAGACATGCCGCTTTGTCATCATACATTGTCGTCTTCATTGTTAGACACATATTGCTCTTCAAGTCACAAATTGGCTTCAACATTGTTAGATATTGCTTCGTCACATTGAGCAACTTCTTTTGGGAACTTTCTGTTGACCAGAATCGGTCGTCTTGACATTCTGGAACTCTTTTTATGGAGATTGATCTGTGAACATCGCTGTCGCACTTGCATGTATTTTTTTTGCAGAAATCTTAGTTGCTAAGACATTCATTTGACCAACTATCGTGTTCCGACGCATATGTTGTTGTCGTCTTGTTGGATAATGTTTTTGTACTCGTTGCATTGACCATCTATTGTTGTCGTCTTGTTGGATAATGTTTTTGTACTCGTTGCATTGACCATCTGTTGTTGTTAGAGTCATACGTTGTTGATGTCTTTTTATATAATGTTTTTGTCGTTTCCTATGTTCATTGCATTGACCATGTGTTGCTGTTAGAGTCATACATTGTTATCATCTTATTAGATAATGTTTTTGTCGGTTCATATGTTCGTTGCATTGACCATCTCTTGTTGTTAGAGTCATACATTGTTGTCGTCATCATTAAATGGTTTTTTGTGTCAGTTCTTATGTGTTTTGCATTGACCAACTATTGATAATAATGGGCCCTATTGACATTTGGAGCTCTTTTTATGTAGGCTAATGAGTGCAGATTCTGTTTGATTGTATCTAGATTGTTTATAGGCATCTAGTTGCTAAGCCAAAGTTTACTTGATTCCAAATATTTATTTTGTTGCCCTTGTGCAATTACCTTTTGCTCTTCTAATTTGGTAATAACTATCATTGATGCATGACCCCACTATTAGTTGTAGGTTCTATATAATATTTTAGTTTAGTGCACCAATCATTCACCTTAAAGATTAAGATATTAAGGGAAGGTAGCCACACTACTTGAATTTCAGTGATACTATTCCCTATTTTGAATATCATGGATGCCCTTGCATGGGATGAGTTCCCCATGTATTCCTATTGCAAAATCTATTTGGCGGATTCTAAATGGATAGTATTGTCACTTCATGATGACTTTAGTGACCATGTATATTGATCTGGTATAGTTACATCACCGCGCACTCCGCCTCCCTCTTCTCTCCCTAATAAAAGTGGGGGTCCCACGCACGCACGACTCCTCCGACTAGACACACGGAGCCCCGACCCCAAGTCGCTCCGCCTCCGGTCTCCCTGCGCGTGCAGCCGCAGCGCAACAACCACAATCTCCCCGAAAGCGAGCGGGCAGTTGCTTCGGCTTCGCTTCTCCCCCCCTCGCCGCCACGGTAAACCCCCCCGCTCCCCTCCGCCCCTCTCTTCGCTTCTTTCTTTGATCAATCGAGGCCGCGGAGCTGCAGAAATCTTGCTAAATCTTTCCTCCTCATCCCTCTCCTCCAGCTCGCTCGTTTCTCTCCAGGTGCATTGCGGCCGAGCCACCCCCGCCCGCCCGCCGCCGCCGCATTGGGCGCCGCCTCGTCTTCCCCTGCTCTGCTCTGCTCTGCTGTAAGTAAGACTAAAACCCCTGCCTTGCCTTTTCAGGGGCGAAATCTCCCTCTGCCCGGAACCAAGATTGAGTCTTTTTTTTTCGTCCAAGAAACCCTCTTTGTTTCTTGGCTCAACAAGCCCGGCATCTTCCCGTCGCGCCGCTGATCGCCTCCTGCTCTGCTCTGCTCTGTTTCGCTCGCAGGGTTCATTGGCCGCCGCGGTCTTCTTTTCCGGCTCTGCTGCGAATTTCGTCGAGGGTTTTGGGGGCGGACCATGGGGCCCGCGGCGGGGGCTGTCATCGAGATCATCTCGGACGACGACGAGAAGGGGGGTCCTTTTGCTGCCAAGCCGACCGCCGACGCCCTCGAGTGGGCCTCCAGCCTCCTGCTCGACGACCTCACTGGATTGGGCGAGGGTTTAGACGACTCCGCGGTGATACAGGAGCTCTTGTCCACTCTGGAGGGTGACAAGAAGGCTGCTGCTGACGACGACGACTGCGTGATCCTGGACGGCGACCCCGACAAGCCCCTGGTCGTTGTCAAGGAGGAGAAGCCTGGGAAAGATGGGGCAGAAGAAGACTTGCAGGTTCTTTCGGAGAAAGGGGAGGTACTGATTTCTTTCTTGACTGAAATTCCTCCATGTTACCACATCGTGTTCCGATTCGTACATCATTGTCTGTTTGTATGTGCGTTGCATTGACCAGCTATTGCCTTCCAGATCATACATTGCCGTCTTCGTCATTTGACATATTGCTTTGTCATCATACATTATCCTCTTCACTGTTAGATACATATTGCTATTTTTTGAGTCATAAATTGCCGTCAACATTTTTAGATATCGCTTCGTCAGTTCTAATATCCGTCACATCGACCAACTTCTTTTGGGAACTTTCTTATTGGCCAGAATGGGTCCTATTGACATTCTGGAACTCTTCTTATGTAGTAGGCTGAATGGCTGATCAGTGAATATCTCTGTCGCACCTGCATATAAATTTGTTTCAGGAATCTTAGTTGCTAAGCCATGCATTTGACCAGCTATTGTGTTTCAACGCATACGTTGTTGTCGTCTTGTTAGATCACTTTTTTCGGTTCGTACGTCATTGCGTTGACCTTCTGTTGCTGTTAGAGTCATATGTCATCATCATTAAAGGATTTTTTGTCAGTTCGTCACAGCGTCGCATTGACTAGTTATCGAGTGCAGATTTCTGTTTCGGTTGTATGTAAATTGTTTATAGGAATCTACTCCCTCCGTTCCTAAATATTTGTCTTTCTAGAGATTTCAAATGGTCACCACATACGGATGTATATACATATTTTAGAGTGTAGATTCACTCATTTTGCTCCGTATGTAGTCACCATTTGAAACCTCTAGAAAGACAAATATTTAGGAACGGAGGGAGTAGTTGCTAAGCCAAAGTTTACTTGATTCCAAACATTTATTTTGTTGCTCGTCCAGGGCTCTTCTGATTTGGTAATAACTGTCATTCATGCATGACCCCCACTATTAGTTGTGGGTCCTATAATTAATATTTAGTTTACTGCACCAATCAATCAACTTAAAAGCTTAAGCTATTAGGGGAAGGTGGCCAAACTACTTACATTTCAGTGGTATTGTTCCCTATTTTGGATATCATGGATGGCCTCCATGGGATGAGTTCCCCATGGATTGCTATTGTAAAATACAATTTGGTGGGCTCTAACCGGATAATATTGTTACATGGTGATGACTTTAGTGGTCCCTGGATATTGGTAGTGTATGCGTACTGCCATATCTTATAGTTGCTGATGATGAAACTGGTGATTATTTAAGGAACTGGAAGTACCCCACTGATTGTCATGGCAATATATGTTATTTTTTTAACCATGTTAATTATTGGGCCATGTGGCATCCAGGAGCCATCTCAAAGCTCCCAATTTTAGAAGAAGACATGTGGTCTTATAATTCTCTTCTATTTTCAGGTAGCATGCAGGGATTTCCCCCATCCACGTCATCTATGTGCTAGATTGCCTTTTGGAACTGGATCTCATGCAAATCATTGCACCATGGTTAGTTAATGAATGCAAATCTTTGCCTTCTCATTTGATCAAGTTATGGAAACAGTATTGAATGCCAATTGTTCCAACATGGATGCATTACCATATTTTGCTTTTCTTCTTGATGCAGTGCCACTGTTATGTTTGTGATTCTCGTGCTCCATGCCCCTGGTGGGGCAAAGGTACCATGCCTACTGATCATTGCCATGCTACGGATAAGGATGAAAAATGGAAGAAACAGAGGCAGTCACTCAAACGCAAGAGCATGCCACCATCTAAGCGTGAAGGTGCCAAGAAAATGTCTCTCTCAAGCTCAACAACACCATCCTCTCAGCAATTTACAGGGCATCAGGTATCAGCTGCACAACCATATGCACATTTGGGGACAACCGTAAACCACCCTTCCGCGGCAAGGGTTCCTGTTGCAAGTAATGTCAGCCAAAATCAGCAAAGACATCCATCTGCTTTGGGGACAAGTGTAAACCAACCTTTCGCCGGAAGAGTTCCTGTTGCAAGTAATGTCAGCAAAAATCAACAACTGAATCCATCTGCTTTGAGGACAACGGTAAACCAACCTTCCACCGGAAGAGTTCCTGTCGCAAGTAATGTCAGCAGAAATCAACAATTGCATCCATCTGCTTTGAGGACAACTGTAAACCAACCTTCCACCGGAAGAGTTCCTGTTGCAAGTAATCTCAGCCAAAATCAACAAATGCATCCATCTGCTATGGCTGCACGGAATGCGTGGAGAGCCGCCCATCTGGCAAAAGCATCAGCTCCTGCGCCAAAAATCTCAGGCAAAACAGGGGCTGTTCCTACAGTTTATACACCATCAAATGGCTATGTTTACCCTGCTCTTCTTAACAATGCCCCAATGCATCCAGCAACCCTGCGTGCAGTTCAGACAGTACAAGCGGCACCCGGAAGCAGGGTACTGCCAGGAGGTAACCTTATTCAGGGTTTCTCCACTCAGCGTTCTCTTGCTGCGTCTGTGCAGGTTCGGCCAATGCCACATCCCCAGGCTGCTCCAAATGGATCGTTTGGTACTGCTGGAATGCAACAGCTTCGTCAGTGCTCCACACGAGTAGCTCAGGCAACACAGGGAGTAACTCAGGCACCACAAGGCATACAAGACGCATCAGCTGTGCAGAAGTCATGGCAGATTGCACTTGCTAATCTGGCCTCTGATCTTGGTGTGTCTGACTACAATGACGAACAACCGCCTGTTCAACAGTCTGTCAGCACTCAGCCTCTGCATCCCAGCCAGCTACTTGCTCAACCAAAGGCAGTCAAGGGGCCTGAAACGCATTGCAGCAGTATTCCGGCGGCAGCGGACATGAGGCCGTCTAATGGTCATCCCCAGCAGGATAGCAAATCTGCAGACAGTGCTATTTCTATGCAGAAAACACAAGCCTTGTGCATACTGAATTCCCAGAGCAGCCTTACCTCAACTGAAACTTCTCTGAATAGCTTAGTAGCTAAACCTGCCATGGAACATTGAGCCTCTGCTGAACCGTATTCTTGATACCCTTTTTTGTGCTCTTACATGTCCAAATTAGAAATATACTCCGTATTTCATAGCTGAGAAACTTGCTCTTGTGGCCTATCCTAGAAGAGTAGAAAGGGCACTCCTTAAGAAAGTGAAGTGCTGTAGAGTTCAGATATCTGATGTAATGGCTTAAGACTCCGAATTAATGGTCAATTTTTCAGTGGTTTTTTTGTTCATGATAGCCATTGATGTGTTTCTTCTTCATAAATCATGCGCTTTGCACTTACATTGCAGGAAAATGGTTAGCCTGAACTTTGGTTCCTCTGTTTGCTCAGGTTTCATGTTTGTGCTGGAATAGGCATGTTCCCTTTCTCCAGTTTTTATTGTTCATGTAACCTTTCATTACTTTGACATTGTGCCTGATATTTAAGGGGCTCCTCTATCTATTTTCTGCCTTTCTTCGGAGCACGTGTTGTGTCCAGGACAGTGGCACACATAGCTCCTAGTTGATTTCTGGGTATATAATTTGCTTTGACTTGGGTTGCCATCATCTGACGATTTTGTTTTGAACATCCACTTATCTGTACCTTGGCGTGTTTTAATTATAATTACGTAGTATAGTACTCACTCCGTCCCAAAATAAGTATTGCTGACTTAAGGCCTGTTCGGTACCTCTCCAGATTCAAAACTCCATTCCGTGCCAGGAACTGGGTCTGAGCCGCTCCGTGCGATTGCGCTGCCGCTCCCTCCGCTCCAAGAGTTGCAGCTGTGGAGCGGAGTGGATCCGAACAGGGCTTTAATACAACTTCAAACTTTTACTTACGGCTGGCTACTGCTGATAATTTTGCACACTGAATGACTATTTTACTCGCTGTCTCTGAGCTCCTGCAGTAAAATTTTACGGCCGGCTACGGTAGCAGTGTAAAAAAGATGACAGCAGCTTCAGATGAGCCGAAATCGGCACCAAGAATATCTACTTGTGCAAGCAGCCAGTTTAAATGGCGGGATGGCCGAATCATAAAAACTACAGAGCGTATGAATTCTTTCTCCAGAACTTCAATCACTGCTTCTGAACCCGCCCAAGATTAAAAGCAAAATGCTACTACTTCTTTATTCGACTGAATGCTTATTTGTATGATTCTTAATAATAACTGTATGTGATGGAAAATATACTCCCTCTGTTCCACATTGTAGTGCGCCCGCGCTTCCTGAAATCCAACTTTGACCATAAATTTAACCAACGAGACCGACTGCGGCGGCGACATAAATTATATCACTAAATTCATATCGAAAATACGAATTTAGTGATATAAGTTTTGCTCCTGCCGCAGTCGGTCTCGGTAGTTAAATTTACGGTCGAACTTGAATCTCAGGAAGCGCAGGCGCACTACATTGTGAAATGGAGGGAGTATTAGATACACACCACGCAGAGTACGTACTCATTAATAATAATAAGCTACTCCCTCCGTTCCGAATTACTTGTCGCAGGTATTGATGTATCTAGATGTATTTTAGTTTTAGATACATTCATTTCTACGACGAGTAATTTGGAATGAAGGGAGTAGTAAAGTTGGGAACCCCCTCGACTGGCAGCGTGTGCGCCAAGGACTGGTGAAGGGGGTGTAGATGAGCTGATGGAGGCGGAGCAGCGCAGTGTCGATCATGTCAGGCCGGTTGGCGGCGCCCATGACCAACACCTCCTCGAAGAAAGAGGACGCACGCACGGCGCCGACTGCCTGGCCTTCAGGAAGATCTCATGGACGTTGGCCTCGCTCTCGCCGAATCACATGGTGAGCAAGTTTGAGATGCAGAAAGTTGTGTGGTTTACCAATAAATTTCAGTAAACCTAATTATTACTGTCTCCGTTCGGGTTTCCTCACCTTGTTGCTCGGCAAAAAAGCACCCGATTCCACGCAATGACGCAAACGAGCATGATCTCCTCCACTTGCCATGCGACCAGTACAAAAAATTACCTAAAAAGTGCTACTGTAAAAGAATTACAGTGTCATTATATGTACTCTTTTTCCTCCGGCGCACATTCGTACACATCGACAGACATGTCCACGTAACCGCAAGAGAGAGCGCAAGGCATGCATACCGGACTCGCAAGCGTTGCATATGCTGTGTTGTAGGCAGTGATCTTTCTGACGGCCAACAAATATCCACATCGCTTTTGCCCTCCCTCCGTTGATATCCATCCTTTGCCTGCTTCCGTTCGTTGTACACTTGTACTACCAGTGGGCCGCCTATGGAAAATATCGGTCTGCCACTAATTGTACATATATTCTTGAATTTTGGCAGAATTTGGGTTGTGCAATGACAGAAATTAGCAAAAGGACACCTCAAGTTGGTATGAGATTCAGAGATTCACATGAGGCTTGGGTGTTTTGGTTAGAATATGAGGGGTCACATAGGTTTTGATGTGAGAAAAAGATGCACCAACAAAAGCAAATTTGATAGAAAGGCGACTTCATGCAGATTTGTTTGTTCCAATGAGGGCATTAGACTGAAAGGGCAAACTGATTGTGAGCCAAAACAAAAAGTATAGTCCATTTGATGGAAAGGCGACTTCATGCAGATTCTGGGTTGATGCTAAAATGCTACTTGACTATGCACACTTTGGTGATGTTGTCACATTTGACACTACATTTGGTATTTTTCTTGGGCTCAACCACTTTAGAGAAACAACCATTTTTGGTGCCGCATTGATGTTTGATGAAACACGTGACTCATTTATATGGCTCTTCGAAACATTTCTAGCCGCGCACAATGGAAGGCAACCTAAGACTATTTATATAGATCAAGATATACCAATGGGGAAAGCCATAGAGAGAATCTTCATGGAATCATATCATGGATTGTGTACCTTCCACATAATGCAAAATGCTTGCAAACATTTATCTCCAATGAAGGGCGAAGAGGAAGATGAAGTTGGGGAGAGAGATGAAGTGGAAGAAGAAGAAGAGTCTCATATTTTCACTGATTTTAGTGCTTGTGTGTATGACTATGAGGACAAGGCAGCGTTTTAAGAAGCGTTTGACAATATGAGGCTAAAAGTGCATAAGCAAACTTGGTTGGATAGTATCTACAAGGTGAAAGAAAAATGGACGGAATGTTGTATGAGAGATGTATTTAGTTTGGGAGTGAGAAGTACACAATTAAGTGAGAGCTTCAACAATGCCTTGAAGAATCATTTAAAATCAGATTTTCATATTGTTCGATTCTTGATGCATTTTGAGAGGACGGTGGAAGTAAAAAGAACAAAGGAATTGGATTCGGAATTTGAGGCGAGGAAGAAGTTGCCAAGAATTAAGATGTGCACCCCTATGTTGGTGCAAGCAAGCAAAGTGTACACTCCAATTATTTTTGAAGCTTTCCAAGGTGAGTATGAAAGATCCATGGCTGCATGTTGTAGAGTATTTAATGGAAATAACAAATTTGCCGTTGCCATTGGGAGTTTGCATGGTGATTTAGAGTTTGAGGAGGAGCGCATAGTTGTAGGTGATCCTTTGACTCAAACGGTTTCTTGTAGTTGTGCAATGTTCAATAGGACAGGGATATTGTGTGGGCATGGTCTAAAAGTTCTTGACTTGATGCATATAAAGACGTTGCCAAGTTGTAGGTTTCTAAAGAGATGGACTAGAGAAGCGCGCAATGAAAGTATACAAGATAGGCAAGGAAGGAACGTGATAGAAAATCCAAAATTGAAAGCTCAACTTCGATACAAGGACCTATCTTATAAGTTTCACAATATGGCACATAAATCAGCCAAATCTCCGGAATGTTGTGTGCTACTGGAAAGTGCACTTGATGGCCTTACTCCACACAGAGGATTTACTCAATGCAACCACTAGTGCTATGAGTGAACCATATAAAGACAAAGAAAATGCTGACCCGAAAGTGCAGGAAATACTTAGTTCTGCACGGCTGAAGAAAAAAGAGGTTCAATCATCAAATTTAAGGAGAAAACAAACTTGGCTCGATAAGTTACTCAAGAGGAAGCGCAAATCAAGTAAAGCTACCGCACCAACAACAAAAGGAGCAAAGGTATGTTGCAAACGGTACATGCTATGTTGTGTTGTTCATTTGTAAACTAATTACTATACTTTTCATTGGCAGCAACAAAAGAAAAAGGATGGTGTGCAACAAAAGAAAAAGGATGGTGTCCAACAAAAGAAAAAGAAAGGGGAAGCTCCAAATAAAAAGGATGGTGTACAACCTCCAGTACAAGTGAAGAGGTATGGAAACAACAAAGGAACATATTTGGAGTTTCAAGAATGGAATGGCATCATTAGTTTCACCCAGCAGGTCTTGTCGGCTACACCTTGAGGTGATGCTGATATGTTCTAGCATGCAAGTTCGTTAGATCGTATCTTGGACATGGTTAACTATAGTATTTTGGGGCTAATCATAGTATTTTTTTTGTGGCGTAATTGTACAAGTGAAATGGCCAATTTCTACCCTTGCATCATTGTTTCAGTGGTACCACTCGGTTCCGAAATTGTACAAGACCTTATGAATTTCAATGACAAGTGGCTTGTTGTCTGTTAAGACATCTGAAGAAAGGTGTGTCGTATGGAAGGATGGCAATATTGCTTACTATTGCTCTTCAATTTTCTGTAAAAAATGTAGCTTATCTATGCTAATTTCTGAACAGTAGTCACATATTGTTTATCTCTGCTAAGCTTCGTTAATTTCTGTACTATGTGGGAGTGAGAAGTACACTAGGTGAAAGAAAAAATGTAGGTTATCTTTGCTAATTTCTGTACTGTGTGGGAGTGAGAAGTACACCAGGTGAAACAAAAACTGTAGCTTAAAAACTGTAGCTTATCTCTGCTTATTTTTGTACTAACATATTCTCTCTTCTAAGTAGATTCATTCTCTGCAAAAAAACTATAGTTTATTTCTACAAAAACTGTAGCTTATCTCTACTAACTTTTTGATTCATTCTCTGCAAAAAGGAACTGTAGCTTATCTCTGCAAAAGAACGGTTATCTTATCTCCGTCATATTCTTTTATTCAGTACATATATAAGCTGTTAGTACTGTCACATTCGTATTGTTAGCTGAATGAAAACTGTTGATTGTACTATCTAGTGACTGAACGGCCAAGGCTGAAGCATTTTCTTTGTTTAGCTGTGTTGGATGGATGCCCGGGTCTTTTTTGCTTCAGGTCACTGCTATCCATTAGATGTTGTTTGGAGGGCGGATAAGAGGGAGCCAGTTACAACGTGACTTGCTAGAGGCAAGTCAGGATCTTAGTCCGGTTTACAGAAAATTTGTACAGTACAAATTTTAAGAGGATAGGATTTTGTACGATCTTTTCAAAGCCTTTGGTTTGTAGGAATGGATTCCTACTCCTATATAGGATAGGAATCATTCCTTCACATTTGAAATGAATAAAAACAAAAATTTACCTAGACTTTGCGAAAAAATTAATATCATATGCATCAAATGACATCTTCTTTTTTATAGAAATTGAGATACATGTCATCTTACCTTTTACTCCCTTCGTCCGAGATAAAGGTTAATTATAAAGTATAAACATGAAATGTTCTATGTTGGAGTGGCACAGATGTTAGGTCGATTCCCATTGGTCATCGTTCTTTTGTTTATAAATAAATTTGTACTTTCCGCAAAGGATATTAAGTAAAAGTATCCTTCCAGGAATACAAATGGTGATGACAGCGGTGGCTTCGCACGCCCTCTTCCTCTAGGCAGGTCGGTGGTTCGAGCTCCATGGGGAGCCAATTTTTGTTTTTTTTTAATTTTTGTAGGTCGCTAACAGGTGGGCCAGTGTATTTCTTGTGATGAGTTTTTTCAGGGGCTTTGCTGCAAAAAAAAACCAACCACACACCCCGTCCCGTCACTGTCAGCGGGCCCCATGCCACGCTGGCTTGCCCCGTCAACACTGTGTTTGTATCATCACGTGATTTGCACTGTATAGGCTTGTCTGAGCGAAGTTGTGGCACCCGTTCAATATATGCCACAAGTTCTAATATCAAAATGACTTTTCTTGCCAAGTTTAAGCACGGGCTGACCCTTACCAAATATATATTGAACTTGTCTGTTGTTGCTTACCACTGCTTTTTTATTCAATTCCAATATTACGTCCATAACAGGAAAATAAAAGGAAGAAATATGATTGATGGTTTGTCTCAATCGTTCGAAAACAAATATATCTCTTCTTCTATTTATAAAAAGCAGATCTGTTTCTGCATATCATATGCTCCTGCTTTTTGATGTGCATGCATATAAATCTAAGTCACGAAAAAAGTACCTGTCTCCCCAAAAAAAGAACAAAGTGTGCCTGTGAACATGAACTTTGCATCCCTGCTTTACTTCACGTTGTTAATTAGCAAGTTTCCTACACCCTGGGAATTAATAAACGGATTAGCGTCATGTTGTTCTTTCTTTCACAGGGCAATCAGATTAAAGACTTGATGTCGGCGGGCTGGGAGACAGAGGCACACACGATTTATATAAGCTCCTTGGAAGCTTCTTTCATCCATGATCAACTCTACAATCATCATCTCTCTCGATTGCAACAACACTCGAGTGCTGGCGGAGGTTGCATCGGTGGTTGTGGTCTCGCGACGGGCGATGCAGCGGCCGCAGTGGTGGACGGTCCGTGCACAAGACGCTTGATGGAGGCCATTGGAACAGTTCTGGGCGAAGACTTGCTCGCGGCTGCTGCCGAGGCCGGCGATGGCGGCACTTTTCAGTGTCGTTCCCTTGTTGAAGGCATCGCTGTTGAGAAGTTCCAGGCCCCTATCTGCTATCTCCGGGGGAAATCCTAAATCAGTAGATTGGATGACGGTGGCATTATTGTGTCGTTTTCCTCTTGTGGCGTCATTCTTGGAGGTGTACACGGGCTCGAGCACTAGTAGAAAACAGGGCTCTGGTCCTGGCCGGGTCAGCCCATTAGTCCCGGTTCAGTCCAGAACCGGGACCAATGTGGGCATTGGTCCTGGTTCGTGAGCCCAGGGGGCCGGCCGGGCCACGTGGGCCATTGGTCCCGGTTCATCTGGACCTTTTGGTCCTGGTTGGTGGGATGAACCGGGACCAATGGGCCTCGCTCCTGGCCCACCACCATTGGTCCCGGTTGGTGGCTTCAACCGGGACCAAAGGCTCCCCTTTAGTCCCGGCTCATGTCACCAACCGGGACCAATGAGGTGCCTATATATACCCCTCGCTCGCGAGCAGAGCACCCCAGTGCTTTGTTTTTCTCTGGCCGAGGGGGAGAGGGCTTGGTGGTGCTCTAGCTCACCTCCTATGCACACAAGGTGTTCGATGGAATGCCCGAGCCACACTACTTAAGCTTTCTCCTCTCCAAGCTTAACCTCCAAGCTCCATTTTCCATAATATTTGTCTAGGTTTAGCGGTCCGTCACGCCCCGTCCCCGTCTTCACCGCCGTCGATCACCCACGCCGAGCTCATCGCCGGCACCACCGTGGTGAGCCTCTTGTTCTTATCTTCTTTCTGAAAGGAAAAATATTCTTACTTGTATGTTTACATAGATACTTGTATTATTTTCTTACTTTTATTATTGCATCTTATATAGTGCGATGGTTTTGGTATCCGCCCCCGTCGGCCCTCGTCCTGTCTATGATTCGGATGTGGTCTATATATTATCTTTATAACTATTGGTTCATTTATTGTTTATGAAAATTATGCCGACCAACGTGACATAGATTTTATTTATGTAGGATGTATGTGAATCGGAAATGCCAACCGACCCTATTGTCGAGAGGTTAAATTTAGTTGAAGAAGAAAACAATTTGCTGAAGGAAAAAATAAAAAAATTGAGGAGAAGATGATATTGGAGTTGCATGTTGCGGATGTCATCGATGATCACAAGATCAAGATGGATGCAATGCGCTTGAAGATTAGAAAGATTAGAAAATATGCCATTCATACCGAGGGTTGGTATCATTATGACGTTGGATCAATTGTTACCTTGGTTGCGATAATGATCGCATTTGTTTTCGCATTGAAATGTTTTACATAGTTTCAATGTATGGTTTAATTAATTAGATGCTCTAGACAGCTATATGTTGTTAGATGAGAACTATGTATGCACTTTGGTTTTAATGTGATGATGAACTTCTATTAATTTGGACACTTAATTATATATAATGCACGCAGATGAACCGGCAATGGATGTACGGTGACAGACACACCCACGAGTACATTAAGGGCGTGCATGAGTTTCTCGATGCGGCTGAGGCAAACAAGCAGAATGGTTTTATGTGTTTTCCATGCACTCAATGTGGGAATACGAGGTCTTACTCTAACCGGAAAATCATTCACTCCCACCTGCTTTACAAGGGTTTTATGCCACACTATAATGTTTGGACGAGGCATGGAGAAATAGGGGTTATGATGGAAGACGGCGAAGAAGAAGAGTATGATGACAACTATGTGCCCCCTGAATACGGTGATGCTGCAACGAGGGGAGCTGGTGAAGATCAAGAGGAACCAGACGATGTGCCCAATGATGCTGCAACGGGTGAAGCTGCTGAAGATCAAGAGGAACCAGACGATGTGCCCGATGATGATGATCTCCGCCGGGTCATTGTCGATGCAAGGACGCAATGCGAAAGTCAAAAGGAGAAGCTGAAGTTCGATCGCATGTTAGAGGATCACAAAAAGGGTTATACCCCAATTGCGAAGATGGCAACACAAAGCTCGGTACCGTACTGGAATTGCTGCAGTGGAAGGCAGAGAATACTGTGGCTGACAAAGGATTTGAGAAGCTACTCAAAATATTGAAGAAGAAGCTTCCAAAGGATAACGAATTGCCCGACAGTACATATGCAGCAAAGAAGGTCGTATGCCCTCTAGGATTGGAGGTGGAGAAGATACATGCATGACCTAATGACTGCATCCTCTACCGCGGTGCATACAAGGATCTGAACGCATGCCCGGTATGCGGTGCATTGCGGTATAAGATCAGACGAGATGACCCTGGTGATGTTGACGGCGAGCCCCTCAGGAAGAGGGTTCCTGTGAAGGTGATGTGGTATGCTCCTATAATACCACGGTTGAAACGTCTGTTCAGAAACGAAGAGCATGCCAAGTTGATGTGATGGCATAGCGAGAACCGAAAGAAAGATGGGAAGTTGAGAGCAACCGCTGACGAGTCGCAGTGGAAAAAAATCGAGAGAAAGTACTGGGATGAGTTTGCAAAGGACCCAAGGAATGTATGGTTTGCTTTAAGCGTGGATGGCATTAATCCTTTCGGGGAGCAGATCAGCAATCACAGCACCTGGCCCATGACTCTATGTATGTATAACCTTCCTCCTTGGATGTGCATGAAGCGGAAGTTCATTATGATGCTAGTTCTCATCCAAGGCCCTAAGCAACCCGGCATGAAATTGATGTGTACCTAAGGCCATTAGTTGAAGAATTTTTACAGCGGTGGAATGGAAACGGTGTACGTACGTGGGATGAGCACAGACAGGAGGAATTTAACCTTAAGGCATTGTTGTTTGTGACCATCAACGATTGGCCCGCTCTCAGTAACCTTTCAGGACAGACAAACAAAGGATACCACGCATGCACGGACTGTTTAGATGACACTGAAAGTATATACCTGGACAAATGCAGGAAGAATGTGTACCTGGGCCATCGTCGATTTCTTCCGACCAACCATCAATGTCGAAAGAAAGGCAAGCATTTCAAAGGCGAGGCAAATCACCGGAAGAAGCCCGCCATGTGCACCGGTGATCACGTGCTTGCTATGGTCAATGATTTACACTACGTAATCTTTGGAAAGGGTCCCGGTGGACTAGCTGTTCCGAATGACGTTGAGGGACACGCACCCATGTGGAAGAAGAAATCTATATTTTGGGACCTACCCTACTGGAAAGACCTAGAGGTCCGCTCCTCAATCGACGTGATGCACGTGACGAAGAACCTTTGCGTGAACCTGCTAGGCTTCTTAGGCGTGTATGGGAAGACAAAAGATACACCTGAGGCACGGGAGGACCTCCAACGTTTGCACGAAAAAGACGGCATGCCTCTGAAGCAGTATAAAGGTCCTGCTAGCTACGCTCTTACGAAAGAAGAGAAAGAAATCTTCTTTGAATGCCTGCTCAGTATGAAGGTCACGACTGGCTTCTCGTCGAATATAAAGGGAATAATAAATATGCCAGAGAAAAAGTTTCAGAACCTAAAGTCTCATGACTGCCACGTGATTATGACGCAACTGTTCCGGTTGCATTGAGGGGGCTTCTACCGGAAAACGTCCGATTAGCCATTGTGAAGCTATGTGGATTCCTCAATGCAATCTCTCAGAAGGTGATCGATCCAGAAATCGTACCAAGGCTAAGGAGTGATGTGGCGCAATGTCTTGTCAGTTTCGAGCTGGTGTTCCCACCATCCTTCTTCAATATCATGACGCACGTCCTAGTTCATCTAGTCGACGAGATTGTCATCCTAGGGCCCGTATTTCTACACAATATGTTCCCTTTGAGAGGTTCATGGGAGTCCTAAAGAAATATGTCTGTAACCGCGCTAGGCCAGAAGGAAGCATCTCCATGGGCCATCAAACAGAGGATGTTATCGGGTTTTGTGTTGACTTCATTCCTGGCCTTAAGAAGATAGGTCTCCCTAAATCGCGGTATGAGGGGAGACTGACTGGAAAAGGCACTCTTGGAAGAGACTCAATAATATGCAGGGACGGATATTCTTGGTCTTAAGCAAACTACACAGTTCTACAGAACTCTACTTTGGTGACCCCGTATGTCGATGAACACAAGAACAGTCTGCGCTCCAAACACCCGGAGCAGTGCGACGACTGGATTACATGTGAACACATCAGGACTTTCAGTAGTTGGTTGGAAACACATCTCAGAGGTGACAACACTGTTTGTGATGAGTTGTACTTGTTGTCCAGGGGACCATCTTTGACTGTATTGACTTACAAAGGATACGAGATAAATGGGAATACATTTTACACGATCGCCCAAGATCAAAAGAGCACCAACCAAAACAGCGGTGTCCGCTTTGATGCAGCAACCGAGAGCGGAAAGGACACATATTATGGTTACATAGTGGACATATGGGAACTTGACTACGGACCTGATTTTAAGGTCCCTTTGTTTAAGTGCAAATGGGTCAATCTGTTAGGCGGCGGGGTACAGGTAGACCCACAGTACGGAATGACAACAGTGGATCTGAAAAATCTTGGGTACACTAACGAACCGTTCGTCCTAGCCAATGATGTGACACATGTTATCTATGTGAAGGACATGTCTACCAAACCGAGAAAAAGAAAAGATAAGGAAGCGAATACATCATACGATGAGCCAAAGCGCCACATAGTTCTTTCAGGAAAAAGGGACATCCTGGGAGTGGACGGCAAGACAGACATGTCTGAAGATTATGAAAAGTTTCATGAAATTCCTCCCTTCAATGTCAAGGCTGACCCAAGCATCCTGATAAACAATGAAGATTATCCATGGTTACGGCGCAATAAGCAAATGACACAAGCGAAGAAAAAGTGAAGACTTTCTCCCGCAACTATTATGATGATACCATGCCAACTTTGTAACACACGAACATGCTACCATTGTCTGTTTTGTACATGCACATGCTATGTGGGTGAAATTATGATACCATCCCAACTTTCAACTTTTTCAGAGTTCATTTGAAATGCTTTCATGTCTTATGGTTCGCCCCTGGCCCATGACCATTAGTCCCGGTTTGTGCCACAAACCGGACTAAAGGGTTGGTCCTCGTTGCGGGCAGAGTTTAGTCCCACCTCGCCAACCGAAGGGGGCTCACACCGGTTTATAAGCCCTTCCCTCTCTGCCTTGTTGAGATCCTCTCGAAGTGAAAATAGATGCCCTAATAGAGAAAAGTTTAACCTAAATTCATAGTGAATTTCTCTGAAATTCATAGAAATTTACTAGGAATTTAGGTTGAATTTTCTCTATAAGCGCATCTATTCTCATTTTTTAGTAAGTTAATCACAAACTTGTGATTCAAACAATTTTCAAAGAATTCAAATTTTAACTATTCAAATTTGAAAACTAATGGCACTAACAGAAAGTATATAATTTTTCTAAAACTAATGGCACTAACAGAAAGTTTATAATTTTGCTAACCTAAAAGCAAACAGAATTAAAAATTAAAGCAAAAAACAAAATAAAATAAATAATGCAAAAAACAAATCAAAAAACAGGAAAAAACTATTTTTATAGTAAAGTTAATCACAAAATAAAATAAATAAAGCAACAAAGAAAACAAAAAAACTAAAAAAGTGTTTTCAAATTTGTAAACTAATGGCACTAACAGAAAGTTTATAATTTTTCTAAAACTAATGACACTAACAGAAAGTTAAAAAATAAAGCAAAAAACAAAAGAAAATAAATAAAGCAACAAAAAAACAAAAAAATGCCACCTACTGGGCCACCACGGCCTGAATACGACTAGAAACCCTACCATGTGCCAGGATTCAGGCCCGCAGTAGGCCCAGTAGGCCCACAAGCATTGCAGTGACAGATTAGGCCCGAAAGCCTGCAGTTGAGAGGAGCTCGGGAGGGTGGGCGCAGCAGCGCTTATAAACCACTCCCGAGCCGTCTCAACTAGCGAGGTGGGACTAAACATTTGGGCGCGGGGCAGCACAAGGCCATTGGTCCCGGTTGGTGGCACCAACCGGGACTAAAGGGGGCATTGGTCACAGTTCGTGGCACCAACCGTGACCAATGCCCCCCTTTAGTCCCGGTTGGTGCCACCAACCGGGACCAAAGGCCGCCGCTTCCCGCCCTTTGGGCTGGCGAAATCAGGCCTTTGGTCCCGGTTGGTGGCCCCAACCGGGACTAAAGGTGGCATTGGTCCCGGTTGGTGCCACGAACCGGGACCAATACTCTGTGTATATAAGCAGGACTTAGGAATTTTTCAGTTTCTCATCGACCATTTGCCCCCGACGTCGCCAGGCTGCCCGTGCTCGCCGTCGTCGTCGCCCCGCGCCCCTGCCCCGTGCTTGCCATCGCCGCCCGCTCCTCGTCACCGTCGCCCTGCCCCTGCCCCGTCCCGCCCCCGCGCGCCGGCACCCTCGCCGTCCCCGCCGTCGCCTCGAGCTCCCCTGCTCGCGCGCGCCGCCCCGCGCCCCGAGCCCCTGCCACGGACTCGCCGTCGCCGCCCGCCCCTGCCCCGACGCGCGCCGCCCCGGCCCGCCCCCGTCGCCGTCGCCCGCGCCCCTGCCCCGACACGCGCCGCCCCGGCCCGCCCTCGCCGTCGCTTGCGCCCCTGCCCGCCTCCTCAGCTTGGTCCGGCCGCCGGCGCCCTCCCTTTGCAATTGTTTTTCATATATATGCTTGTTATATATATATATATGCTTGTTATATATATATATATGCTTGTTTATATATATATATATATGTAGTGATTTTTTATAGAATATGATGTTTTTTTCAGAGATCACATATATGATGTATGCACGAATGTGGATGAAATATGATGTTTTTTTGTTCATAGAACATGATGTTTTTTTAATTCACATATTTTTTTTGTTCATGAGAGAGGCGGGGACGTTGAGGGATCATAGATGTATTTTTTCAGAATTTTCTATCGTGCATAGACGGATTTTAGACCACGGGAGCACCCCCTCTCTATCGTTGCAAAATTTGCTAAGTGATATTAAGAAGGAAGGAAAAGAAGTCTAGGAAAGAAAGAAAGTAAGAAGAGGAAAGAAAGAAGAAGAGGAGAGGAAGAAGAGGAGAAATAAATAAGAAGAAGAAAAAAGAAGAAAAAGAAGAGGAGAAGAAGAAAGGAATAGTGGGGAAGAAGAGAAAATAGAATATATTCTATTTTCTCTTCTTCTCCACTATTCCTTTCTTCTTCTCCTCTTTTTTTTCTTCTTTTTTTCTTCGATCTTCTCCTCTAGCTATTCCTTTCTTCTTCTCCTCTTTTTTCTTCTTCTTCTTCTTCTTCTTCTTCTTAATTTTTATTGGGAACGAGGGTGTCGAGGATCGCTGAGGGGTCGAGGGTCGGGAACTAGGGTAGAGGGTCGAGGGTCGTTAAGGGGTCAAGGGTCGAGGGTTTCAGGGTCGAGGGTTCGAGGGTTCTATAGGGTCGAGGGATCGAGGGTCGAGGGTTCCAGGGTCGTCTAGGGGTCGAGGGTTCCAGGGTCGTCGAGGGTTCGAGGGGTCGAGGATCACCGAGGGGTCCAGAGAGGTTTCCTAGTGTCAAAGTATTGAAGAAATCCATGGCTTCATCATTAGCCGGAAGTAACCAGGGCATGACGAAGTCCTCCAAAGTTATTTTGGAATGGTGTCCCGGATAGGATAATTTGCCTTTTTGTATGAATTTCAGCAAAGGCCTTCCAAATAATGATATTTGGAAGGTTCTTGCTGAACTTTGTACCAAAAAGCGAATTATCCTATCTAGGACTCCGTTCCAAAATAACTTTGGAGAGCTTCGTACCATCATGCACCTGTTACTTTCGCCTAATGATGAAGACATGGTTTTGTTGAATCCTTTGACACTACGCAACCTCCCGACCCCTCAGTGATCCTCTCGAACATGAGAGGAAGAAGAGGATCGCCGAGGGGTCGAGGGTTCCGGGGTCGTCGAGGGTTCGAGGGGTAGAGGATCGCCGAGGGGTCAAGAGAGAGAGATTTCCTAGTGTCAAAGTATTGAAGAAATCCATGGCTTCATCATTAGCAGAAGTAACCAGGGCATGACGAAGTCCTCCAAAGTTATTTTGGAATGGTGTCCCGGATAGGATAATTTGCCTTTTTGTATGAATTTCAGCAAAGGCCTTCCAAATAACGATATTTGGAAGGTTCTTGCTGAACTTTGTACCAAAAAGCGAATTATCCTATCTAGGACTCCGTTCCAAAATAACTTTGGAGAGCTTCGTACCATCATGCACCTGTTACTTTCACCTAATGATGAAGACATGGTTTTGTTGAATCCTTTGACACTAGGCAACCTCCCGACCCCTCGGCGATCCTCTCGAACATGAGAGGAAGAAGAGGATCGCCGAGGGGTCGAGGGTTCCAGGGTCGTCGAGGGTTCGAGGGGTCGAAGAGAGAGGTTTCCTAGTGTCAAAGTATTGAAGAAATCCATGGCTTCATCATTAGCCGGAAGTAACCAGGGCATGACGAAGTCCTCCAAAGTTATTTTGGAATGGTGTCCCGGATAGGATAATTTGCCTTTTTGTATGAATTTCAGCAAAGGCCTTCCAAATAACGATATTTGGAAGGTTCTTGCTGAACTTTGTACCAAAAAGCGAATTATCCTATCTAGGACTCCGTTCCAAAATAACTTTGGAGAGCTTCGTACCATCATGCACCTGTTACTTTCGCCTAATGATGAAGACATGGTTTTGTTGAATCCTTTGACACTAGGCAACCTCCCGACCCCTCGGCGATCCTCTCGAACATGAGAGGAAGAAGAGGATCGCCGAGGGGTCGAGGGTTCCAGGGTCGTCGAGGGTTCGAGGGGTCGAGGATCGCCGAGGGGTCGAGAGAGGTTTCCTAGTGTCAAAGTATTGAAGAAATCCATGGCTTCATCATTAGCCAGAAGTAACCAGGGCATGACGAAGTCCTCCAAAGTTATTTTGGAATGGTGTCCCGGATAGGATAATTTGCCTTTTTGTATGAATTTCAGCAAAGGCCTTCCAAATAACGATATTTGGAAGGTTCTTGCTGAACTTTGTACCAAAAAGCGAATTATCCTATCTCGAACATGAGAGGAAGAAGAGGATCGCTGAGGGGTCGAAGGGTTCCAGGGTTGTCGTGGGTTCGAGGGGTCGAGAGAGAGGTTTCCTAGAGTGTCAAAGTATTGAAAGAAATCCATGGCTTCATCATTAGCCGGAAGTAACCAGGGCATGACGAAGTCCTCCAAAGTTATTTTGAAATGGTGTCCCGGATAGGATAATTTGCCTTTTTGTATGAATTTCAGCAAAGGCCTTCCAAATAATGATATTTGGAAGGTTCTTGCTGAACTTTGTACCAAAAAGCGAATTATCCTATCTAGGACTCCGTTCCAAAATAACTTTGGAGAGCTTCGTACCATCATGCACCTGTTACTTTCGCCTAATGATGAAGACATGGTTTTGTTGAATCCTTTGACACTAGGCAACCTCCCGACCCCTCGGTGATCCTCTCGAACATGAGAGGAAGAAGAGGATAAAAAAAGAAGAGGAAGAAGAAAAAAAAGAGGAGAAGAAAGAATAGAGGAGTTCTTCTCCTCTTTTTTTTCTTCTTCTTCCTCTTTTTTTTATCGGGAACGAGGGTCGTCGAGGGACATAGATGTAGTGTCATCGTTGTCGATATATACCCCCTCCCGATAGCTTCAACACGTGGGGGGGTCGATATTACCCCCTCCTTGAAGCGTTCTCGAGGCCACCCCAAACCCTTGAAGCGTTGTCGAGGCCACCCCAAACCCTAGAGAAGCAGCGTCAAGGCCACTAATTAATATATATGATTCCTTACTATGATTAGGTAGCTAGTTCTACGTTTGCCACTAATATATCCATCTGTCATGTTTGAATAATAATTGCCATGTTGTAAATATTTGTAGAAACTATGGACACCGCCCGAGACGAAGCAAAAGAAGCGTTGTTGAGGGACATAATCGCAGAAGGAAGTGATGTCGTCTCGTTGTTTCTCAACGACACCGATGGTCTGGAAGGAGAGGGTGAAGAAGCTGGCTACGGTGACCTAATGCTGGTGCAAGAAGAAGAACATGAGGACGGCTTCGGTGACCCAATGCCGGTGCAAGAAGGAGACCGTGATGACGGCTCCGGTGACCGAACCGAGTCCGGCCAGTTATATATATTAGTTAAGCCTGTGCTGACTAGCTGATTGATGCATTCATTGTTTTGGTATGTACACATATTAATTAAGTATTTGTTCTTTTTTCTAGCCCTCCGGATCGAACACAACTTCGGTAAAGAGACGAGGCCCGAAGAAAAAGTTGAGCTCGGATGAAAGGTTTGAGATCATAGCAATCGCGCCCGACGGCCAACCGATTGAACCCATCCGAACAAAGAACACATTTGTTGCTCAGTGCGGGGTTCTGGTTAGGGACAAGATCCCGATAAGCATCCAGCAATGGTTTAAGCCGGCTACAGAAGACCCTGAGGTGTCTTATGTCAATGATATGCAGAAAAATGATCTTTGGACCGAGCTGAAGTCAAATTTCACCCTACCGCCAGAGGATAATCCAGAGAACCCAGTTACAGAGCAATTAATCAAGTCTTTTGCTCTTAAGAGGATGGCAGAACTATTCAGGAGGTGGAAGAAAGAGCTGAATAAGTTTGTCGAAAATGATGAGACACCAGAATTCAAGGGCAGATATGAGAAGATCAGAGATCACTGGCCCGCATTTGTGGCCCACAAGACATCGGAAAAGAGTAAGAAGATGTCGGCGACAAACAAGCAAAATGCTGCAAAGACGAAGCATCACCATCGCACGGGGTCAGGTGGCTACCTCGTAGCCCGGCCTAAGTGGGCCAAGACTGAGAATGATCTGGTTGATAAAGGGATCGAACCAGAGACAATTAACTGGCCAGACCGTTGCCGGACTTGGTTCTTCAGGGCTGGCGGAACCTTGGACCCTGTAACAGGGAAGTGCATTTGGACGAACGATCAAATGGACATACCAGTCAGGAAGCTTAAGCAGTATATCGAAGCAGCGCAGCAAGGGACGTTCTTTCCAGACAGAGAGAACGACGAGCTCACAATGGCCCTCGGGAATCCTGAGCACCCTGGACGGACACGAGGCACGCCAGGCTCCATTCCGTGGAAGGTTGGGTTTCCGGACGCAGGCGGTTACAAATCCCATGAGAGGAGGAAAAAAGTGCAGCAGACCCAAATGCAGGCGCTGCAAGCAAGGGTAGACGCGATAGAGGAACGAGAAGCAAATCGCAGCAAACGTACTGCTGAAGCTTCCCCCGAAGCTACCCCGCCATCTCAGCGTAGAAGCAGCGTGGCTTCCACCGAGCTGCTTCAGCCGGAGCATGCCTTGACGGCTCCTGCCAGCTATCCCGTGGATGCTATCACGGAGTCTCAAAATTGCCACCTTATGACACAATGGATGAATTTGAAGGTCAAGGCGGCTGTTGGCTCTGTTTATCCTACTGAACCCGGCGCAACTTTTCACTACCGGCCGATTCCAGAAGGATATGCTAGGGTGATGGTGGATGAAGTAACGGAGGGATTTGAGGACCTCCAGCTTGACCACCCTACCGATGAAGGGGAGACTAGGCTGGGGTCTGCTCTGAAGAATCCATGCCTATGGCGGAAGGAGCTCATCAACCTTCCGAACTGGATGCCTCCTCCACCGCCTCCTCCTCCGGCGAGTCAGGGCACTCCGCCTCCTCCACCGCCTCCTCCTCCGGCGAGTGACGACCAGGGCACTCGACTGGCTCCTTCTCCGCCTGCGCCGACGCGCCCGAGCAGCCAGCCTCCTCCTTCTCCGCCTCGCCAGCAAGGGCGGAAGAGACCTGCCGCCGCTCCGGCTGCTCCGGCGCGTCGTAGTCCTTCTCCTCCGCCTCGTAAGCAAGTAAAGAAGACAATCGCTCCGTCTGCTTGGTCGGCATCTAGCAGTACAACCAGAGGCGGGAGGACATACAGATTCGGTCCTTCTTTGAAGACTCCAGAGAAGTTACCATACGAGAAGACCCCGGAGGAGAACACCGAGATCGCACGAACCGAAGTGGATGACTGGTTTGAAGGGTTGAAAGCAAAGAGACATCCACTTCCGGAGGAGAAGGTAGATCCGGTGAAAGCGAAGCGCACTCTGGCTGCCCTGACAAAACCACCGAAGTCTCCGCCGAAAGGAAACTATGAGCGCTTTATTGGAAAGGAATTTGCCGAAGCAGAGCGGTCGGGAAGTACTGTCAGTGATCAAAGGCTGAAAGAACAACGAGCTAGGAAACAAATTGCCCAGCTCGGTGAACAAGCGAAGCAATCGTGCCCCCCACTCAAGGTGCCTAGCCACAACGTCGCTAATGATCCGAGGATGGTGCCCGGTTATAGCAATCTTGCAGATTACCTGCCCGACGATGTACATTATGAACCCATGGACGTGCAGATACAAAGATACGAGTACGGGAAGCCTCTCGTCAAAGATGAAAGATCTCTATCAACGATGATGCGAAGATTGCATGATTGGTACTTGAAAATCTGCAGAGACTCTGGGGTGGAGTACTTTGTATGTGAAAGTTAAAAAGGAGCATGACCTCATTGGAATTGAACTGTTGCCTGTTCCATTTGAGGAGTTCTATCAGTTTTTCAATCAATTGGCCCTCGATAAAACAACGGTCACCTGCTACTATCTGTATGTAGTACTACTTCTGTCATTAAGTTTCTCTATATAGCTCAGCTCTTTCATTGCATGTATTTATAATCATCCTCACTATATTATGCAGATTGAAGATCGCCGAATTGAAGAAAAGACAAGTCGGTGATATTGGGTTCATTAACACATATCTCATAGATGCAACTCAGGTTAAATTTCATGCCGCAGCTACCGAGGCCAACTTGCTACAATCGTTCGTAATAAATGAAAACAAAGATATAATACTCTTTCCTTACAACTTCAAGTGAGTGTTACTGTCTTGTGCGTATTCGGTTTCCCTTATATATTAGTCAAGGTTATAGTAATGTAATTGATGAGTTATGCATGCGTGTGCAGTTTCCACTATATTCTCCTAGAGATTAAGCTTGAGCAGGGACTAGTAACCGTCTTAGACTCAAGACGAAAAGATACCCAGGACTATGCAGACATGACTCAAATACTCGAGAAGTAAGTTAAATCAATCATTATCCACCATATCAGCAACTTTGTTCATTTCCTGATATATCAAGTAATTGTTTTCTTTGTCCGGCAGGGTTTGGAGAAAATTCACCAGAAAAGCTCCGGGACTACCGAAGGAGCTGCAATTTAGACACCCAAAAGTAAGTACTATAGTAGCATGTTCCGCGCATCTACTAGTCATTCAAGCGCTAGTTTCATCAATACCATTTGGCATTCTTGCTTATCAGTTTGATTGACCTCTATTTCTTGTAAAGTGGTTGTGGCAGGAACAAGGGAATGATTTATGTGGATACTACATTTGCGAGTCCATCCGCCACACGACCTGTGAGCGGGGCTACACTGACGAACAATATGAAGTACGTAAATAACAACATTCACAATTTTATTTTATTACCATCATTTGTGTTGAGTTTCATTCATTCATATATATATGTATTGACCCCCTTCTTTAAATTAGATGTTTCGGAAGCGGGATGAACTCCTAGCACCAGCTCGCATGCGAGCAATTCAAGAGGAATTGGCGGCATTCTTTCTTGACCACGTGATCCCTGAAGATGGAGAATTCTATGTGGACCCTGAGTCCGTATGATTATATTTGTAAGAGATAATTATTGTATATATGTAGCCGGTAGTGTCGGATAGATATACGAGAACTTGTTGTTCGACCAATCTCTCGGAGAAGGAGAGGTGGTCGATATCACTTCTCTCTATATGCATATATGTTCATGACGATCTTCTGTTTCCTTCGTTTGCTTACTAGCTAGCTAGCGTGTCTAGTCCTCTCTATACGTATGTATAGTACGTAGCATCGACCAAGCACAGACATAAGAGAGGACACTTCTCTTTATTAATTATAGCTAGCTAACACAATATATGAAACACCTAAATTAACCCCCCAAAACCCCCAACCCCCCCCCCTTTCAAAAAAAAACAAAAACCCCAGCCACAGAAATGCTGACGCGTGGATGCCTATTGGTCCCGGTTGGTGCCACCAACCGGGACCAAAGGGTCTCCTGCCTGGGCTCCGCGCACAGGCCACGTGGAGGCCCATCTGTCCCGGTTCTGGATTGAACCGGTACTAAAGGGACAGGGCATTAGTACCGACCCTTTAGTCCCGGTTCCAGAACCGGGACAAAAGGCCCTTACGAACCGGGACAACAGGCCCTTTTTCTACCAGTGGAGGGACCAGTGGACGGAATAATTGGTGGAGAGGTGCTTCATCCTGCACATTAATGATGGCGTTTCTCGGCGGCGTGGCGCGGTGGAGACTCGGCGCCCTATGTGTGGTGAGGGACTCGCGTAGGAGGGTGCCGTTATCAGGCGCCGTGGTGACATCGATGGCAGAGAGGCCGGGCAAGGTGGTGCAGTAGTACACACTGAAGATGGATTGGTGGCAGGTGGCTGCGGCGGCCTCATACCCGGTAGGCGTCCTGGTTGAGGAGTGCGCCGGACTGGTAGGTGCCCCATACCCGGAAGGCGTCCGGGTTGGGACCTTAGGTCTTAGATGTTTAGGTTTGGCTGCGATGTCTGTTTGGTATTAAGCCCAGACTATGAGCACCCCTTCATCAATTGGATAGGTGTAGCGACAGTTGTTGCGTAGACGGTGGCTTTAGTCTTACTGCTGTATCACTTTGTAAGGTCTTATGAGAATAATTAATAAAGTGGTCATATGCATCGCGCAGATACAGAGGCCGGGGGTCCTCCTCCTTTTCTAAAAAAAACTCGAGTCCTGGTGGCACTACTAGGAAAAGGCCTACTAATGGCGCACCTAATTTGGCCATTAATGGCGCATTAGTGATGCGCCATTAGTGCCACGCCATTAGTATATTTTACTAATGGCGCACCACTGGTGCGCCATTAGTATCTGGTATACTAATGGCGCACCCCAGATGCGCCATTAGTATATACAACAGTGCACCATTAGTATGCCTCCCAGGGGGCCATGTATACCCAAGTGCTTTGGCATACTAATGGCGCACAACAACAGGATGCGCCATTAGTAACTTCGGCATACTAATGGCGCACTGTTTAATGATGCGCCATTAGTATCCTTTGGCATACTAATGGCGCACTATGATGTGATGCGCCATTAGTATGAATATTAGGGTTTTTTTATTTTTTTATTTTTTGTTTTTTGCACAGGTTACAAAATGTATAATTGGACAAAATATAGACAGCACACATCAACAACAGATTCATCGAATACAATAGAAGATTAGTCTCTGAATACAATTCATCTTTTTAGTCTCCGAATACAATTCATCATATTAGTCTCCGAATTGAAAAGACCGAACAAAGATAGAACATTATATTACAAGTCTCGAGACCGCGAGTTTGTCTTCACATTACAAGTCGATATCGATCATCTAAACTACCATCACATAGAAGAGAGCTGCGGTCATCACGATGAGCATCATCACGATGAAACTCGTCTTCATCCGGTTCCTCCAACGCTCCCTCCCCTCTCCCGCTAGATAGCGGGCGTATCTAGATTCGGCCTCGGCCCTAGTGGCGTACCCTTTGTAACTGTTACTGCTGAATCGGTGAACCTGTCTCCGACACTCCTCCCAGTCGTCGTAGATTCCGGGAACCTTACCCTTGTACACGACATACCACGACATCGCTATGCAGTAGCCAAACAAAACGTTAGTACCAATTCACAGACAATATATAAGCAATATATAAGTATGCAACAGAACGATTGGAAGAGAAAAGCAAGACATTAATAGCATCGATTACATCTAAGTTGAACGACTCTCGAAACCAAACAGACATACTACAAGTTCATTAAAGTTTAATTACAACATGAGCCAATCGATGTTTTAGAACTAGACACAGCATCACTGCTTTCGACTCGACTCAAGGGACCGGAGCGTGGATGAAGCCGCTGTCTATCGTGGGAGTCATGAAACAACGGGCGTTGTCAGCCTGCATTTGTAGGATTGTGTCGATGTCACTGTTGGACGGTTGATTTCTGAGGTAGAACTGCCCCGAGGTACGAAGGACATCTTGATGGATGATTTCGGCAAACTCCGACTGGATGCGAAAGAATTCTTGTCTGATGTCCGCGTCCTGGATTGCCGGCACGCTCGCGGCCCAATCTTTGAGTCTACTCGGTAGCAGAAGTTGATGATGGTCCCGTACGATCGCCCGCATGTGATGGATGGCGTAGTAGGCACCCTTTTGACCGCCAGGCGGCTGCTTGACGTAGCAGAACGTCGTATTGTGGGAGAACACGTGCTTGCCGTACTTATTAATAGGCCTGGTGAAGGTTCCTCCAGATTTGACGTAGCCGGGGAGAACATCATCAAGAACCTTCTTGACATTTGTGTAGTCTACATTCGACTGACGGTCCGGGTCGAAATACGTGGCCATGGAATATTTGGGGCTTAGGAGGATGAGCGTGCAATGTGTGTCACTGCAGAAAACATGGAATGTTAAAATAAAAACGATCGAAATCTAAGAATTCATATGTTACGGGGCGGTTGAGGGGAGGACTTACTCGGGAAAGTAAGGCACGAGGAAGTTATCCTTATCTTGGTTTGCAAAAATGACGCCTTCGAGGTAAGAACTCGCGACTTGCCGGTCCCCAGCGCTGCCCAAGATCTTGGCACGCATGTAGAAGGGGTCGACTATCACGATGTCCGGGGTCTTGTCGCGAATGATCCGCATCTCCATACTCAGCGAAAATAGCCGAATGAAGGTGTAGTGCAGCGGATGAAGGTTCAACATAGCGTGGATGTCATCAAACCGCAGGACGATCGTACCCCCGATGGAGTTATCCACAAAGCCCTTGCCCTCTGGCACCTTGGCCGTGAAAACCGGGTATGCCACATCCTTCTCTCCGAGATGCCGCTTCTCCAAAGAAAGAACACTTTCATGCAGACTCCGCATAGCACCGGTTGCAGCATCGAGCATATTTCTCGGTAGCATCGGCCTACTCGCCACATGCACCCTCCTCGAGATATCCTCAGGTGAAGGTGGCCTGTCCTGAGCACGGATCGTACTCGGTGCCGGCTGGCCCGCACCCTTGTTAGTCTTTCTTTTGCGTGCCTTCTTCTTCTCCTGTAACGGGACCGAGTTCTGCTCACAGACCGCCTTCTTGAGTGTGTTGGGGCTGATAATATTTCGCACCTCGCCTATCTGAGGCTCGGTGAAGTCGGCAGCTGGAGGCGTCTCCTGAGAGCTGAACGGCAGACGACGCCTGTTGCAACTTGGCTTCTCCGCGGTACCAGCTAGATCGCGCACGTCTTTTGTTGGGTTGGGTTCTTGAGAAGGAGGCCCCATGAAGTCGCCACCGTACCCATGATCGGCAAAGTACTAATCGACGTTGGCAAATGTATCGTCGTCGTCGTTCTGATCCTGTGCCATATGCATGTTTGGATCCAGTGGCATAGGGATGTCCGGCACCGTTGCGGCGGTCTTGCCATGGGGCCGACTTGGCGCCGGCACGACTGGCGGTGTTGTCTTTGGGGTGGTGTCCCCCGCCCCCAAACAAATCTTGCTCTTCGGCCAAAGCAGGGGCCAGCTCAGGCAGGCGCTGAGGGTCATCACGTCATCATCGTCGGCCCCGACGGGTCGAATCGGAGGTAACAACTCATCGCAGCCTGGCAGCACCCGAACCAGTTGAACCCTAAACAAGTTGGGTGGCATCTGGGTACCGTGGAACAAGGGGTTGCCCGGTTGAACGATTTTGCCCTTGGCGACATCGACCAACTCGTTGTTCACGAAGTGCAGGAGAGTGCACGGAACGTCGGCGGCGCCCTGCGAAAACATGTAGGGCGTCAGGGATGCCCAGTCAAAGGCAAGGAGATGAAGTCCTCGGCCAAGATAGGTTTAATTAGTTACCGTGATGATGGCGTCGAGCTCGGCTAATGTCGAGGCACCGCCAACGGCGGGCGTGCAGTTGACGGAGGGGCCGCTTGCTGCAGAGGTGGCAGCCGGCGTACACCCGGGTGCATTAAGCTCCCGTGCCGGCGTCGGAGACACCAATGCCGCCTCCGCCAGAGACACCAATGGCCCCGCCATCGCGTTCTGCGAGTTGCTGGCCGTGAAGCTAGGAATCAGGGGCGGCCCCTGTTGGCCTCCCGCAATCCACGCACTAATCCCCTGGATCAAGGTAGGCACAATGGCGGTGATCG
Source organism: Triticum urartu (assembly GCF_003073215.2). Classification (NCBI taxonomy): domain Eukaryota; kingdom Viridiplantae; phylum Streptophyta; class Magnoliopsida; order Poales; family Poaceae; genus Triticum; species Triticum urartu. The sequence goes on from NC_053026.1 coordinate 630,718,885, forward strand.
TCGCTTCGAGTTGTTGTTGCACTTGCTCTTTGACAATCTTCGGAATCTGCGCCACCTGTGCCCTGAGTTCTTGAACCTCGCGCGCCTGGCTTTCCGAGCTGGTCTTTTTCTCCTTTCGCCCACCAGTGTTATAGTATGACGACCATTTTGTCGACAAGCCTTTGTCGGCCACACGACCAGCTGACGTCGGCTTACTGAGCTTATCCTTATTCTTCATTACATTCAACGCCCTATTTAGAGTGGTGTCCCAAGGGTTGCTCTTAGTCGACCCCGCGCTACTGCTTTCAGTCGCCTGCGGAAGGAATGTGAACCATTTAGAAATTCGGCTTCATTAATTAGAATGCAACCATATGGAGCTAATTACACGGGGGTGTATTCCTTACCAGAACAAGCTCAAGCGCCCTGGTCTTCGGATCCATGGTAAGCTCCTTTTTTTTGGGTCCTTCTTGTACCGGGCCCTGACAAAGTTCCTGTTCTGCTTGTCACCGTATTTATCGAAGAGGGGCGGTAGGCCTTGCTCGGCACGGTCCGCCTCCTCCTTGTCCCATATAGGCTCCGTCACTCTGTAACCGCCGGGACCGAGTGTGTGTTCCCCTAAGTTCAGCTCCCGCATTTCTTTCCCCCACTTACTTGATTCGGAGTTTGCGGTGCTCGAGCAATTGATCTTGAAGTCGTTGTAGTCATCTTCAGTGATCGAAGGATTTTTCTCCTTGATCTTCTCATAACTCTCACCTTTCTCGATCATTCTCTTCACATTGCTTTTCCAAGTAGACAGGGCCTTGCTCATCTTCGTGAGGGCAGCATTGTTCACTTTATTCCCTTTGAGGCTTGTGTTTTCAAATTCAGTGGGGAACTTGTATCGTTCGTGCAGCTTCGTGAAGAGGAGGTTGCGCAAATTCCCTCGGTCAGGATGCCTCAGGTTCTCGGTGTTGATCGAGACGGTGCTCCGGAGAATGCACCCGAGCTGAAGCGAGTACCCCTTGACTATTCGTTCGGGCACTGTTGGATTCCCGTCGGAGTCCACTTCAGTAACTTCCTCCTTGAGGGTGCGGAGCACGGTCGGGTGCCGGTCCTTCCGTTGCCTCTTCGGTTGGCTGCCATATGTGCGTGCGCCACCATCATCAGTGGTGGCATCCTCGGCGGCACCATCAATGGTGGCATCAGTGGGGTCATCCTCGGCGGTACCATCAGTGGTCTCAGGATCGGTGGGGAAGGCGGTGTCCTTATACAAGTGAGGTTGTTCCGCCATCTCCCGGGACAGCTCCCAGAATGCCTTGCCGCCCGAACCCCCGGCCTCATCGTTGTTGGCCATGTTTCTCTCTAAATAGGAACAAAGTTTGGTCAAAAAGTTGGTTATTGTCAAGGAACAAGATCATGGTCTCATCATTTAGGGTTTGTCGACACCGAGGCATCCTAAAAGCTAAGCTTTTATCATTGAGGGTTTTTCGACGCCGAGGCACCCTAAAAGCCTAAGCTTTCATCATTTCGGTTTTTATCGACACCGAGGCACCCTAAAAGCCATGCATTAGTCACAAGTACGCCGGGGCACTTGATCCTACTTAATTAACTACTAAGATACCCCGACCCATGCATTAGTCACAAGTACCCCATATGTCCTATTTTTAGCAAAGTCATGCTAAAATTCACGGAAAATTTCAGCATGACCTTTGCTGAAAATAGGACATATGGAGTACCCGAATTTGCCGGAACAGAAGTTAATCGACATTCCAGCAAACTCAAGGGCCTCTCGGGTGGACAAGGCAAAAAAGGCCTCCATCACAACATGGAAAATACATTGGCATGTGAAGAGGTGAAACAATATATGCATCTCCAAGCAGTATCATTCAACATTTTGGACAAACCACTACAAGCAATACTGGATCAGATACAAGAAGAATGTGAGAAAATGCAGACAAATACTAACAGATTCAAGTCAAAACCTTTTCTGGTTAGTAAGTGTTTCTTGAGCATATGTATGTAGTAAGTGTTTCTGCTCTCAGTGTTTCAGAACACATATTTTAGCTACCTAGTACCAGTGCTATTACCCAGCAGTTAATTAGCTTTTGCTTTTGCTTTTCAGTGCCAAATTCTAGCTAGTACCAGCAAATTAACATCTAGCAGCAATCATTTTCAAATATATATACACTGGACATTTTAATATTAACCTAAGGAAAAAAGAATAGTTAGGTTAATATTAACCCAAGATACATCAACTATTGCACTGTCCTGCCTAATAAAAACAGTCATGCCAGCATATAGTATATAAATCTGAATTTGTGTTTACAAGAAGAGTGCCCATTGCAATGTAAACCTGAGAACACAACTCACCTCAAGTGCAGGATATAGCAGACACCTACTTCTTCAGTCAAGTGCAGTAAAAGACCGTTTGCAGAACCTGTTTAGTCAGAGTTGAACATTACATAAGATGAGAACTCTACATAACTAATATTGGTATGACAGATAGAAAACTGAGAATGGATAAAAAAAACTAAGCATGGCAGCAAGACGCTGATGCATCTTCTGTGTCGCCAACTGGACTAAAAGATGAGTGTTTTTTTATGGTTCTTAGTTAGGCATGAAAACTAAAGCAGTAGCAGCCTGCAGAAAAGCAAGCACCAGCAGGGAATAATGGCCAACCAAAAAAAGGAAGAACTTAATTGCATTCATCACCGGCGGCTTAAATATTGATAAGATGACAGTGAAGCAGTTTTAGTTTCTGTGTAAAGGTGCTGGATCAGAAAATACTGAAAACAGAGCAATGACTTTCCCTCTATATATAGCAAGAAAATAACCCCCCCCCTAAATAACTGCACCGAGAATCTAAAAATACTTTGCGCGTAGATCATGGAGCAAACACTCATAAGATTTTACAATTAACCAAACCGATAAAAGCCTTACAAAAAATACGAATGGACCAGGAGAGGTCCATGTGAGTTATCACAAAAAAAGAAGAAGAGATAAGACCATGTGTTGGGTATTTTGTATGAAACACCCTATGCCCAAAACAAAGCTACTGAAGAAACCTGTACCTGTAGTGCTGCACAAGTGCCTACACACAAACTGCCCAGAAATCAGTATGAAACCAACTCAGAGAACATGGTAATAAATTCCCAACAAGTACCATCTCAGCAGCACAAATTGGGCAAAAAATGAATGCTTTCTCTCCGTAAGATCGTCGCGTACACCCTACCCATGAGAACAATAGTGTTATCTGAACTCTGAAGTCCTTCCTTCCTTCTCTGTAGAAGCAAGAGAACATGATAGTACTAATACTAACTGTACCACTCTACCAAGTGGAGTCCATTGCTTAGGATGCACTGCCACTGAAGCATTGGGTACAAGACTGTTACATGAAAGTAAATGCAGCAGTTGAAGCAGAGATTGGTGTACAAGCAAGAACAAAGCAAGTTCTTCTTATCCTCTGCAATTATAATAGGAGACAATCAAATGGATAAAAGGAGAATTTGTTGATTGGGCATGAAAACTAAAGCAGCAGCAGCAGCCCTACAGAAAAGCGAGCACTAGCTAGGGAATAATGGGCAGCCAAAAAAGGAAGAAGTTAATTGCATTCATCACCGGCGGCTTAAAGAGTGTATCATCATCGCTTTGATGCGCCTACCTTTTGACATGGCGGTTAAAGGAGGGAGGAATGAGGATGAAGCCCATGCGCAATGACACAAAGGAGGCTACAAAGGTGGCGCTGCTGGCTATATTTTTCTCACGCAAGCACACAAAGGCTTGACTTGCTTTGCAGCAGCAGCCGCCAAATCTTCTCTAATTTCAGAAAAAGAAGAAGTAGAAGAAGAGAACATATGCTCGTTTTCACATTCTACCATTCTAATAATGGAGCTAAACTACACAGCACATGGCAAGTCTCTGGCAATTAACTTCAGTTTCCATCCTATCTCAAGCATCACTCAAAAACACATTTTTAAATGAACATGGTTATTTTAAATACCTTGTACAATATAGATACTAAAAACATGCATCCGTATTATTCGATCCCAGAAGTGGCTACGCTTGACAACATAAAAAATTTAACAAGCAAGACACATATACATTTGTAATTTCACACATCAGAATCATCCATCCTAAGCTACGGCAGGGGAGGATCCGCACGAGGACGGATCCGGGGTCGCGCGGCGGCGGGGGAGGATGGGAGGGGAGGGGAAGGGAAGGGCGGCAGTTGCTCACCTGCGCTTGGCGGCGGGAGGGGAGCGGCGATGAGGAGGACGACAAGAGGGAGAGGGAGCGCGAGCGCGAGCGGGAGGAGCCCGAGGACGCGGAGCGGGAGGAGGAGCCCGACGAGGTGGACGGGCGGTGTGGACAGGGCGGCGTCCGGGCCTCCGGCGACGAGGGCGGCGGGGCGATGGCGTCCAACGAGGTGGGGCGACGGGAAGAGCGGCGCCGACGTCGGGGCGTCGAGGCGGTGGGGCAGCGCCGTCGGGAGAGGAGAGGGGAAGGGGATCGAGGGCGAGGGCGAGGGAGAGAGAGGGGATAGGTTTGGGCCGGGGAGGAAATATGGATGGGGGCGGCACAATACTAATGGCGCACCACCCCTCGGTGCCCCATAATACATCCATACTAATGGCGCACCTCACCGTGGTGCGCCATTAGTATATTTTTTTTGATTTCTGCTCGAGCCAACAGGTTATCTTCCACCTGACCTGATCCACACCAAGTTCCCTCTACTAGCTCGACTGGTCAGCAGTCAGTTCTCACACCAGAACATCCTGGGTTCGATTCCCAGGCTCCACAAATTTTTTTTATGCATTTAAAATATTGTTTGATACTTATTTGTGTTTAAATATGTTCAAACTTGTTTAAATCATAACAGTAATATTTTTTTATAAGACAGTAATAATTTTTTAAAAAATATCATCAAACAGTAATGCCGGTGGAGCGGGGGAGGGTGCGGGGGGTGCGGGGGGTCGCCGGCGGGCGGTTGAGTAGGGGAGGGGTGCGGGGGGTCGGCGGCGGCGGTTGAGTAGGGGAATCGAGGGTGCGGGGGGTCGGCGGCGGCGGCCGGTGGACCGGGGGGTGCTCGGCGGCGAGGGGGACCGGATCTGGCGAGGTGGGATAGCGATCAAGATGGAGGGGGATCGAGATCGAGTGTCCATGAAATTTAAAAATATTCATGATAGTTCAAAAAGTGCCCATGAAATACAATTGGAAATACAATCGAGAAATGAAGGCTACGATTTAAATACAATCGATCTTAGCTAGCTATCTGTTCACAATCTTCTTGCCCTTCTTTTTCGCAAATGGAGTTCTTCTGTGGAATGGACGTCCTTTAGGTAGGGTGGTCCTGCTTCTTCTTGTGGTGTATGCTGCTACTTCATCATCGTCGTCATGTTCGATCCTCGGGTCGCCGTACTTGTCGAAGTCTTGCTCATTGGCTACTCCATCCATTCCGATGATCTTCCTTTTGCCTGTCCTCACGACAACATGACTGGGCTTTGACGGGTCGGTAATGAAGAAGCATTGGTCCACTTGGGAAGCCTGTACCCATGGCTCATTTTTCGCGGTGACGTTTGCGCCCGCGGTCTTGGATTTGGCTTCGGGTATAACCATGGTGGTGAAATACCGGTCTTCTTTTAGGATGCTCTTGGCCCATCTGACACGGAACATCGGGACCTTCTCTCCAGCGTAGCTCAGCTCCCAGATCTCCTCGATCCTTCCGTAGTATCTGTCCTTGTCGTTACCGGTGTAGGATTCCATCGTTACCCCGGAGTTCTGATAACCATCGCTCTTCATGTCCTTGGCCTCGGTGTAGAATGTGTAGCTGTTGATATTGTACGCCTCATAGGTCATCAGGTTGTGCTCGGCGCCCTGTGACAAGGCGAATATGAGTTGTTCTTCCGCGGAAGAATCCTCATGTAAAGGGTACGACAGAAGCTTCTGCTTGAACCAACGCGTGAAACATGAGTTGTGCTCTTTGATATATCTCCGTCCGTCCTCTGTTGGCCTTGGTCATTGTACGTCTTCTCAATAAAGGTTTTGTGCTCTACCACCCAAGGATCGACCACGTCTATGTGTTGTAGCGCGACTAGGTTTGCTCTTTCAAAGTCGGCGAGTCGACCCTCGAAGTCGACATGCATTTCGCGGCGACCCTCACGGTGACCCCATCCAGCGAGCCTGCCGAGGTGCCTGTTGACGGGCAGACCAATGGGGTTCTCGATGCCTAGATAATTCGTGCAGTAGGAGATGCACTCTTCGGTCAGAAAGCCCCTGGCTATGCTTCCCTCTGGACGTGACATGTTGCGAACGTATCCTTTGATGACACCATTCATCCTTTCGAACGACATCATGCTGTGCAGGAACGTCGGCCCGAGTTGGATGATATCGTCCATGATATGGACCAGCAGATGCACCATAACGTCGAAGAATGCGGGCGGGAAGTACATCTCAAGCTCGCATAGTATCACCACGATCTCTTCCTGTAGCCTTCTGAGTTGCCTCACGCCAACAGACTTCTGAGAGATGACGTCGAAAAAGTTGCATAGGCCAAATAGGGTTTCACGGACGTGCGCGTCCATGATCCCACGGATTGCAACTGGAAGTATCTGCGTCATCAGCACGTGACAATCATGAGACTTCATCCCGCTGAACTTCTGCTTCGCTGGGTCTAGGTATCTGCTTATCTTCCCCGCGTAACCGTAAGGAAGTTTTACTCCTACGAGGCAGGTGAAAAACTGCTCGATCTCCTCCTGACTTAGAGTGAAGCACGCGGGAGGGTAGTCATTTCCGGTCTTCTTGGCCTTTTTGCCTTTGCGACGACTTCCCGTGTCCTGCTTCGCCTCATCATCATCATCATCATATATAGCGTGAAGCTCCTGCCTGATGCCCATTGATTTCAAGTCTGCCCTTGCTTTCGGCCCATCTTTGGTCCTCTCTGGCATGTTGAGCAGGGTACCAAGCAGACTCTCGCACACGTTCTTCGTGATATGCATGACATCAAGGCTGTGAGGCACATGATGGATCTTCCAGTACGGCAAGTCCCAGAAAACAGACCTCGTTTTCCATACCTTCAGCAGCGGCTCTGGCGCCTTTCACTTCTTTCCCGGCTCTGGCGCCTTTTGCTTCTTTCCCGGCAGTGGGCAGTCTTTCCAATTTTTCAATAGCTCGTCTATTTCCTCGCCGCTCCTCGTACGCGGGCGTCCTCGGGGTTCGGTTTCACCGTCGAACAGATCCTTGCGTTTTCTCCACGGGTCATCGTCGCGAAGCCACCTTCGATGTCCCATGAACACGGTTTTCGAAGACCCGGGATCTCTATCTAGCTGGCGATACGTTGTGTCATCCATGCACCTGACGCATCCAGAAAATCCGTGGACCACCTGCCCCGCGACATATCCGTAACCGAGATAGTCATGCACCGTCGTGAGCAGCGCGGCTCTCATAGGGAAATATTCTTTCTCTGCGGCGTGCCACGTATTGGCTGGCGTTTTCCACAGCGTGTCAAGCTCCTCTTTCAGCAGCCCCAGATACAGATTGATGTCGTTCCCTGGTTGTTTCGGTCCTTCAATTAGCATACTCATGTGAATGTACTTCCTCTTCATGCACAACCAGGGGGAAGGTTGTACATCCACACAAACACAGGCCAGGTGCTATGTGTGCTTCTCTGGCTGCCAAATGGATTGACTCCATCGGTGCTCGTGCCCAGCACGATGTTCCTTGGATCATTCCCAAATTCTAGGTCTTCGAAGTTCAACGCTTGCCACTGGCTCGCATCCTTAGGGTGACTCAGCATCTTGTCTTTTTTATCTATCTCCGGATCATTTGCGTCATCTTCTTGCTTCTTCTCCTCCCTATCCGCGTGCCAACGCAGGAGCTTTGCTACCTTAGGGTCCGCGAAATACCGCTGCAGACGAGGAGTGATCGAAAAGTATCACACCACTTTTCGAGGAGCTTTCTTCCTCTTCTTGTATCGAGTGACGCCGCACACCGGACATATGGTAGACTCCGCGTGCTCGTCCCGATAAATGATGCAATTGTTCATGCACACATGGTATTTCACGTGCGGTAAATCCAGAGGACACACGATTTTCTTCGCCTCCTCAAACTGGTCGGGCACTTGTTCCCCTTGGGAAGACATTCATGCCAGAATGACATGTTCTCGTCGAAGCATGCGTCGGTCATTTTGTGTTTTACCTTCATCTCCATAGCCATGAGCGTTACTTTCAGGCGGTATCCTCGGCCTGCATCCTTCATACAATGGAGTAACCGCGTCTAACTCAAGTTGATCCATCTTGGCTTTCTCTCGGGCGGCAGCTCCTTGCGTTATCCGTCTGCTTGAGAAGAAGCTCTTGAATATGAGGGTCCTGCACCCAGCCCATCGATGGTCCAGCGTCGTCTGCTCCGCCGGCATCATCATCTTCATGATCATGCCGTCGTCTGCTCCGGCATCTTCCTCATCATCATGTCCTGCATCTTCTACATGATGACTGTGTACAGCATCACCGTTGTGATCATCTCTGGGGATTCTTCGTCTTCTCGCCCGCCCGAGCCGCGGTGTTGTCTTGCTGCCCTTCCTCATTTCTTGCCCGGCCCCCATGGATGACTTCGTAGTCATCTTCATCACCTTGCCACCGATAGCCATCCATGAAACCACGCAAGAGCAGGTGGTCCTGCACCTGCCCGGATTCCGGGTCCGCAGGCTCTTCAGCTTGCATCTTCGACACGGACATCTTATCTCAGTCTCGTTCTTTTGAAGCATCTCGGCCTTTGCGGAGCTCAAAAACCTATTCACGATGCCTCCGGTCATCGTGCGGACCATGGTCGCCCGCGGGGTAGAGCAAAACGATATTTTAGAACCAAAAAAATTGGCATGACTTTGCCTAAAAATAGGACCAAAAAGAATGCATAGTGCCAAATTCTCGCCGCAACCGAAATGAATCAACATTCCGGCAAAATATTGGCAACTATCGCATTTCAAATACCGGTACCTGCAAACACAAACATATGCAACACCACAAACATACGTAGATCTAGGCCATAAAAAGTGCATGTGCACATTGTTGGAGGGAGAAAAAAGTAGATCTACAACATAAAGAAGCTTTCCCCTTACCTACCTATCAAAAAAAGGAAATTTAACCACTTAATTTGGGTGAATCTATGGTGCAAATGAGGTGAGGAGGAGGAGGCAGCCGAGACAAGCTTGGAGGAGGAGGTGGAGAGAATGAAGTGGGGAAAGTGAGTGTGGTAGGTGGTTATCCAAAATATCTAGCTGGTCTTAGGTTACTAATGGCGCACCACCTAATAATGCGCTATTAGTAACCCTGGTTACTAATGGCGCACCTGTTACGTGGTGCGCCATTACTATTTTTGCAAAAATATATATAATTGTTAGTGGTGGCGCACCTTGGTTGTGGTGCGTCATTACTAGTTTGAACTAGTAATGGCGCACTCTACCCTGGTGCGCCATTACTAGTTTTGAAAAAAAAAATAAAAAAATTGTTAGTAGTGGCGCACAGAGTGTGTGGTGCGCCATTACTAGTTAAAACTAGTAATGGCGCACTGTGCCTTGGTGCGCCATTAATAGTTTTGGAAAAAAATTGTTAGTAATGGCGCACCATGTGTCTGGTGTGCCATTAGTAATGAGGACACTAATGGCGCACCTGTATGTGGTGCGCCACTGCTATATAGTAGTGGCGCACCACATATATGGTGCGCCATTAATGTCCATATTAGCTATAGCCCTTTTCCTAGTAGTGCATTGAGCTTCCAATTAGCATCAGTGTCTTTTTCACAGTGTCATTGCTACTGAGCTGGCTCTGGCTCAGAAGATTGTTGAACTGAAGAACAAAATTGATTATGAGAAGGCTCAGTTCAAGAAGAATATGGCTAACCTCAGCGTGGTTGATGTTCAAAGCTTCAAGCAGACGCTGCATGAGCTCAAGGAGCAGTTCCACCAGAAACGCCAGGAAGCAAAAGGTTCAAGAGAGAGAATGAAGTTCTTTGCTGAGAGAAGTGTTCAAGCTCACAATGAAGCAGAAAAGCGCAAGGCTCTGGGGCGCCCTGGCATCGACCCCAGAATGGCTGCCAAGAAGAAGAAGAAGCCTGTTGTGGCCCAAACTGAAGCATCAAGGAAGGAAGAACCTCACATTGTCTTCCTTGCCAGTATGATAGGCTCGAAGCCTAAAGTCCACACAGCTGCTTTAGAACTAAAGAAAACAAGGGCAGTCGAAGTCGAAGCCCGAAAGCGCAAGACCAAGAACACCACTGACGATGCTCCACCGACCAAGAAGAAAGATTGGGCTACTCACACAGAGCCCCTTCTCGTCGAGCCAATCTCAGTTGCTCACCCTGCATCCGAACACCGTGAGCGTGAGTTGATAGTTCATGAGCCTGCTACCACAGAGGCTCCTGAAGCTGAAGAAGATCCAGCTATTGACCCCACCGCAGCTGAAGACATTGGTCCCCAAGACAATGTAGAAGATGATGAAGTCCTTCCTCAGATCGAGCACAACATGGTATCATCGCCTGTTCTAAAAAACAGCAAACTCATCAGCATTGGTTGTCCTATGACGCCAATTGCTCGGGATGATTCATGGGTTGATCGCCCTCAAGACTCCCCCTGTCAAGAATCACCAAGTACTCCCCCACCTCAAGCCACCACTCAGGTGCCTGAAGATGATGACTTTGTGGTCCAGCCGACTCCCTCTCCAAAGGCGTCGCCCGCACTCCGTAGGCTTCGCAAAGGACCAAGGCCACAAGTCACTCTATCAAGAGTTCCAGAAGGAGAAGAGCAACATAATTCAGTGGCACGACAAGTGTTCCCTGACGCCACTCCAACTGTGAATGTCTCTGAGTCCGAATCAAAAGCTGCTGAAAACTTTCCGGCTGCATCAGTCGATGAACAAGAAGAACCAAGAGAAGAAGAAGAACATGTTGCTACACCCCCGTCCAACCCTGAATTTGTTCTCGAGGAGAACGTGTCCGACTCTCCAGCTACTCGAGTGGAGGTTGAAAATCCTAAGGCGGCCACTAACACCAATACTGAAGCCAATGACGTTGTCATGGCCGAAGCCAATGTGGCGCCTGAAGCTAATAAGGTGCCAGAAGTGAATGCACCTGAAGCCAATGATGTACCTGAAGCAAATCTGTAGCTCGAAGCCAATGCCTCTGCTCCTGTACCACCTCCAAGGCCACACACCATCGAGCAAGCATTTGATCGTGGTCTATTGGTTACTGTCCGCTGGCCCATCCTGGTTCCTCCGCCTGCTCCCGGACCACAGTTTGACTATCATGCGGAGCGCCGGCCTCAGGTCCAGAAGCCAAGGCTGCCAAGGTTTCCAGGAACTGCAACTTCACCAGGATCGTTTAATGTGAATGGCTTCATAGCACACAAAACCTTCTTTAATAGTGCCAAGAACCCCTACTCCAAGCCAAGAATTTCATCAGATCGATTCTAGAGCTATCAGCAGCGCAGTTACTATTCATGTGTTCTCTATGATCAAGGGCGCATCTTTCCCCATATGCGTCTCGACAGTGAAGCTATTGCTGGACTGCCCTACTTAGAAGATGCACTTGAATGTTTCCATGATGCTGGTCTCTTGAACTTTGTGACTGATAAAGAGCATTGGATTGAAGAGCTTCTGCTACAATTCTATGCTACCCTCCACATTCACGGCTACAACAGGGATCCGAAGACTTGGATCCTTGAGTGGATGACAGGCGATGTACACCATGAAGCCAAAGCCCAAGACATCATTGAGCTTACTGCCCTGCCCACTCCTGGTGAACACTATGAACCAGGTTGTCAGCTGCACCAGAATGCTTTGGAGAGCATCTTCCAGAAATGAGAGCCCAACATGAGCCAAATGCTAAGCATGATGAAGCCACTGCCCCAAGACGCTAAATATCCAAAGGAGTTCTTTGTTGAAGACCTAGAGTATCTGCCTCGCACTATTTATCATATCATCAGGCGAACTCTATGGCCTGTCAAAGGACATTCTCCTGCAGCGAAGCTTGAAGGAGCAATGAAGACATTGGTTTTCTATATCTTCAATGGCATCAACTTCGATTCTCAAGACTTCTTCATCAGGCAATTGGCTGCATCTGGCTCCGATATATTTGGTCTGAAGGTATATGCCTATGGGTAATGCGCCTCATCAAGCTTCACTCTGCTATCAACTATCAGCCTTCTGCACACAATCATCTCATATTCTTGCCAGAGGTTGATCTGTCTGTCGAAGCCATATACCCAGAGCCTACCAAGGAGCCTATTTATCTTCACAACGTCGATCGTCAAAGTTTCACCCAACCCATTGAAGGAGTTCAGGCCATCACTCATGTTTATACTTTGGCTGGCAATACATGTGCCCCTCGTACCCAAACTGAAGCCACTGAAAACACAATTGCCCAAAGGCCTCGAAAGTGATCTCGTGTTCTCAATGACCGAGAGCTTCTTGTCACCTTGCATCAAAAATAGGATAAGCATCACGACTGGCTCAAGCGTCAAATGCATAGCCTCTTGGTGGATGTCAATCGCATTCGCAACCTTGCCACCAAGAATGCATTTGTCACTCATGAAACCTGTCACCAGTCATGGAAGAGTCTGACTTTGCTGAGCTCTGAAGATGATCTTCAACAGGATGGCTTCACAGAGAGATTCAAGTTTGATTCCACTCCTCCCCGGAACGCTCACTTGCGTCGGACTCCCTCACTCGAAGACTCTGACTTTTCCTCCTCAGCTGCAACTGTTAATTCTAGAGTCATTGATGACCAAGATGATGCTACTTCTCACCTCCAACTTTGGCGCGTATCGACACTGCACCAAGTTCTTCTGCACCACCAAACCTCAACGACGACCCTGCTGCTTCGCCTACTCCTCATGGGAACGAGTAGAAAACTCTATGTCTTCAAACATTTTTGGTCATTACTGACAAAAGAGGGAGTATCATATGAGTTGATAGTCTTCAAGTGGGTCCATATGGGCGGTTGCTATACCTTTGCTACATTTTCCAAGTGCTTACAACTGTCGCTTTTGATACATTTGGTTCTTTGAGTTGTAACACTTAAACTTGATGGTCATCTGCTACCTTTTCTGTCAACTATGTAATGTGATGATAAATTCCGCATGTGCGACGATAAATTTTGCACAAAGTCATTTTGCAGACGTCCATTTTTCATTATGCATGTCATTATCTTCGTTATATCTCTTCATGCATGATGAATTGTCTTCATAAGTTGAAGAGGATCTCCACAAGTACAACCTGCCATGTGCATTTGCATTCAAAAGCAAAATACTTATATGCACATCTTCAGGGGGAGCCTTTTGCTACTTACGAAGACAATACCTCAATCCTTTACAATTTCACATACTTTTATCCCCGTTGAAAACTTCAACCAGTTTTTCATCAATCACCAAAAAGGGGGAGATTGTAAGTGCATCTAGTGCCACCCCTAGTTGGTTTTGGAGTATTGATGACAAACCTGGTTGAGGGACTAATGTGTTTGTGGGAATTGCAAGATAACACACGTAGTAGTCCCTCATTGATTCGGTTTACCTACCAGAGATGACCCCTAAAATGTGTGAATACATTGAAGATAATGGTGGTATGTGAAGGTATTCACATTAAAGACTGTGACATGAGAAGCCATCGCATGAAGTCTTTGGAGCGCGAAGACATAGTTGTTTCGTAGTTTCATTTTCTTCTTTTTTGAGTCATAGGAACCATCGTACTGTTAAGTGGGGTCCAAGTGAACAAAGTCAGAGTGACTAAAGTGATGCTCAACCAAATCCTAAGTCTTCGAGCGAAGACAATGAGAGCAAATCTTATCCAGAGTTGGATGAGTCAGCTTTACTTGTAGCTCAAGTTAAGCTGCCGCGTGTGTTTGAAATCTGATCGTTGGAACACATGTCAGTTCCTTAGTGACCCAGGGTCATTTCAGACAAATCAGGTCGGGTTGCCTAGTGGCTATAAATAGCCCACCCCCTACACCATAAATTGGTGGCTGCTCAGAGTTCGTGCACGGCTTTTGTCATTTGAGAGCAACCCACCTCCGAAGCCTTTGAGAGAGAAATCCTTGCGAGGACAAAGCCCTAAACACCCAGAGCCAAAGAGTGTTAGGCATCACTGAAGTCTTTCTGTCTGTGTGATTTGAAGACTTGTTACACTTGAGGACTGTGAATCCTCCAGCCGGTTAGGTGTCGCGTTCTGTGCATCCAAGAGTCATTGTGGATCGCCGGTGAACGAAGTCTGTGAAGGTTTGGAAGTCTACCTTGAAGACTTACCTGAGTGATTGGGCGAGGACTGGGTGTCCTTAGCTCAAGGGGAATAAGGTGAAGACACGGTCTTCTGAGTTGAATCTCAACCTCCCTAACCAGACATACAGTTGTCACAGCAACTGGAACTGGTCCAACAAATTCTTTGTCTTCACCAAGCAACTGGTTCTATCTCTTCTTTCTCCTTACATACAGTTTGTCTTCGTGAAGTCATTGACTGCTTGCATTATCTATTTGACTTCACTGTGTGACTACTTGTCCTGATTGGCTTCATACTATCTTTCATGCTGATCCTTACTGCCTAGCTCCTAATAGTCTTCATGCTTTCACTTCATTAAATACTTGACTATGGCTTGCCTAGTGTAGTCTACCTTCTGTTGCATGTTAATAGGTTCATTTCTAACGTTTGTCTTCGAAACTTCCATGTTTTGAAGACTTTCATAAAAATCGCCTATTCACCCCCCCTCTAGTCAATAACTAGCACTTTCAGCTGGACTGGTGATACGCCAGCACAATGTGGGATACTACTAACGTGTCCTCCAACGCCACCACTACATTTTAGCAATGGCGCCATATTAGTGACGTCGTGTGTCTACGCCAATAAGGCTGTTTTTGGCACGCCATAGCTAGGCTTTTCTTCACTAGCGACCCACCCATCACTTGGAGCTCTACTATCCACCATGCAAAATGATATGAGGTAGATAACAGAGGTGGACTACTCTATTGCCGGAGATGAAGGAAATATGCCCTAGAGGCAATAATAAAGTTATTATTTATTTCCTTATAATCATGATAAATTTTTATTATTCATGCTAGAATTGTATTAACCGGAAACATAATACATGTGTGAATACATAGACAAACAAAGTGTCACTAGTATGCCTCTACTTGACTAGCTCGTTAATCAAAGATGGTTATGTTTCCTAACCATGAACAATGAGTTGTTATTTGATTAACAAGGTCACATCATTAGTTGAATGATCTGATTGACATGACCCATTCCATTAGCTTAGCACACGATCGTTTAGTATGTTGCTATTGCTTTCTTCATGACTTATACATGTTCCTATGACTATGAGATTATGCAACTCCCGTTTGCCGGAGGAACACTTTGGGTGCTACCAAACGTCACAACGTAACTGGGTGATTATAAAGGAGCATTACAGGTGTCTCCGATGGTAGATGTTGGGTTGGCGTATATCGAGATTAGGATTTGTCACTCCGATTGTCGGAGAGGTATCTCTGGGCCCTCTCGGTAATACACATCACATAAGCCTTGCAAGCATTACAACTAAAATGTTAGTTGTGAGATGATGTATTACGGAACGAGTAAAGAGACTTGCTGGTAACGAGATTGAACTAGGTATTGGATACAGATGATCGAATCTCGGCTTGATATATTGGAAGCCTATGTTTGGATATCGGATGTGTTCCGGGTGAAATCGGGATTTTACCGGAATACCGGAGGGTTACCGGAACCCCCCGGGAGCTATATGGGCCATAGTGGGCCTTGGTGGAAAAGAGAAGAGGCTGCCCTTGATGGGCTGTGCGCCTCCCCCTTCTCCCTAGTCCTATTAGACTAGGAGAGGTGGCCGGCCCCCTCCTCCTCTTTTCCCCCTCCGCGAATCCTATTCCGACTAGGATTGGGGGGGGAATCCTACTCCTAGAGGGAGTAGGACTCTCCTGCGCCCTCCTCCTTGGCCGGCCAGCCTCCCCCCTCTACTCCTTTATATACGGAGGCAGGGGGCACCTCTAGACACACAAGTTGATCCACGTGATCTATTCCTTAGCCGTGTGCGGTGCCCCTGCCACCATATACCTCGATAATACTGTAGCGGAGTTTAGGCGAAGCCCTGCTGCTGTAGTACATCAAGATCGTCACCACGCCGTCGTGCTGACGGAACTCTTCCCCGACACTTTGCTGGATCGGAGTCCGGGGATCGTCATCGAGCTGAACGTGTGCTCGAACTCGGAGGTGCCGTAGTTTTGGTACTTGATCGGTTGGATCGTGAAGACGTACGACTACTTCCTGTACGTCGTGTCATTGCTTCCGCAGTCGGTCTGCGTTGGGTACGTAGACAACACTCTCCCCCTCGTTGCTATGCATCACATGATCTTGCGTGTGCGTAGGAAATTTTTTTGAAATTACTACGAAACCCAACAGTGGTATCCGAGCCTAGGTTATTTATGTTGATGTTATATGCACGAGTAGAACACAAGTGAGTTGTGGACGATACAAGTCATACTGCCTACCAGCATGTCATACTTTGGTTCGGTGGTATTGTTGGACGAGACGACCCGGACCAACCTTACGCGTACGCTTACGCGAGACCGGTTCCCTCGACGTGCTTTGCACAGAGATGGCTTGCGGGCGACTGTCTCTCCAACTTTAGTTGAACCAAGTATGGCTACGCCCGGTCCTTGCGAAGGTTAAAACGGAGTCTATTTGACAAACTATCATTGTGGTTTTGATGCGTAGGTGAGATTGGTTCTTACTTAAGCCCGTAGCAGCCACGTAAAACATGCAACAACAAAGTAGAGGACGTCTAACTTGTTTTTGCAGGGCATGTTGTGATGTGATATGGTCAAGGCATGATGCTGAATTTTATTGTATGAGATGATCATGTTTTGTAACCGAGTTATCGGCAACTGGCAGGAGCCATATGGTTGTCGCTTTATTGTATGCAATGCAATCGCGATGTAATGCTTTACTTTATTACTAAACGGTAGTGATAGTCATGGAAGCATAAGATTGACGAGACGACAACGATGCTACGATGGAGATCAAGGTGTCGCGCCGGTGACGATGGTGATCATGACGGTGCTTCGAGATGGAGATCACAGCACAAGATGATGATGGCTATATCATATCACTTATATTGATTGCATGTGATGTTTATCTTTTATGCATCTTATCTTGCTTTGATTGACGGTAGCATTATAAGATGATCTCTCACTAAATTATCAAGAAGTGTTCTCCCTGAGTATGCACCGTTGCGAAAGTTCTTCGTGCTGAGACACCACGTGATGGTCGGGTGTGATAGGCTCTACGTTCAAATACAACGGGTGCAAAACAGTTGCGCACGCAGAATACTCAGGTTATACTTGACGAGCCAAGCATATACAGATATGGCTCGGAACACGGAGACCGAAAGGTCGAGCGTGAATCATATAGTAGATATGATCAACATAATGATGTTCACCGATGAAACTACTCCATCTCACGTGATGATCGGACATGGTTTAGTTGATTTGGATCACGTGATACTTAGAGGATTAGAGGGATGTCTATCTAAGTGGGAGTTCTTAAGTAATATGATTAATTGAACTTAAATTTATCATGAACTTAGTACCTGATAGTATCTTGCTTGTTTATGTTGATTGTAGATAGATGGCTCGTGCTGTTGTTCCGTTGAATTTTAATGCGTTCCTTGAGAAAGCAAAGTTGAAAGATGATGGTAGCAATTACACGGACTGGGTCCGTAACTTGAGGATTATCCTCATTGCTGCACAGAAGAATTACGTCCTGGAAGCACCGCTGGGTGCCAGGCCTGCTGCTGGAGCAACGCCAGATGTTATGAACGTCTGGCAGAGCAAAGCTGATGACTACTCGATAGTTCAGTGTGCCATGCTTTACGGCTTAGAATCGGGACTTCAACGACGTTTTGAATGTCATGGAGCATATGAGATGTTCCAGGAGTTGAAGTTGACATTTCAAGCAAATGCCCGGATTGAGAGATATGAAGTCTCCAATAAGTTCTATAGCTGCAAGATGGAGGAGAACAGTTCTGTCAGTGAGCATATACTCAAAATGTCTGGGTATAATAATCACTTGATTCAATTGGGAGTTAATCTTCCAGATGATTGCGTCATTGACAGAATTCTCCAATCACTGCCACCAAGTTACAAGAGCTTCGTGATGAACTATAATATGCAAGGGATGAACAAGACTATTCCCGAGCTCTTCGCGATGCTGAAAGCTGCGGAGGTAGAAATCAAGAAAGAGCATCAAGTGTTGATGGTCAACAAGACCACTAGTTTCAAGAAAAAGGGCAAAGGAAAGAAGAAGGGGAACTTCAAGAAGAACAGCAAACCAGTTGCGCTCAAGAGAAGAAACCCAAAGTCTTGGACCTAAGCCTGAAACTGAGTGCTTCTACTGCAAGCAGAACTGGTTCACTGGAAGCGGAACTTGCCCCAAGTATTTGGCGGATAAGAAGGATGGCAAAGTGAACAAAGGTATATGTGATATACATGTTATTGATGTGTACCTTACTAATGCTCGCAGTAGCACCTGGGTATTTGATACTGGTTCTGTTGCTAATATTTGCAACTCGAAACAGGGGCTACGATTAAGCGAAGATTGGCTAAGGACGAGGTGACGATGCGCGTGGGAAATGGTTCCAAAGTCGATGTGATCGCGGTCGGCACGCTACCGTTACATCTACCTTCGGGATTATATTAGACCTAAATAATTGTTATTTGGTGCCAGCGTTGAGCATGAACATTATATCTGGATCTTGTTTGAATGCGAGACGGTTATTCATTTAAATCAGAGAATAATGGTTGTTCTATTTATATGAGTAATAATTTTATGGTCATGCACCTTTGAAGAGTGGTCTATTCTTATTATGAATCTCGATAGTAGTGACATACACATATTCATAATGTTGAAGCCAAAAGATGCAGAGTTGATAATGATAAGTGCAACTTATTTGTGGCACTGCGTTTAGGTCATATCGGTATAAATCGCATGAAGAAACTCCATACTGATGGACTTTTGGAACCACTTGATTATGAATCACTGGTACTTGCGAACGTGCCTCATATGGGCAAGATGACACCAAAACACCGTTCCCCGTACTATGGAGAGAGCAACAGATTTGTTGGAAATCATACATACAGATGTATGTGGTCCGAATGAATATTGAGCTCGTGGCGGATATCGTTATTTTCTCACCTTCACAGATGATTAAGGAGATATGGGTATATCTACTTAATGAAACATAAGTCTGAAACATTTGAAAAGTTCAAAGAATTTCAGAGTGAAGTTGAAAATCATCGTAACAAGAAAATAAAGTTTCTACGATCTGATCGTGGAGGAGAATATTTGAGTTACGAGTTTGGTGTACATTTGAAAAATTGTGGAATAGTTCGCAACTCACGCCACCCAGAACACCACAGCGTAATGGTGTGTCCGAACGTCGTAATAATACTTTACTTGATATGGTGCGATCTATGATGTCTCTTACTAATTTACTGCTATCATTTTGGGGTTATGCTCTGGAGACAGCCACATTCACGTTAAATAGGGCACCATCAAAATGCGTTGAGACGACGCCTTATGAACTGTGGTTTGGCAAGAAACCAAAGTTGTCGTTTCTAAAAGTTTGGGGCTGCGATGCTTATGTTAAAAAGCTTCAACCTGATAAGCTCGAACCCAAATCGGAGAAATGTGTCTTCATAGGATATCCCAAGGAAACTATTGGATACACCTTCTATCATAGATCCGAAGGCAAGACTTTTGTTGCTAAATTCAGAAACTTTCTTGAGAAGGAGTTTCTCTCGAAAGAAGTGAGTGGAAGGAAAGTAGAACTTGATGAGGTAACTATACCTACTCCCTTATTGGAAAGTAGTACATCACAGAAAACTATTTCTGCAACACCTATACCAATTAGTGAGGAAGTTAATGATAATGATCATGAAACTTCAGAACAAGATACTACGAACCTCGTAGATCAACCAGAGTAAGATCCGCACCAGAGTGGTACGGTAATCCAGTTCTGGAAGTCATGCTACGAGATCATGATGAACCTACGAACTATGAAGAAGCGATGGTGAGCCCAGATTCCGCAAAGTGGCTTGAAGCCATGAAATCTGAGATGGGATCCATGTATGAGAACAAAGTATGGACTTTGGTTGATTTGCCCGATGATCGGCAAGCAATTGAGAATAAATGGATCTTCAAGAAGAAGACTGACGCTGATGGTAATGTTACTGTCTACAAAGCTCGACTTGTCGCGAAAGGTTTTCGACAAGTTCAAGGGATTGACTATGATGAGACCTTCTCACCCGTAGCGATGCTTAAGTCCGTCCGAATCATGTTAGCGATTGCCGCATTTTATGATTATGAAATTTGGCAGATGGATGTCAAAACTGCATTTCTGAATGGATTTCTGGAAGAAGAGTTGTATATGATGCAACCGGAAGGTTTTGTCGATCCAAAGGGAGCTAACAAAGTGTGCAAGCTCCAGCGATCCATTTATGGACTGGTGCAAGCCTCTCGGAGTTGGAATAAACGTTTTGATAGTGTGATCAAAGCATTTGGTTTTATACAGACTTTCGGAGAAGCCTGTATTTACAAGAAAGTGAGTGGAGCTCTGTAGAATTTCTGATATTATATGTGGATGACATATTACTAATTGGAAATGATATAGAATTTCTGGATAGCATAAAGGGATACTTGAATAAAAGTTTTCAATGAAAGACCTCGGTGAAGCTGCTTACATATTAGGCATTAAGATCTATAGAGATAGATCAAGACGCTTAATTGGACTTTCACAAAGCACATACCTTGACAATTTGAAGAAGTTCAAAATGGATCAAGCAAAGAAAGGTTCTTGCCTGTGTTACAAGGTGTGAAATTGAGTAAGACTCAATGCCCGACCACTGCAGAAGTAGAGAGAAAATGAAAGATGTTCCCTATGCATTCAGCCATAGGATCTATCATGTATGCAGTGCTGTGTACCAGAACCTGATGTGTGCCTTGCCTATAAGTCTAGCAGGGAGATACCAAAGTATCCAGGAATGGATCACTAGACACGGTCAAGAACATCCTGAAATACCTGAAAAGGACTAAGGATATGTTTCTCGTATATGGAGGTGACAAAGAGCTCACCGTAAAAGGTTACGTTGATGCAAGCTTTGACACTAATCCGGACGATTCTAAATAGCAAACCGGATACGTGTTTACATTAAACGGTGGAGCTGTCAGTTGGTGCAGTTCTAAACAAAGCGTCGTAGCGGGATCTACATGTGAAACGGAGTACATAGCTGCTTCGGAAGCAGCGAACGAAGGAGTCTGGATGAAGGAGTTCATATCCGATCTAGGTGTCATACCTAATGCATCGGGTCCAATGAAAATCTTTTGTGACAATACTGGTGCAATTGCCTTGGCAAAGGAATCCAGATTTCACAAAAGGACCAAACACATCAAGAGACGCTTCAACTCCATCCGAGATCTAGTCCAGGTGGGAGACATAGAAATTTGCAAGATACATACGGATCTGAATGTTGCAGACCCGTTGACTAAGCCTCTTCCACGAGAAAAACATGATCAGCACCAAAGGCTCCAAGGGTGTTAGAATCATTACAGTGTAATCTAGATTATTGACTCTAGTGCAAGTGGAGACTGAAGGAAATATGCCCTAGAGGCAATAATAAAGTTATTATTTATTTCCTTATATCATGATAAATGTTTATTATTCATGCTAGAATTGTATTAACCGGAAACATAATACATGTGTGAATACATAGACAAACAAAGTGTCACTAGTATGCCTCTACTTGACTAGCTCGTTAATCAAAGATGGTTATGTTTCCTAACCATGAACAATGAGTTGTTATTTGATTAACGAGGTCACATCATTAGTTGAATGATCTGATTGACATGACCCATTCCATTAGCTTAGCACACGATCGTTTAGTATGTTGCTATTGCTTTCTTCATGACTTATACACGTTCCTATGGACTATGAGATTATGCAACTCCCGTTTGCCGGAGGAACACTTTGGGTGCTACCAAACGTCACAACGTAACTGGGTGATTATAAAGGAGCATTACAGGTGTCTCCGATGGTAGATGTTGGGTTGGCGTATATCGAGATTAGGATTTGTCACTCCGATTGTCGGAGAGGTATCTCTGGGCCCTCTCGGTAATACACATCACATAAGCCTTGCAAGCATTACAACTAATATGTTAGTTGTGAGATGATGTATTACGGAACGAGTAAAGAGACTTGCTGGTAACGAGATTGAACTAGGTATTGGATACCGATGATCGAATCTCGGGCAAGTAACATACCGATGACAAAGGGAACAACGTATGTTGTTATGCGGTCTGACCGATAAAGATCTTCGTAGAATATGTAGGAGCCAATATGGGCATCCAGGTCCCGCTATTGGTTATTGACCGGAGACGTGTCTCGGTCATGTCTACATTGTTCTCGAACCCGTAGGGTCCGCACGCTTAAGGTTACGATGACAGTTATATTATGAGTTTATGCATTTTGATGTACCGAAGATTGTTCGGAGTCCCGGATATGATCATGGACATGACGAGGAGTCTCGAAATGGTCGAGACGTAAAGATTGATATATTGGAAGCCTATGTTTGGATATCGGATGTGTTCCGGGTGAAATCGGGATTTTACCGGAATACCGGGAGGGTTACCGGAACCCCCCGGGAGCTATATGGGCCATAGTGGGCCTTGGTGGAAAAGAGAAGAGGCTGCCCTAGATGGGCTGTGCGCCTCCCCCTTCTCCTAGTCCTATTAGGACTAGGAGAGGTGGCCGGCCCCCTCCTCCTCTTTTCCCCCTCCGCGAATCCTATTCCGACTAGGATTGGGGGGGGGGGAATCCTACTCCTAGAGGGAGTAGGACTCTCCTGCGCCCTCCTCCTTGGCCGGCCAGCCTCCCCCCTCTACTCCTTTATATACGGAGGCAGGGGGCACCTCTAGACACACAAGTTGATCCACGTGATCTATTCCTTAGCCGTGTGCGGTGCCCCCTGCCACCATATACCTCGATAATACTGTAGCGGAGTTTAGGCGAAGCCCTGCTGCCGTAGTACATCAAGATCGTCACCACGCCGTCGTGCTGACGGAACTCTTCCCCGACACTTTGCTGGATCGGAGTCCGGGGATCGTCATCGAGCTGAACGTGTGCTCGAACTCGGAGGTGTCGTAGTTTTGGTACTTGATCGGTTGGATCGTGAAGACGTACGACTACTTCCTCTACGTCGTGTCATCGCTTCCGCAGTCGGTCTGCATTGGGTACGTAGACAACACTCTCCCCCTCGTTGCTATGCATCACATGATCTTGCGTGTGCGTAGGAAAAATTTTGAAATTACTACGAAACCCAACAGGAGAAGATCCCGACGTCAAGTAGGATTTATGTGTACTTCAGTGGCGGTCGCCGAAGGAATCGTTGGACCTTGGAAACCCTAGGAAAAACTATCGAATCTAAGGGAGCTGTTAGTGGGTAGCCTCAATAGGAAATTCCTCAGGTGTTAATTTCTTAGTTCTTTACATACATTTGATTCGTTCTTTTTCTTCCTTTCTCTTGTTACCTTTGTTTATATTTTTTTAAATATATATATATATATATATATATTTACACGATGTTTACATAATTTAAAAGTTGTTCATGTAATGTTTAAAATAATGTTTCATACCATTCATAAAATCTTCGTGATATTTTTAATAAAGAATCAGACATTTCAAAAATATGTTATTGGCATTTAAAAAATGTTTATACAATAGAGAAAGATGTTTGCATAGTTATATTTAAAATGATTTGTACCATCCACAAAATGATTGTGATGCCTTTTCAAAATATTTTCGTGACAGTTTTAAGAAATTTTTATACAATAAAAAATGTGTATACGTAAAATATTTCATATTCAAAAAACTATCCATGAGATATAAAAAGAAGTTCAAACATTTCAAAAATAAACAATTTAAAAAAATGTTTATGCAAACGTAAAAAATTATTGCCTAATTTCCTTAAAAAATATTTTTCCATTCTAAAATAAATGTTCGTCATATTTTATAAAACTCTACAACACTTAACAAATATTTGAAAATTAAAACGAAATGTTATGTCAGATATTAAAAATGTTCAGTGTGTGTTAAGAAAACATTCACCATGTATTGAAGTTTAGTGCACATTTTACAAAGTGTTAAATGTGTATGTTGAAAAAATGGTCAACATGTATTGGAAAAATGTTCAACCTATATATTTAAAATATTCAACTTGTATTTTAAAAATGTCCATATGTATTCAAAAACGAAAAAAAATCAACATAAAAAGGATCGATAAATAAAACAAAAGCAAAACCACATGAAAGCCAATAAAAAACACATACAAAAAACCTAGGTGAAAGTTTTTAAAGTCGGACAGAGCTGGCCCAAGACGGACTAAATCATGTGTTTAAAAGGGGAATCCTATATGGCGCCTTAAGCGCCGGATTTAGTATGTTTTGCAAACCGGTGAAACACACCTCCCTCCGCACGCTAGTTCCTATATGCATCGAGCCAAGTAATTTTCTTCCACCGATTCAGATTTTGCAGTGATTTTCTGGAAGTATTTTCTTTCATTTTTTTATTCATTTTTTCATGCACGGTTTTTTCTTTTACTCTTTTTCGATTTTTTCAGATTTTTCAAACGGATGAACATTTTGGCCCGATTTGTCTTTTTTGCTGAGAGCTGCTCATATGTACAAATGACTTAAAATTTGGAGCAGGCCTCACGCATCAAATTTTCTATCACACAAAATTTATTTGGAATTTTTCGAATTTGTTTTGAATTTTTTACAAATTTTTTCTAACCGAATGCAGATGAGCCTGGGCACCTAAACGCCCTACTCACAGACAGAAGGCTTTCAAGAGAAGAAAGAATCTAAGACAACCACTAACCTACTACCCTTTCTGAATAAAGAAACAAAACACATTAACATATAAACTTAAGTACTCGACCCATTACAACCACAAAACAGAAGACCACCAGATACATGGGCTTAGTACGAAACATAACAGAAACTTAAGCTATACCCTGCAAGACAACATACAAAAGATAAAAATAAAGTTTCTAAGGAAGAATGACTTAGTAGCATTGGTATCACTCATTAAGAAGAAAGAAAATGAAACAAAAACTGCAATAACAGTAATAATGAAGTTTCGTAAGGAAGAATGGATTAGTCGCATAGGTTAAGAAGGGGAAATTTTTTGAAATAACACTCCTTGCGCAACTTTGCACAGTGATTGTACTTTTTTAATATGCAAAGAATAATCATATGATAGCGCAATTTTTGTGCTCCAGTATATACACAAAATAAATAAGAAGTTATTTTAAGTGAATATTTTATAATAATGATGATTTTTTCACACAACATACAAATAAATTATGATTATTTATAATATGTAAGAATAATCATATAATACAGGAATTTTGGTCTAAAAAATTATAAGAAGAAATGAATTAGTGATATTGGTATAACCCTTAAAGAAGAAAGAAAATGAAATAAAAAAATTCAGTTTTTGAAGGAAGAAAAAAAATTAGTGGCATTGATAACTAGAATTACACTTTTGGTAATATGTATAAAGAATAAGGATATAATATTACAATTTTCGCAATGTAGTACAATTTACACACTCATTGTATATTACTTGTGCGTATATGTTTACACTCACTCAACATCCCAGAAATATCCATCAAGAAAAAAAATCGACAAAATAAGAAAACTAAAACACATAAAAATAGAAGGGAAAAATAGGCAACTGGTAACGGGCTTCACCCCCAATAAGAAAATAGACTAACCCTGGAACGAGGCCAAATCAAAATTCGGTCGAAGAAGTCATGAAAACAACACAAGGGGAAGAAAAGACAACACGAATCTTGACAAAAGAATCAATTGTCAGAAAAACGACCTACCCAAATTTAACAAGCAACTTACATATGGCTAAACTGTTTTGTTTCAAAGGATAAGCAGGAAATTGTACATGGGGCAAAAGATGAAAAGGGGAAAAGAAAACAAACCAAACCACTTTTTTTCGCAATCCCTATGAGCACATATCTTCTATCCCTCCGTTCCTAAATATAAGACCTTAATAAGATTCCACTATAAACAACATATGAATGTATATAAACATATTTTAAAGTGTAGATTCACTCATTTTGCTCCGTATGTAGTCAATAGTGGAATCTTTAAAAGGTCTTATATTTAGAAACGGAGGGAGTACATCTAAACAGCTAGCCACCGGTAACTATTGTAGAGCATATCTAACTATGCCACCTCATTACCCAATAAGCTTTAGAAATTAATTGCATGCATGCATCAATGCATGTGTCCTTCATGCTCGTTATCTTCTCTCATAAACTTCTGCGGGCTTTTTTCTCAAACTCCCTAACGCTAACTGAGTGCAAATAGGATATGATCAAACATATTTATTATATTACCATTTCAAATATTCATGTTCATACAATCCAAGCTCATGAAAATATATATATCGCAGCCAATTCAGGCGGCAATGAGCGGGGTGTCATGTAGTTATCTCTATGAGCAGCACCTCCGTGAGAGTGAGCAAACATAAAGGTTGACACCCAAAAAAAGAAGAAATATTACTAATTTACTATCGACTGCTATGCTAATAAGTAGTGAGTGACCTATTGATCCTCATTATGGGGCACTAGAGTGGAATACAATCGTGCAAAAGAGAGATACATAACCAGAGTCTAATTTGTTAAATCGTGAACACTTGACTCCTCCAGTGCTCACTGGTTGCACATGTTCCGAGAAATACTCTTCCATGCTTTACTTCAGAGCATCATCGCTCCCAAATTCCAACAGGTCTTGAGGTAGCAAACAGGCTCTTTGGGTGTGTTGCTTTTCTCAACGCTTGCAACAAACTATGTTAACTAATCCTGTAAATTCGCTTAATCATTCGGGCGCGGTACGTGCTTAATTTCCTTGATTCTGCGTCAACTTGTGCCTCGTCGTCAGCAAAGTTCCGATCATAGATCTCAGCAGAGAGAAACATGGCATCCGAAATTTAGTTCACCACACGATGCTGCTTGAGAACATATATGGTTACTACCAGAACTCGACAGCGTCCATAACCATCTGTTATCAGCTTAGGGATAACATGGGTAAAATCAAATAGAAAAGAACCATACAATATCTTGTTGCTTAAGCACAAGTGACATTTTTCTACGTTGACGCTTCTTCCATAAAATCAGCTAATGCTACAAAAACATATGTGTGTCAGAGTGTATGATGATGAACCAAACGCTAGATGAGGTAACTGAGCTAGTTACCTGCTTGTTCATCGAGAAGGTCTTCTCCCTTGCAAGCTCCCAATTCCCTTCCATGGCACAACGGGGTGCTCCCAGGGATAGTACGGATACCCGATTCCCGATCACTTACTGAAGTTTCTGCCCTATCACCGCCTGCACTGCTGCTGCAGCCACCGGCCGGTATGAAATGCTGAATCCAGGGGCTTTCAGGCAGGCGCTGTTCGGGCCGGACTTGAGCACAAGCATTGGTCCTCCTCTTAAACTCGACTTTCCTCCACACTCCACCTTGGAGAACCTTGAACCCATTGGTACCCGAATCTTTGTTTTTGGCAGCGTGCGCGTGGTTGTGGAGTTGATCATTTTTTAGAGGAGAAGGGCTAGAAGGCCCTGGCTCCACCTCATTGCTCGATGGAAGCAAGTGTTTGTAGAGTTGATCACGGACGAAAGAAGCTTCCAAGGACCTTATATAAGTCCCGTGCCTCTCATCCGTCCAGCCCGCCGACATCAAGTCTGTAATCTGGTTACCCTGTGAAAGAAAGAACGATCAAACACCACGGAGCTGCATATCGTAGCAATGGAAACACGGAACTAGTTGTTACCTGGGCAATGCCGATGGCCGCCTTGACCGATGAAGGAACCGATGAAGGAATGGATCTGGGATTCGGCCGGGAGTGGGATAGAAATAGTAGCAGGGCAACGGATGGGAGCAGGGAGAGGATGAATGAATGAGCCGCACACACGTATGTGATGCTATTTCTGCAGGTATTATGGGAGGGGAGTGAGGGCAAAAGCGGCCGCCAATCTAAGTGTCTGGGCTTTTTCCGGCGTCGCGGGGAAATATCTCGCGGGCGGGCGGGCGGGCGCGTGCACGGATATTTCGTTGGCGCGATCGATGGAGTGTCCCGGCCAGGTACGCGATCGTCCTAAAAATCCAAAAAGATTAATGAAAACATTCACTAATCACGAACGAATTCCATTAAGCATGCGGGACGTCCTTTTTTCTTGTTTTATTTACGAGAGGTACTCCAAGCTGGTGGGCTGGAGTGGACAGCACGGCGGCGACGAGCGCGGCGTTGCTGGATGGCATGTCATGGCGACCTGTTTGCTTGCTGGTGGACGAGCGCAGCAGGGCGACGGCCGCCATGCCCGCGCAGTTGGTTGCTGAGCGGGGAGAGGCGGTCAGTGATGCCGGCGAGCAGCGTGACGGTGTCGCCGATCGAGGCGTCGATCGGTCGTCCCGCCCAACCCGAGGAAGTCGAAGCCACTGAGATGGCCAAATTTTCTGCCGCTCGCCACCGGCGTGTGCCTCTGCCATTCATTCTACGTGGAGGGACCTGTGTGCGCGGAAGCCGTTGGAAGGGCCACCCCGTCGTCGCCGCCATTGGGGGTAAGGTTTGACGTGCACTCTGAAATGAGAAAACGTACGTCTACGGCTCAAGATCAAGGACGTCATGATGACATTAGAAAAATCGCGCATTTTAAAAATATGTCCGTGTCAGACTTAGAAATGTTTATACAATGTGAGGAAAGTGTTTTGGCAATTTTAAAATATTTTGCACCATTCAAATAAATAAATATTCATGACATTTTAAAAAATGCTCAAACATTTCAAATGTATGACTTTTAAAACAAATAATGGCAAAAATTTCAGACAATTTACAAAGATTTTGATTTTTAATAATATGCAAGAATAAGCATCAAGTAGTAGATTTTTCATAAAAATAGTTTTCTAAGAAGGAATGAATTAGTGACATTGGTCATAGAAATTGAAAAACAAACACGCAAGACTAATTATCTTGTAAAAAGCAATGCATGGATCATTGAAATTGAATAAAAAAACATAGAGAAAGGTGGTGGTAGTAGACGGATGATTTCTGGAGAAGAAATTTCTTGAGGCAACCTGTTGCATAGAAGGTTTTCTAGATAAAGAAGAATTTTAGGTAGCCTACTAGCCTTCCCGAAGAAAGAAAAAAAAAGCAAAATAACACATGGACAGAAGGCTTTGTAGAGAAGAGAGAATCTAAGGCAGACTACTACCCTTTCTGAAGAAAGAAACAAAAACAAAAGGATAGACCTAAGCACTTGCCCCTTTGTAATCACAAAACAGAAGACCACCATATACTTGGGCTTAGTATGAAACATAACCGAAACATACCCGATACCTTGTAAGACATAAGACAAAATAAAAATAAATAGGTAAAGAAAAAAAAAACAAAGCTTTCTAAGGTAGAATGAATTAGTGATATCGGTATTATCCTTTATAAGAAGAAAGAAAATGAAACAAAAACTAAAACAAAATCAAAGTAATAAAGTTTTCTAAGAGAGAATGAATTAGTGCCATTGCTATCACTCTCACAAAACTTTACAATGAAATTGCACTTTTTACAACACGCAAAGAATAAGTGTATAATATTGCAGTTTTCACACTCCAATATAATTTACACACATATTGTATAGTAATTGTGTGTGCATGTACACAAGAAAAAATGATGTTTTCCTGAGAAAAATGAATTACTGACATTGGTATTATCCTTTAAGAAAAAAAGCGATTATTTTAAACAAATAATGACAAAATTTTCAGACAATAAATTGTCATTTTGTATAATATGCAAAAATAAGCATATAATAGTGGAATTTTTGTAAGAAACGTTTTCTAAGAAGGAATGAATTAGTGGCAATGGTATAATCTTTAAAGAATCTGGAATATTATAAGACCATGGTATATTCTGTGTGATCGTTCTTTCCTGGCAAATTTTAGCATGGTCCCTCTTACCTTCCCTTTTCAGGTGAGAGGTAAGAGTACATAATAGATCTGAACCATTGATTTGATTAGCTAGTGGTTTGATTAACTCTTATCTTCTTACCTCTCATGTGAAAAGAGGGGGTAAGAGGGAACACGTTAAAATTACTCTCCCTCCTTAGGAAACTTCATTTTCTTCTTTAGAAATGAGATTCCGCTGGTGAAAGGAGCAGAGCAGTTCATGATAATTCTTATGTTGTGGCGAACATGAACATTTGGTTGACATTGCAAGTAACAGTTGCCAGAATACAACAACGACAACAACAGAAAGCATAGAAGTGGAACAATATTACTATCTACTATACCATGGTAGTAAGTAGTGAGTGGCCTATAGATCGTCATTATGGGGCACTAGAGTGGAACACAATAGGCGGAAACTTCAAAACAGTGAGACACATAACCAGAATCTAATCTGTTAAATCGACAACGTTTAGCTCTTGCACTGCTCACTGGTTGCACGTTTGCCAGAACAATACTGCTGGATGCTTTACTTCAGAGCATCCTTCCTTCCATGTTCCAACCGATTTTGACGTACTAAACAGTCTCTTTGGAGTTTGGATGTGTTGCTTTTCTCAATGATTGCAACAGACAATGCTAATTTATCCTATAAATCCATTTGATCATTCGGGGGTGGTAAGTTCTTGCATGCTTTTCTTGATTTTACTCGACTTGTGCCTTGTCATCAGCAAAGTTCTGCTCACAGACCTCTGCAGAGAGAAACATGGCATCGGAAATTTAGTTCGCTAGAGGATGCTGCTTGAGAGCATGGTTACTACCAGAATTCAACATCGTTCATAACCATGTTGTATCAGCTTACGGATAACATAGGTTAATTAAGTCAGAAAAGAACCATACAATATCTTGGAGCTTAAGCACAACCGACTGTTCTACGTTGATGCTTCTTCCATAATATCAGCTAATGCTACAAAAACATATGTGCGCCCGTTTGTATGATAATGCACCAAACGCTAGATGAGGTAATTGAGCTAGTTACCTGCATTTTCCTCGAGGTGGTCTTCTCCCTTGTGAGCTCCCAGTTCCCTTTCATGGGACAACGGGGTCCTCCCAGGGATAGTCCGGATACCCGATTCCCGGTCAACTACCAAAGTTTCAGCCCCATCACCTACTGCACTGCTGCTGTAGCCATGCGGTATAAAATGCTGAATCCAGGGGCTTTCAGGCAGGCGTCGTTTGGGTAGGACTGGAGCAGAAGCATTGGTCCTCCTCTCAAATTTGAGTTTTCTCCACACTCCACCTTGGAGAACCTTGAACCCACCGGTATCTGAATCTTTCTGTCTGGCATCAAGATCGTGGTTGTAAAGTTCATCATTTTTCAGAGCAGAAGGGCTCGAAGGCCCCGACTCCATTGCATTGATCGATGAAGGCATGAAGCCAAGTGTGTGTAGAGTTGATCACAGACGGAAGAAGGTTCTAGGGACCAATTATACATTACGTGCCTCTCACCCGTCCAGCCCGCCGACATCGAGTCTGTAATCTGGTTACCCTGTGAAATAAAGAACAACCAAACATCGCACGGAGCTGCAAAACATGACACAATGGAAACACAGAACTAGCTACACAAAATAAAATGGGTAACAAGAGAAGGTGGCGGGTTAGTTGTTACCTGGGCAATGCCGACGGCTGCCTTGACCGGTGGATCCTGGTATACTTGACCCTTGTCTATGAAGAGAAGGATCTGGGATTCGGCCGGGAATTTGATAGAAATACTCCCTTCGTTTTAAAATATAGTGCTTTCTCTATTTCCGTGCTTTAACTTTGACTATAAATTTAACCAACGAGGCCGACTGCGGCGGGAGCAAAATTTATACCAGTGAATTCGTATTCAAAAGAAGTTTTCAATTATATAATTTTTTCTTCCACCGCAGTCGGTCTTGTTAGTTAAATTTACGGTCAAAGTTGGATCTCAAAAAGCGCGGCCACACTATATTTTGGAATAGAGGGAATAGTAGCAGGGCAATGGGTGGAAGCCGGCGGAGGGTGAATGCATGAGCCACATAGACGTATGTGGTGCTATTTCTGCATGCATATATTAAGGGAGGGGGGCAAGGGCAAAAGCAGCGCCCACCAATGTGCATGGGCCTTTTTTTGACGCGGCGGGGAAATATCTCACGGGCTCGCGGAAGACTAGAGTAGAAGGAAGCTGCGTGCGCTTTATACCACTTCTTCGTTGCCCCTGGTCGGGTTGCTTTTCATCCTCAACGCAACGCAACGACATGCCAACTTTCCGGCCTTTTTGATGCACACGACAACGACATAGCATTATATTTGAAATTTCTGGTTTCCTTCCTATAGTTCTGGAACTTCATAAAAAGTATCAAATTGAATTGCAAAAAATATTATATTTTAGGGCCAGTTTTTTGGGCGACTTCAAAAATAAGTTGCGTCTTCCTAGCTTAAAAGATAAGTCGCCATTAAAATTTATTGAGACTTCTAAATTAGTTCATAACTAGTGTAGAAACCCCAATAAATAAAAGAGACGGCTTATGGAAAAAGCTGGTGAGGAGGCGGCTTATTTTCTAAGCTGCCAGAAGAACTGGCCCTTAATACGGAAGGTAGTACTAGTTAAAAGAAAATCCTCAATACTTGCGAGTCGGGTACATTTTGTGCTAACTTTCTTATGCGGTTACATAGATACATCATTTTCTTTGCAAGATGACATATAGGTCGACATGCACACATGTGCACCAGGGATCAAGATAGGCTATGCGTTAACGCCTCGCATCTTTTGATACCGACGAGCACGAAAAAAAGATGTGGCGTACTATTATTTCTAATGCAAAACCAAAACAATTATCGCTATTGTATGTCAGTTTTAGATATTTTGATATAGACTACATACAGACTGAAATTAGTGAACGAACACACCAAAACACATCTATATATGACCGATTTAGAAAAAATATATTAAAACATCTTATAATAAGAGAGTACTAAACAAAATGACGAATAGAAGAACAACCTAAATTATATTGCTAATGAAGATTTAATGGTGTTTAGCAAAGATGACTAATTAAGTATCCCAGGCACAATGTAACGCACTATCAACATCAAGTCATTAAGACGTATGTAGTCATATCTAACTACGTGAGAAAATGAAAATTTGTGCCCAAGATGATCGGCTGATTCCGCCGCCGAACCTCATTCCCTTGCCACGCTCTCTTGACGCCCGTCCGTCTGAAACACATGCTCACGTGAGTTTAGGAGTGTTACAGGGTGACACCGCATCACCCTCTCGCGCCATGTGTCTCCGGCAACCGGCGGCTCTAGTGGCTCGCGCTTCTCCTGTTTGGCCTCTTCCAACGATGAGGTGGTCAAAGTGTCCCACGGTTTTATTGCCGGCGGATCTTGCACCGTGCTCTAGTGTGTTG
The DNA here is from genome assembly GCF_003073215.2 of Triticum urartu. Lineage (NCBI taxonomy): Eukaryota > Viridiplantae > Streptophyta > Magnoliopsida > Poales > Poaceae > Triticum > Triticum urartu. The sequence continues at coordinate 630,752,375 of NC_053026.1, forward strand.
GTACACTCATTGGATGGCTTCGTTACACCGACCAGCAGAGTTCAAAGGAGGAAGACCGATTGAGAGATTTAGAAAGGGAAAATTTGTGGTACAGAAGGTAAAATGCACCCATGATGAACAGTAAAATCATAAAAAAATAACCAAAAAATTAAAAACAATATGAAACTTTGTGTCATTGAACAAATGTTTTAGGTGCTTGCCAAATTTGTTGGCCAAATAACATCGAATGAGCTCCATTCAGACAAAATAAAAATTCTCCTGAAACATTGCACATAAGTTTGAGCAAATTTTGTTTCTTTTACAAAGCTTTTCGGATGTCATTTGGCCACCAAGTTTTGCAAGTACCTAAAACATTTGGCCATAATCGAAGTCACAAAATTTTGGATTTCTTTGATTTTTGTTGTTGCTATTTTTCAATCATGGGTGCCATGTCCATGGGTGTGGAAAAACCACTCTCGAAAGAAAGTGCTCTGGGTGGAGGATTGTTCCTACGCATTAGTTTTACAAAAAAAATGTACGCACTGTGCGAGGAGGACTAATCATCATCAGAGGAGGGCTCCGTTTTTAGGTGTTTCTTTAATTTTTGTTAGGGTTTGTGTCCTTCTTAGGAAGACGAGACGACGACGGTTCTTGAAGATGGAATAATGTTCTCCCTGCCTAGCCCCCGTCTCGATGGTACGTCTAGCATCATCGGAGGGCGTGTGGAGGTGTGTCTCCGGCGGATATCGCGGGATTCGGTTGTTGGTTGTCCTTTGTGGATCCGTTCGGATATGGTCTTTGTTCGTTTTTGTTCATGTGTCTTTAGGTTGGATCCTTTCGATGTAAGTTTCTCTTAATCGACGACGGTTGCTGTTTTGGTGCGTTGGTCCTATGGGGTCTTAGCACGACGACTTCCTGACTGTCTACTACAACAAGTTGTGCCTCGCTCCGGCAAGGGAGGGGCAATAACGAGGGCGCGTCTTCGGCTCGCTTCAGTGCTTGTAATTGTCGCTCGGTGGTCAACGAATCTGGATGTAATTTTTTTTTTGTGTTCACCGTACTGCCATGATTAAAGATGAATAAATCGTAAGTTTCACGCAAAAAAAGATCGAGCTTGAACTAATACGTAAGATCCGCTGCCGTGTGTCTCACCTCCTCGGCCACTCGACAATCTTCTGCCATCCTCCGCTCGGTGGTCCGGCTGACTGCAGCAAGATCAGATCGAGCAGGTTCTCCCGGGGTTCATACTTTGACTGCTCAGACTTAGTCGGTGCGTCCGCTGTCGGACGATGAATATCCATCGTCTACTCGGGCACTTATGGAATCATTCGCACACGTCGGGTAATATCAGCTCGCAGCATTCATTCGCTACCGTAGTCGCCAACTCTCCTCCGCCTCTACTCTCGAGGCCGTGTTGCGACATCCAGTCGGCCACACAGCCTGTAACTGCTCAGGGCTCCAGCTCCAGTCACTCCTTTGCTCCAACCCCCGCAGCCTATGTCATTCATGCCGACGGAAGGACCTCCCGGTTCGTGCATGGAGTTTACCAGCCGTTGCCAATATGGTCGGCTGCCTTCTTCTTATGATGTGGAAAACAAAACAAGAATTGTGTACAAATGGTATATTGTATAACAATTTAATTTGGAAAATGGACGTAGCACACCCTGATAGTGCGTTTGTTTCGGGTACAAAATGTCATTGGAAATCCTCACTTTTTTAAGACAGAAGAGAAGCAAGCAACATATCGAGGAATTGACCAGGGCCTGCACAAACGGAGGAGAATGTGGTTAATTCGATACAACACGAAAAACCTTACCAGCACCATAGATGTGGCACCAGAGTTCTTCCTCACCGAGGCTGGTGCCTGCTATACTTGACTCACCCGGTGCCATCTCTCTTGCTTCGTCGTCGATGCGGGCCCCGCCAGGATGGGGAGACGCAAGCGGGTCATCAACGCCGGCCACGACTACACCACCATTCATGGGCACCATGGCCGAGGTGCAATTCTTTCTACCGCCGTCATTCCCGCCGCCCTCGTTTACTCCACCAATCAAGCACACCGGGGCTGAGGCCCATGCCGTCGTCACCCCTTCTCCACTGAGGCATGACGGACGCTACCTCGTTAGTGTTAATGGTGCAGTAGTCACTGTTGAGGACTCAATAAGTAGGGACTTGTGTCCTACGCAACCTCGACTTCAAATGTACTCCCTCTGTCTCAAAATTCTTGTCTTAAATTTGTCTAAATACGGATGTATCTAGTTAAGTTTTAGTGTTAGATACATCCGTATCTAGACAAATGTAAGACAAGAATTTTAGGACGGAGGGAGTAATCTCTTTCAGAAATCTCTTTAGTCTTTCAATAATTCTAGAGTTGCTTCAAATATTTAAAGCCTTAGAGTTTCATTAGGGGCGTAATGAGTAGGCGTGAATTTTTTTTTGTTAGGGTCATTTCAAATTTGGAGTTCGACCAACTTACGGTTGCTCCAAAGATGTCGACTATTTTAGAACCTCTTGTGTCAGATGAGGAGGATGTTGATGCCGAACATGATGGCAAGCTTCTCTCCCATCTGGTGAATGACATGACCAAAGTTAGAGGGGACTTGGATGATAATGTACGTGATACCATGTTATGTGAGCTTGTCATGTTGGTAAGAAAACAGAAGTCCACTTCAGTGAAAAACAGATGCCTCCTTAGCAAGTGGCTGTTTAAGCTTTCTGTCGAAACGGAGGCCACTTGGGCTCAGATCTTACGCAACAAGTATCTCCACTCTAGAACCTTGTCCCAGGTGACAGTGAGGCTGACTGACTTACCTTTTTGAAAAGGGCTGATGAGAGTTAAATCGCTCTTTTTCAATAGAACAAGATTCATAGTTGGAGATGGTACCGCCACGAGATTCTGGGAGGATACATGGCTAGGGAGACGCCCCTAGCACTCCAATATCCATCCCTGTATAGCATTGTTCAGCCGCGCCCCCAACAAGGCCCCCCAGGCGAGTTTTCGGCCGCCGGCGCCAAAAAATCGGCCCAGTCGCGCCCCCATGGGCCCAATTTTCGCCGGCTCGGGCCGAAATTGGCGCCGGCGGACCCAACCCGACCCCGGTGTGCTGGGGGGCGCTCGGGGGCGCCGGGCGAATCTTTTTTGGCACGAAAGAGCCGCGGGCCCTCCTTGCCAGCGACTCGTCTCGCTTCTCGCCCTTCTCGTCCTCATCGCCTCGTTTCTCACGGCGAATCGCGTGTATCCGCTCCTCCCTGCCGCGGGCGGCGAGTGAGGGGCCACGCTACGTCCCCGACAGCCCGCTCTGGGAGCCATACTTCCGCCGCCGCCACGCCGAGCAGCTCGAGGCCACCAACGGCGTTGTTCCCTCCGGCAGGCTCAACTCCGAGGGAAGGCGCCGATGGTGGGGCGTGCCCGGCCGCACGCTGGAGGCCGTCCTCGAGTACATCGAGGGCGGCAACACGCCGAGGCCGGAGTACCCCTCCCCCCGTCCTTCTCTCGCCGTCGTGGGAGCTTGTGGACGCCAAGGCGCATGGACCCCGGGGCGTCCTCCTCCTCGTCAGGTCGGTCGACAGGCTCTCCCAGCCTCCGCCCTGTCAAGCCGAAGCCCCAGGACACGCCTGTCAGCGCGCACACCCGCAGCTCCGGCGTCCGCATCGACGACTCCGCCCCCGCCTCTGGCCGCCTCGTCCTTGTCAGGCCGAAGCCGGAGCCCGGCCTTCTTGCGGAGTACGAGGAGATAGCCCGGTGCGGCTTCTCCGACGAGGACGCCCTACGGTGGGCGCGGGACGACTACCTCCGCGACGAGGTGGTCCGGCAGCGCCGGGCCCTGGAGGAGATAGCCGCCCGCAAACATGGGCGCGAGGACGAGCACGACGTCGTGGTCCTCGACAGTGACGACGACGACGCCGCCCCTGGACTGTCCAACCCGCCGCGCCAATCGGGGGAGGGTTGCAGCAGGGACGGCGGCCGCGGCGGAAACGACGGCGACGACGACGACTACACGCGGTTCTACCGCCTCCTCGGCATGTAGATCTGCAAGGCGGCGGGCGGCGAGGAGCGGCGAGGGAGACGGCGAGGAGTAACCTAGTAGCTTTTTTTCTTTTTGTAAAATATTTTAAATATGAACGAACTCGCCGAAGTTTGGCTGAATTTGCGTCATGTTTGTGCCGTAATTTATATTTTCAAAAAAACATGGGCGCTGTGACTGGGGGCATCACGCCCCCAGCGCGTCGTTTATCGCCGTTGCGCCCCCAGGGGGCGATTTTTAGCGCCTCCTGGGGGGCCAACGGCTGGAGATGCTCTTATGTTGCAATAGTGCTGCAGTCTACCCCGCTCAACATTCATTTTAGGAGAACGCTAGTAGGGAGCCGTTGGCAAACTTGGCTCAATCTTGTGAGAAGATTGATGGATGTCCAGTTGTCTCAGCAACCCAACAAGTTGTACTGGAAACTAACTCAGAGTAGAGAGTTTTCGATTAAATCTATGTATTTGGCTGTTATCAATTCTAGCGCGATTCCCCGATCGAAACATGTTTGGAAAGACAAAGTTTCTTTAAAAATCAAAGTGCTTATGTGGTTTGTACATAAACAAGTTATTTTAACCAATGACAATTTGGCAAAACGCAATTGGACAGGTTCTACGAGATGTAGCTTTTGTGATCAACATGAATCAATCAAACACCTCTTTCTCAATTGCCCTCTGGCAAAAATTATGTGGCGGACGGTTAACATAGTATTCAATATTACTCCTCTGAATTCCATCACCATGTTATTTGGGGCGTGGCTTGGTGGGATAGATTCTGACACGGCAAGACACATTCGTGTAGGAGTTTGTGCGTTGTTATGGGCAATCTGGAATTATAGAAATGATTTGGTCTTTAACAGAACAACAAATATTCATTTTTTGCAGGTTATCTTCAGAGCCACTCGTTGATCCGTATGTGGTTGCTACTCACTCCGACGGAGGCCAGGGAGCATTTGGTTACTGGATCTACCCGATGAGAGATGGTAGCACGGGATATTTTCAACCGGTTTCGATGGCGGTCATGTAATATGATAGGCATTTAGTGTTCCTATCTTTTTTGCCAGACGGTTGTGGCTTTTCTACTTTTGTGTTGCTCTCTATGAGCCTTTTTTCGTTTTTGTTCGAGACTTGTAGACTTATGCTGGACCTTTTGCGCCGTATGCATCGTTCTGATGCAGAGGCTGGGGCGAACCCCCCTTTTCAAAAAAAAATCTTAGAGGCTAAAGATTTCGAAATTTAATAATGGTTCATCATGCGAGGCATGTTTTAAAATAGCAGAGGTCTTGCACATTTGGCTAAGTACAAACACATTGCCAACTTCGTGGGCATAACTGAGTAGGGTAAGCGTGATTTTGAGACACGTGATCTAGACCACTTTTCGTGTGGCTATGGTTATGTATGACATGTTTTAACCATGCCTGGGAGGTCTGGTGGAATTTTGCTTGGCATCCACTCGACACCCTTAGAACTTTTTTCCACATTGAAGGGTAAAATATGACATGAAAGTTCATCTTCAAAACTTCCTATGGAGCCTGATGGCCGCTCAAGAGGAGTGTTTTAAGTTTTGTTTTCTTAAGGAACTTGTTAATACCAATCGGGTGATGGCTCCATTTAATGTAGAGTTTTGCGGGTCTATTTTGCTTGGTTTAACCCCGGGTTTCACCGGTATTTGCCGCTTCACTAACCAATATTCATCGTCAATAGACGTACCTCATTGCCTTGCTTGACTTTCAAGTATAAAGACTTGTCAAAAGATTTGGAGCCATGTTGTAACGCCCCGAGACCGATGTGCCAGGTGTCCTCCAGTTATTCGCTGTTGTTGCCTTGTCATTGCTTGCATGTCATGCATTGCATATCATGTCATCATGTGCATTTCATTTGCATACATGTTCGTGTCATGCATCCGAGCATTTTTCCCGTTGTCCGTTTTGCAATCCGGCGCTCCGTTCTCCTCCGGTGGTCCATTCTACCTTCTTTTCATGTGTGGGGGTTAAACATTTCCGGATTGGACTGAGACTTGCCAAGCGGCCTTGGTTTACTACCGGTAGACCATCTGTCAAGTTTCGTGCCATTTGGACTTCGTTTGATGCTCCAACGGTTAACCGAGGGACCGAGAAGGCCTCGTGTGTGTTGCAGCCCAACACCCTTCCAAAGTGGCCCAAAACCCACCTAAACCTGTTCCATCATCTCGGTCGTTCGATCACGATCGCGTGGCCGAAAACCGCACCTCATTTGGACTCTCCTAGCTCCTTCTACCCCTATATAAGGGTCCCCCATGAAAAATCCCGGGTCTTCCCCTTCCTCTAACCCTAATTTTTCCCTCGCGCCGCGCCGGACATGTCCGGACCCGGCCGGACAACCCCTCCGCCGCCGTCTGCGCCAATGGCCTCGCGCCAAGTGTCACCGCGCCTCCCCCGCTGCCGCGGCCCGCCGCGGCCCAGGACGCCGCCGCCGCCACCCGCGGGCACCCGAGCCCCGCGCCGGCCGCCGTGCGCCGCCCGCCGCCCAGCGACGACCTCGCCGGAGTGCGTCGCCGCCTCGTACTCCGCCCGCGCCTACTCCGCGCCTCGCGCGCCGTCCTTACGCCGGCCACCATCTCCGCCGCCCGTCTCGCCCCGCCCGCGCCCTCGTCGCCGGCCATCGCCGGAAACGGCTATCTCGCCGAATTCCTCCTCCCTCGCCGGATCCGGGGAAGGTGGATGAGATCCACCAACTCCGATAACCCAAACGCGGCCCCTCGATCCGGATCTCCTCGTCCCGGATATCCTCGCCCCGTTGACTTTTCGCAGAGGGTATAATTTCTACGAAGTCCCCGAGATTGCCAGATTCAAATGCCCATGTTCATCATGTCGTAACTTTGCATCCGTATCTCCGTTTTGCGTGTTTAGCATATCAAAATGTTCGTCTCAGAGAGTACATCATTTCATCTCATTGCGTCATTTTCATTTGAGCTCATCTTGATGCCCGAAATGCTGTTGGGAGAGTGCTATTTGAGTTAGTTGTCAGATCTGTTGCATCAAATAGCTATTTGTCATTTTTGTCATGATTATTGTGTGCATGATATGCCCATGAGCTCTACATGTCTTTTGTTATATGCTTTGCCATCTTTACAGAGGTGCTATCCATGCATTTTTGTGATATGTGTGGTGACTAGCACAAGCTTGCAAAGTGGTGCATTCGTTAATGCTGATTTCAGGGACTTAGCAATTCCACTAAGTCCTTGATCTGTTTTTATCAATATGCCATATGTCCATGTTGTTTCCTAGTGATCCGTGCCTCTTTTGAGGATGATCGGTAAGGATGATTTGTTAATCTTGTAGTGCTCTATCCATCCATGTCTTTGTTTGCAATTATGGAACACACTAGCTTGAGTCAATCGAGCTCTACTTTTGCTATTTCGTGAATCTGGGAAGATTGTCTACTTGTTAGCGATTTTGCCGAGGATGTTGTAGTTGATTCCGTTCATGCTATGTTATTGTTCTTGCCATGTCTAGCTTGTATAATGTGTATTCCTGATGGGTGTATGCTTAGATTGTCATGCCTTGCTCTGTAGTGAGTGCATCGAGCTCATAAACATGCCTACTTGATATCAGATTTGCATGTTCCAGTTTTTCTCTAAGTCTGTAATCTGATTATGTTTTTGCCATGTTCACATGCTTGCAATTGTATTTTCTGATCCCTTTTGGCTCAAGTTCATTAAGGGACTTTTGTTAAGCTCTTTGAGTTGCTCCATGCCATGCTTTACTTTGCCATTTTAAGTTCCTGTAGCATATAGTTGTCTTGCTCCAAAGTGTGCTACCTGATCTGAAATTCCAGACAAGTGTTAATTTCACAAAGTCTGAAACCTGTTTACCAATTGCACTTTTTCCATGCTTGTTTGAACTTGTTAATGGATGAATTAGCCGTAGCTTAGTGTACATCTTTTGTCAAGCATCGTGAATGGATCCCTGCCAGGTATTTTGTTGCCATGTTTGAGTGTTGTAGCATGTTTAACTTGTTGCATTTAAATGGCTACTTGCTGTATATCGCAGACTGGTGCCATATTTGTTTTGCTTGCCATTTCCAAACCGTGCATCCGATTCCGGCGATCTTTATATCGATTTCAACCGAGATCACCTCACCTTTTCAGTGGCACTCTTGGATTTCCAAGTTGAGGCCAGGTTCCATCATTCCTTTGCAAATCATGCATATGCATCGCATACCGCATCCCGCATATCATACCATGTTCATGTTATGGTTGTTTACTATGTTGTGTGCTTCTTTCCGGTGTTTGCTTCTTCGGGTCGGTTCCGGTAACGTCGCGTTTGTGAGGACCCATTCATCTACGTCCGTCTGTCTTCTTCATGGACTCGTTCTTCTTCCTTGCGGGATCTCAGGCAAGATGATCATACCCTCGAAATCACTTCTATCTTTGCTTGCTAGATGCTCGCTCTTTTGCTATGCCTATGCTGCGATACCTACCACTTGCTTATCATGCCTCCCATATTGTTGAACCAAGCCTCTAACCCACCTTGTCCTAGCAAACCGTTGTTTGGCTATGTTACCGCTTTGCTCAGCCCCTCTTATAGCGTTGTTAGTTGCAGGTGAAGATTGAAGTTTGTTCCTTGTTGGAACATGGAGATGTTGTTCCTTGTTGGAACATGTTTACTTGTTGGGATATCACAATATATCTTATTTAATTAATGCATCTATATACTTGGTAAAGGGTGGAAGGCTCGGCCTTATGCCTGGTGTTTTGTTCCACTCTTGCCGCCCTAGTTTCCGTCATATCGGTGTTATATTCCCGGATTTTGCGTTCCTTACGCGGTTGGGTAATAATGGGAACCCCTTGACAGTTCGCCTTGAATAAAACTCTTCCAGCAATGCCCAACATTGGTTTTACCATTCGCCACCTAGCCTTTTCTTTCCCTTGGGTTCTGCAGACTCAAGGGTCATCATTATTTTAACCCCCCCCCCGGGCCAGTGCTCCTCTGAGTGTTCACTAGTAGAAAAAGGGTCTTCAGTCCCGGTTCATAAGGGCCTTTAGTCCCGGTTCTGGAACCGGGACTAAAGGGTTGGTACTAATGCATATCCCTTTAGTCCCGGTTCAATCCAGAACCGGGACTAAAGGGCGCGGCCATGTGGAGCTCCACCTTTAGTCCCGGTTGGTAACGCCAACCGGGACTAAAGGAAATTTTATGATTTTTTTTTGAAATTTTTTTTGATTTTCAAATTTCTGAATTATTTTAACCTCTAGTCTGTAATCACCACCCCCCATCACTTCTCAATTTATCCTCTAATCACCCCTCATCATTCCAAATCATCTAACTTCCCGAACAGTCACCCATCCTCCCGCTCCCCTAGCCTGAGCACGCTTAACTTCCGGGTTCTATTCTCCCTCGCTCCAAGTCTGCACTTGTTGTTTTCCTGACAATTCTAAGATGTCAATCCTATTAACCTTTAGGAATTTTGCTTGAGCATGAAGTGACACATTTCATAGTTTTATTTTGAAACTATTGTTTTAAAAAACAATAATTATTTAGTAACACCAATATTTCTTGAATAATTAGTTTGACCATGTTTGACCACAGTTTGACCATCGTTTGACCACAGTTTGACCAGATTTGACCAAAATTGAAATGACTGAAATAATTATTTAGTAACACTAATATTCTAGAATAATTAGTTTGACCATTGTTTGACCATAGTTTGCCCACTATTTGACCATTGGTCCCGGTTCTGGACTGAACCGGGACTAATGGGCTGACCCGTCCTGGACCAAAGCCCTGTTTTCTACTAGTGGTTGGTCCAACCTGTCAGCTGCCGGTGGCCACCAGGGGCAACTCTGGACTGTCCTACCCGTACCTAAGACAATCTGAGTGTGCCCTGAGAAAGAGATATGTGCAGCTCCTATCGGGATTTGTCGGCACATTCGAGCGGTGTTGCTGGTTTAGTTTTACCTTGTCGAAATGTCTTGTAACCGGGATTCCGAGTCTGATCGGGTCTTCCCGCTAGAAGGAATATCCTTCGTTGACCGTGAGAGCTTGTTATGGGCTAAGTTGGGACACCCCTGCAGGGTTTTGAACTTTCGAAAGCCATGCCCGCGGTTATGGGTAGATGGGAATTTGTTAATGTCCGGTTGTAGAAAACCTAAAGTTGACCTTAATTAAAATGCATCAACCGCGTGCGTAACCGTGATGGTCTCTTTCCGGCGGAGTCCGGGAAGTGAACATGGTGTTGGAGTTATGCTTAACGTAGGTTGCTATAGGATCACTTCTTGATCATAGTTCTTCGTTCGTGCTTTGCCTTCTCTTCTCGCTCTCTTTTGCGAACAGGTTAGCCACCATATATGCTAGTCGCTTGCTGCAGCTCCACCTCATACCTTTACCTTACCCATAAGCTTAAATAGTCTTGATCGCGAGGGTGCGAGATTGCTGAGTCCCCGTGGCTCACAGATACTTCCAAAACCAGTTTGCAGGTGCCGATGAGTCCGTGCAGATGATGCAACCAAGCTCAGGAGGAGCTCGATGAAGATCTTGTCCTTTGTGTTGTTTCGTTCTAGTGGATCAGTAGTGGAGCCCAGTTGGGGTCGATCGGGGACCTTGTCGCATTTGGGGTTCTTTTATTTTGGTTCCATAGTCGGACCTTGATTGTATCTGTTTGATGTAGTGCTTTATTCATGTAATTGTGTGAAGTGGCGATTGTAAGCCAACTATGTATCTTTTACCCTATTGTATTACATGGGTTGTTTGCGAAGATTACCTCACTTGCGACATTGCTTTCAATGCGGTTATGACTCTAAGTCATGCTTCGACACGTGGGATATATAGCCGCATCGAGGGCGTTACACATATTTGGATGATTGAGGAGAAAATGGACCACTTTTCCTTTGAGAAGGATTGTATCTGGCGTCAATAGAAGATAAGACGATGTGCAGTACCTACCAGCGGTCCTACAAGGCGCCCCCGCCTTCCCCACATCTACACAAGCAACTTCTCACTAGTGCAGAACCGGGCTTTATCACCGGTTCGTAGGGGACTTTAGTGCCGATTCTGTAACCGGCACTAAAGGGTGGGGACTAAAGCCCCCCCCCCCTTTAGTACGGTTCAACATGAACAGGGCCACCACATGACAGGAGCCAGGGCCGGGGGCGTGGAGACCTTTAGTACCGGTTGGTAAAACCAACCGGTACCAAAGGTTGGGGGCTTTTGGTTTTATTTTTCCTTTAATTTTGTGTGTTCCATTTAATTTAGAGATTTTTTTTACATTATAATGAGTTATTAAATCACTAGGTGAGAGTACCGCGGATTAGTTTGAAGTGGATACTTGATCACTTAGGACGATCCATATCCACTTCAAACTAATCTGCGGTTTCTTTCATAAATGATATAATAACTCATCATCATCGTCATCATATTAATATAAAAACTCTTGCATCATATCATCACCAACAACATTAGCTAGCTAATAATCATCATAGTCGTCATTACCACTATTTAATCATCATAGTCATTACCGCTATCTAATCACCACCAACACCAACTTAAAGAAGAAACATTCACTTGTACCAGAAGCAAAGATATCATCGAGTTCAACATGGTCATGAGATTATAAGCATTCATAAGACCGGCCACACAAAAGCAAAACACTTTGAGATTAAGTTCAGGACAAAGAACACGGACATGAGAGGACAAGTAGTAAGAGCATGAACTAGCTAATCACTCCTGCTGCTCTCTCTCGGGTAAAATAGCATAGAACATGTGTAGAAATCCTAATTCATCATATTGGAGCATGCAGATAAACCTGTCTCCTAATCGTGGGCTGTGCTTCGTCTGATTCTTGTTGCCCCCTAGTACTTCTCTGCGATCCTTCACAATTTTGTTTCAGTCTTTCACTATTAAGCATTCCTCGGTTTTAGAAATCCTGAATGCACTCATGTGCGCTGTAGGATGTCTTGTCCATAAGCTAACCATTGACATGCAACATTTAGTCTCGATCCACTGAGGCACAACTATCACCGGGAGTCCCTGTTGAGGAACATCGTATAGTAACATACTTAGCAATGAAGTTTAGCTTAAAAAATAATGTATGCAAAAGATGCACTGAGGACAAATAGTAAAAATCTCACCATCTTGCCTAAATAGATGTGACCGTAGTTCAATACAAACACTATTGGTCGCACGTTTTGAGTACTAAGATTTTCAAATTCAGGAAAATAATTTCTCTTGACAGCATCAAGATCCTCAATCCATGAAACATAATGACCTGTCTCCTCGCTGTTTAGTTCAGCCCCGGGACAGTGGACGGTCCTGTCTACCAAGCGTCAGACATATTTTCTTGAATGGAAATAAGTTGTCAACTATTTTTGTATAAACAATATGAAGACATAAATATGGTTGAGAAACTCACATAATGATAGAACTGGAGGTTTTTGCACATCGACCCAAATGTCTCTATTACCTTCAATATCATCTTCCGGACGAATATCAAAGGTGATAACCATATCAGGCTCAAATGCATAAACCTTGCATAGTGCTTGCCAAGTTTTGCATTTAAAATGGGTATAGGTGTCTGCATTGTATAATTTGACGTCGAAGGTATAACTATGCTCGGTCTTCAAGTAAACTCTCTTTACCTCCATAGTTTTGTCAGGACTGAAACCTATCTTATCCAAGACAAAAATTCTTGCATGGCAGGGGATACACTAGTAGAATAGTGAAAATTTAAAATTATAAGTTAAAGCAAATGAAGAATAAGTCATGCTTAATTACGAAAAAAGACTTGTCGTTGTGACTTACTGTATCCACTTCGAAAGTCTCATCCAGCTTGATGTTGAAACGCCTATCATCAAATCGGAAATTTCTGTCGCACAGGTCGCGCTCGTCTTCGCAATATTCGCACATAACGAAATTGTTTTCGTCGTCAGACGACATTTCCGATGTTCATAGTTGAAACATTAATTGATAAGCACTTACTAGTTCTATTAATTCAACTAATTCAACTAGGCACTTATTAAAAATAAACTAGTTCTATTAATTTTCTTACTAAAAATAAAGTAGCTAATTATATATATAGTAAAATTTTAATTAGATGATCAAATATCATATACCTAAATTTAATGTATCTAATTCATCTAATTCATCTAACATTTGACATTAATATATCTAATTCATCTATAACTAAAAGTATAAAAAACTAACTCATCATCTAACATTAATATCTAGATATTTCTACCTAATTCATCTAACATTTGACATTAATATCTAACATATATTTCTATCTAATTCATCTAACATTTGACATTAATATCTAACATATATATATATAATCATCTAACAATTGACATTAATCTAACATTTATATTAAAAGTATAAAAAATTGTCTCCGTTTGTGTGTGTGTGAGAGAGAGAGGCCATCGGCGCGCAGCAGGGGGCCGGGGCGGTCGATCTTATAGCGGGGCGACGGCCGGCGATGCGAGGCGATGGGGACGGGCCGGGGGGATGCGACGACGGGGCCGGACGGGCTGGGGCGGCGACGATGGGGACGGCCGGGCTGGGGCGGCAATGGGGCGGCGACGACGGGGACGGCCGGGCCAGGGCGGCGACGATGGGGACGGGACAGGGCGACGACAGGGCGCGCGAGACGGGGGCGGCGACGACGGCGATGGTGGCGGCGACGACGGGGACGGGCGCGATGAAGCAGATGAACAGAAACTAACTGAAATTTTCGTAAGTGCTGTATATATAGGAGAGACCTTTAGTACCGGTTGGAGCCAAGAACCAGTACTAAACTCCAAATTTGGCCTGGCCAAGCGGCGGAAAGCGACCCCCTTTAGTATCGGGTCATGGCTGCAACCGGTACTAAAGACCCACCTCTAGTACCGGTTGGAGCCACGAACCGGTACTAAATGGGATACGCTCTCACCCGCGGTGCACAAAGTTTAGTCCCACTTCGTCGGGCGAAGGGCAGCCGCACTGGTTTAAAAACCCAGCCGCAGCTGCTCCTTCGAGCTCCTCTCTAAAGCATGCTTCTGGGCCTAACTTTGGCGCGCTGCCCTGTGAGCCTGCTGGGCCTGCATATCCACGCCCAAGGCCGAGCAGGCCCACTGGGCAGCATGCAAATATTTTTATATAGTTTTTCTGCTTTATTTATTTTCTTCTATTTATTTCTGAGTAGTTTTTTGTGAATATTTTTTCTTTAGGTACAAAAAATTACAAAATTTCTGTTAGTGTCAGTAGTTTTCAGATTTGAATAGTTTAAATTTGAATTATTTGAAATTTGTGTGAATCATTAGTTTGTGAATAACTTAACTCTAAAAATAGATCTTTCAGTGATTCTCTTTTTCTCATTCTTTTTTATCATGTTAAATTTCCGTAACCCTCTCTACTATTTTAACAGATGAGTTTAAAAAGTCTGGAGTTGTAATATGTTTAAAAAATGAAGTGTCTTTGTAACAGATGAGTTTTCATCCGAAACCCTGATACTTCGAAAGAGAGTGTCCAGTTTGTACACGAAGTGCACCCAGTTTTTGCCGTAACCCTCTCTGCTTTTTTGCACATGCTATGTGGGTGAAATGATGATGCAATACCAAGTTTCAACCTTTTCAGAGTTTATTTGTAGTGCTTTTCAATTTCAGGGCCATTTAGCTCAAAACAAATCAGTAAATGCATAAAAAGTAGCACATGAAGGCACAAAGGGTTGAAAGTTGACGACGTGGCTTGGAATGGTGCATAATGAACGCATAAAAAGTCTAGAGTTGTAATAAGTTAAAAAAATGAAGTGCCTTTGTAACAGATGAGTTTCTGTCCGAAACCCTGATACTTCAAAAAAGAGTGTCTAGTTTGGACACGAAGTGCACCCAGTTTTTGTCGTAACCCTCTCTACTTTTTTGCACATGCTATGTGGGTGAAATTATGATACCATGCCAAGTTTCAACCTTTTGAGAGTTAATTTGTAGTGCTTTTCAATTTCAGGGTCATTTAGCTCAAAACAAATCAGTAAATGCATGAAAAATAGCAAATGAAGGCACAAGGGGTTGAAAGTTGACGACGTGGCTTTGAATGGTACATAATGAACGCATAAAAAGTCTGGAATTGTAATAAGTTTAAATAAAATGAAGTGCCTTTGTAACAGATGAGTTTTCGTCCGAAACCCTAATACTTCGAAAGAGAGTGTCCAGTTTGTACACGAAATGCACCCAATTTTTGCCGTAAGCTCTCTACTTTTTTGCACATGCTATGTGGGTGAAATGATGATACCATGCCAAGTTTCAACCTTTTCAGAGTTCATTTGTAGTGCTTTTCAATTTCAGAGTCATTTAGCTCAAGACAAATCAGTAAATGCATGAAAAATAGCAAATAAAGGCACAAAGGGTTGAAAGTTGACGACGTGGCTTTGAATGGTGCATAATGAACGCATAAAAAGTCTGGACTTGTAATAAGTTTAAAAAAATGAAGTGCCTTTGTAACAGATGAGTTTTCGCCCGAAACCCTAATACTTCGAAAGAGAGTGTCCAGTTTATACACGAAGTGCACCCAGTTTTTGCCGTAACCTCTCTACTTTTTTGCACATGCTATGTGGGTGAAATGATGATACCATGCCAAGTTTCAACCTTTTCAGAGTTCATTTGTAGTGCTTTTCAATTTCAGAGTCATTTAGCTCAAAACAAATCAGTAAATGCATGAAAAATAGCAAATGAAGGCACAAAGGGTTGAAAGTTGACGACGTGGCTTTGAATGGTGCGTAATGAACGCATAAAAAGTCTGGAGTTTTAATAAGTTTTAAAAAATGAAGTGCATTTGTAACAGATGGGTTTTCGTCTGAAACCCTAATACTTCGAAAGAGAGTGTCCATTTTTTGCCGTAACCCTCTCAACTTTTGCACATGCTATGTGGGTGAAATGATGATACCATGCCAAGTTTCAACCTTTTCAGAGTTCATTTGTAGTACTTTTCAATTTCAGGGTCATTTAGCTCAAAACAAATCAGTAAATGCATGAAAAATAGAAAATGAAGGCAGAAATGGTTGAAAATTGATGACGTGGTTTTGAATGGTGCATACTGAATGCAAAAAATTCTAGAGTTTTAAAAACATGTAAAAATATACATAAAAATACAATGATCATCAATGATCGTTAATAAGAATCTTCCCCGGTTTAAGCGACAGATCCTATACATAGAGTTCAATGAATACCAAGTGGTTGTGATAGTTTGAGCAGTAACATATTTAAAGTGGTAAAAACCCTCTTAGGGGAGCGAGGTGGGACTAAAAAACCGATGCATGACGAAACTTTAGTACCGGTTTGTGGCATGAACCGGTACTAAAGGGGCTAGTGGGGCCACAGCCTGCCGACAGCCTGCCATAGACTCTTTAGTACCAGTTTGTGGCACGAACAGGTACTAAAGGTTCTTCATGAACCGGTACTAATGAGCGC
Source organism: Triticum urartu (assembly GCF_003073215.2). Classification (NCBI taxonomy): domain Eukaryota; kingdom Viridiplantae; phylum Streptophyta; class Magnoliopsida; order Poales; family Poaceae; genus Triticum; species Triticum urartu. The sequence continues at coordinate 630,768,787 of NC_053026.1, forward strand.
CCCCCGCCTAGCCGTTTGAACCGGCACTAATGATCACATTAGTCCCGATTCAGCTACAAACCGGGACTAATGTGCTTCACATTAGACCCTTTTTCTACTAGTGTCCGTAATTGGGCTAGACACAACAGAGTAACACAAGAGACAAAACCATTGACCGTAGCAGAAGAAGAGATATCCATAACGTTGTGTTTGGATGTAGGAAAAATTGCTTTGAATTGAATTGGACTGGAAATTCCAAATCCAAGATGCAAAGGAAATGGGCTCCAATTTGAATTCTATTGTTTGGATGTGCATGGAATTTATTGTTGGAATCACAGGGTAGCACTCAATTCCAATTGCTGTTTGGATGTACAAACCATGGAATTGGATGTTTTTTGAGTTTGGACAATGTAAACTTCTGTACATGTATGAAAAAAAGTATTATGTGTATATTTGAATATATATATATATATATTATTTTACACATATAATAACATTAAAATGTTCTAAATAATGTCAAAACAATAACACAAGTAGAAATAAATATGGAAAAAGGAAGGATGCCAGAAAATAGTTTTAAAGTACCAATAAAACAACATGGATAATAATTTTGGTAGTTTATGTCTCTTACACATAGCACAAGTAGATAGTTTTATGTCTCTTACACATAGCACAAGTGGATAGTTCGCAAACAAGAGTCCATACATCAACTAAACAAGATAGTAAGAATTAATCGAAGGTCAAGAGCCATGGCTTCCTTAACTCCTCGGGTAGCGCCATGAGTGCTTCAAACAAACGCTCATTGACAATCAATTTTCCATAAGCTCTCAGCATATCACTATCTTCCAAATCTGGTACCTTCTTTAGTGCAGCAAGGATTTCTGTTGGAGGAGTCACCTTAGGCATAGGAAGTGGCTCGGTTGTCTTCAAAGCATCATCAAAAGACATCTTCATGTTTCCCATCATGCACAAGATAGCATCCCCAGTGCGTTGCCTCTTCTGAGGCACCTTAGGAGCTTCTTCAACAACAGGTGTGTCTTGTGGTTCTTGAACACATTCAGCTCCTGTCCTAGCACCGGCACCGGTCACATGATCTTTTGAATATATGATATTGATAGACTCCCAATTGTGCACTACCTTGTTCCTATAGGCACGTGCTTCCTTGTTATCCTACAAAAAACACACAAATGAGATGATATTAAAGTTGCAAAAATAACCACAAAATAAATTTGGTGTTAAGTACCTCCACATATCGAGACCACACTTCTTCACTATCAACTGACACCATGTTCTTTACCCAATCCCATCCAAAGCCACTCTGTGCAAGTATCTTGGAAATGATCTCATACTGCTTGTCAAATGTTTTGATTCTTCCTGTTATGTTTTCCTTTGTAATGTCAACATCACATGTATCCTTGACATGCGTAATGCAAGCATTATACACATGTGGCTTCCAACCATTTTGAGCACGGTCACCATTGTTGTGATGCTCAACAAGGACGGCCAACAATGCCGTGTCCATCTCAGGAGTCCATGTAAGGTAAACTCTACTTTTTTCCTTTTGTTTCAGCCATGCTTCTACAAGTAAAATTAATGAATGTGCATAAAAGTAAGAACAAAAGAGCAAGCTCGAGTAAGGTAAACATATATATTAGTACGAACAAAAGATGAAGCATGTACAACCCATAACACACAAGGCACCATCACAGCCAACATGCTACCACACAAAAAAGGGCACCATCACCAAGCTAGCGCAAAAAAAGGCACCATCAGCTAGCTATCTACTCCACCGGTACTTATCTACTCGATCTCTAGTTCTCCATGCGCCACAAGGTACTCAGCATACATCTCATCCGCAAATTGCTGCTTAAAATTGGACCATGCATTTGTTTGTTGGACACTTCTAATGAAAGTAGCATCATCTGCAGGTCCAGGAGTCATAGCCGCTAGCTCAGCGTCGACTTCCGGAAGCAACAAATTATCTCTCATATGCTGCCTATCCCTTGCATAGTTGTGTAACACACAACACACATTAATAAGACGAATATGCAAATATTTAATTTATCGTCAAAGAAGGAACACAAGATGCCCATATGAACAATCAAATGGACATGTGTTACCTGGTCCTCTATGTCAAAGAAAGAACAAGAACGCAAGATGGCCCATTTTTTCTTCAACAAGCCAAAGGTTCTCTCCACAATATTTCTAGCACGAGCATGGCGCAAGTTATACAACTCTCTTTCGTTTTGGGGTTGTTGTTGACTTGCCACCCACTCTTTCAAGTGGTACAGAGTGGATCTGAATGGAGATAGAAATCCAGGTCCATTGGTATAGCCAGCATCAACAAGATAGTACTTTCCTATTGACAAGTACGTAAGTTAGCTAACAAGTACATATGAGAAATGAAACGCAAAGAGAAAGAGTCATACCCTGTGGTACAACAAATGCATCTTCGCGATCGATTCTCATAGCATCTTTTAGCACTCTCGAGTCCGATGACGAACCCTCCCAACCAGGTAGAACATAGAGAAATTTCATGTTCCAGTCAACCACACCTAGCATGTTAGTGTTGATATCTTGGTGCCTATTCCTATACTTCCCTTTGTCAGCAGCATTAACAAACACCGGAATATGACACCCATCTAGTGCTCCAAGTGCATTAGGAAACCACTTCCACTTGTAATCATCGGGAGGGGTGATAGAAGGATCAGGAAGCTTGATAAACTCCCCGGTTAGAGACAGGATGGCTAATAAAACAGTAGAGAAATGCCTACTGATAGTCTCTAAAGAATGCTGGTACGTGCCACCCAACATCCTCATTTTAAGTCCATGTACAACAACTTGTAAGAACATAGCAACATTTTCCTCTACTGCCACAAACGTGCTATCTTTGAGACCACACTTCTCACGCAACATAGCACAAAGATCATGGAAGTTTCTTTTAGTTAAGCGTAGCTTATCATAGCAAGTTGTCTCGGACCCCTCATAAGTTTGTTTCAATATATACTTCCGATATGCAACCTTTTCTTCATCATCATCGAAGCATCCGAGATTCCTCGGTGCCCTCTGAGAACTAAGATACGCAAATGCTAGACATGACATTTCGAAATACTGCTTTGTCAACAATATCCTCTTTCTTTTTCTTCTTTTGTTCTCTTCGGTAATGTAGGCAACCAATTCTTGTTGAGACATGATGAAAAAAGCTACAATGCACACACCATTTGTCCATGAATTATTCAAAGCATTGGTACATAATAAACCATGCAGCAACATGTGTATAAATGACAAAACAAAATCACAGTACAGACATGAAGTACGAGTAGATAATATACCTTGGCACCATGGTAATTTGACCTCCTAAATCCCCTGGAAACCTGCATAGTTCAAACAAATCATACTTTAGCAACACACAAAATCGAGCTCTTAAATTCGAGGATCTGGACTGCATCTAAGGAGCTACAGTGAACACCACAAAAATTCTAGTTCTCCTATGGACACCACAAAAATTAGAGCTTCACACGGAGGGGATGGCGCCACTCTCGCCATCGTTCCACTACCACCGCCATTCCCCTGCGAACGACCTATTCCTGTCGCAAATCCCCGACCGAATCTAGGGTTTGAGGGCGAGGTCGTTCCATGGCCGAAGAACGGATGAAGAGGATGAGGGGGCGGATGGGAGGGAGAGGAGGGAAAGGACGGACGGGGGAGGGAGAGGAGGGCCGGATAACAAACCGCCGCCGCCGGTTGCTTCAGGGGAGTCAGGAGTGAGATGGAGTCGCGGCGCAGGGGAGCTCGTAAGGAACGAGCGAACAGGTACGCGGGGTGGGGGCTGCGGGGCGTTTCCGAGCCTTTCCAAGCTCGTCCGCTCGGAAACCTCGCGCGAGGGGTGGAGGTGCGCTGGTGGCTCGCTTGGAATTGGGCCAAGTTTTCCAAGCCCAAATCTTGTACCACCCCAAACAACAGAATTTGGCCTGGCAATTCCAGATTGCCAATTCGAAGCTGTTTTTCCTACATCCAAACAGGGTGTAAGAGAATTGCTTCACTTAGATCTTTCAGGTTCCTCTGGAGCATGATCTCCATTTGCTAGGATTGGGCTCCAAATCCTACATTGGGCTGATTTCCCCTAGGCCGTTGACTGTTGATGGCTGTGTGTCAACAACTGTTGCGACGCTTTCCCTCCCCCTAACATATGGGTCCCGTACTACTAGAAAAAGGGCTATAGATGGGATTGACACTAATGGCGCACCAGACAAGCGGTGCGCCATTAGTAAGCGCCATTAGTATATACTAATGGCGCACCACCTTCTGATACGCCATTAGAGTTGAAACTACTAATGGCGCACCTGGCCCAGGGTGCGCCATTAGTATCAAAAAAAAATTTTAACTAGTGCGCCTGTCCAAACATACTAATGGCGCATCCAGACACAGTGCGCCATTACTAATTGTAACTAGTAATGGCGCACCTGCCGGAAAGTGCGCCACTAATGTTGTTTTTTCTATTATATTTTTTATTCCCTTTTTTGCAAAACTACTAATGGCGCACTGTTCCACCGTGCACCATTACTAGTTTAAACTAGTAATGGCGCACTATGGAACAGTGCGCCATTAGTATGTTTTTTTTTCCAAAACTACTAATGGCGCACCACCAGAAGGTGCGCCATTAGTAACCTGGATTACTAATGGCGCATTTAGAGTTGGTGCGCCATTAGTAAGTGGGCAGCAACAAGATATTTTGGACAGCCTCTCCTACCCACACTCACTTTCTTCCCACTTCATTCTCTCCACCTCCTCCTTGTCTCGGGTGCCTCCTCTTTTTCACCTCATTTCCACCATAGATTCATTCAATTTAAGTGGTTAAATTACCTTGTTTTGATAGGTAAGTAAGGGGGGGAGCTATATTTATATTGTTCTCCCTACAACAATGTGCACATGCACTTTTTATGGCCTAGCTAGATCTATGTATGTTCGTGGTGTTGCATATGTTTGTGGTGTTGCATATGTGTTTGTGTTTGGAGGTGTACCGGTATTTGAAATGCGATAGTTGCCAATATTTTGCCGGAATGTTGATTCATTTCTGTTTCGGCGAGAATTTTGGCATTAAACATTCTTTTTGGTCCTATTTTTAGGGAAAGTCATGCCAAATTTTTTCTTGGTTCTAAAATATCATTTTGCTCTACCCCGCAGGCGACCATGGTCCGCATGATGACCGAAGGCATCGTGAATAGGTTTTTGAGGTCCGCGAAGGCCGAGATGCTTCAAAAGAACGAGACGGAGATAAGATGTCCGTGTCGAAGATGCAAGCTGAAGAGCCTTATTGCGGACCCGGAATCCGGGCAGGTGCGGGACCACCTGCTCTTGCGTGGTTTCATGGATGGCTATCGGTGGCAAGGTGATGAAGATGACTA
>NC_053026.1:630775521-630950862 GCF_003073215.2 Triticum urartu
CGAAGGCGCTCGAAAGCGCACGGAGCGCCAAGGCTGAGGCCCACAAGGCCCTCCAGGAGATTGATGCGGTGAAGAAGATAGCAGCGGGTAAGGCATTCATTATGCAAAGCAAGCATGTGAAGGAAACTTTCCTTTTACTTACCCGAGTTCGGAGCTCTCCAGGAGCGTTCACAGATCTTCCCCGCAGTGTACTGTATGCCGTGGAGTTTTACCGAGCCGAGGAGGGGAGCTCGACGAAAAAGTTGTTCTGGTCTCAGTATACTGGGACCGAACACCCAATGCCCTTGAGCGACCAGCTGAAGCAATTGGTCGAGCTCCACAAGGCGGCCGAACAGGCCATGAAGGGTCTTACAGTCCGGATGTGGCCTAGCGAGCTCCTGCCCGGTAGCTACTTCGGTCTGGTGAGGCGGCTTGTGGATTCCTGCCCTTGGCTTGAAGTCATAAAGCGGTCTGTCTGCATCGAGGGTGCGCGCAGGGCTTTTGCCCGAGCGAAGGTGCACTGGGCGAAGCTGGACGCCGTGAAACTAGTGAAGGAGGGGCCGCCGGAGGGCAAGGAGCATCACTGCCCCGAAATGTATTATGACAGTGTCCTGAAGGGTTCTCGCCTTGTGGCAGATGAATGTGCCAGAGATGTAATTTTTGAATGAACATGCTCATGTGATCCTGTAATGTGAAACAAGTTCATTTGCGCTATGCAACGCTTTTTTAATGTAAAATATTACCTTCTGTGTGGCCGTTTATAAAATCTGAGAGTTGGACACACTACAAAAAATACACTTCCGGGATGATATGTGTTTGTCACAGTAGGTCGCGTTTCTTGTCATGCATGTACATCCATGAAGATTTTATGACAGAATCAAGATAGTCATACCTGTGCTGTCGTAGAAGTGTTGCATGACATTACCAAAATTATCATCACAGAAGTGTCCACTTCCATGACGATAAATCGCGTGTCACAGAAGTGCTTTCGTCAAGGGTGACCGACACATGGCATCCACCGTAACGGAACGCCCTTAAGCTATCGGGTCGGATTTTGGATCCGATAACCCGTTAACAGCCCTGACCAATGGGAAATTTCCACGTGTAAAATTCTGATTCGCCGAAGGGAACACCTGTCAGCTCGTCAGTGGGCCAGATGTCGCCCGTCCATTGGAGGAGACATGCCTATGATACGTCGACACGTGGCTAGGCCCAATAGAGGCCCATATAGGTCAAAAAGTTTGGCCCAGTCAAAGGCCTGTAGAACTTAATCAGGTACTAGTGAGCCAGCCCAATAACGGCCTGCTTAATAAAGGCCCATTTACGGCCCGAAGCCAGATCTGGCCCGTTAATTGTTCACCCAATATTTGGGCCCATTTACGGCCCGAAACTAGATCTGGCCCGTTAATTGTTCGCCCAATATTTGGGCCCATTTGCGGCTCGAAGCCAGATCTAGCCCGTTAATTGTTCACCAAATATTTGGGCCCAACTACAGCCCAGTGACTTTTGGCCTGTTAGAGGCCTGATGTAGACATGTGCCCATTTCAGCCCGGTGTGACTTTCGGCCTGGGAATGGCCCGTGCTGCCCATGGGCCATATATGGTCAGACGGGACATCGGGCCTACTAACGGCCCGTGCTAAAGGTGGCAACAGTTAAGCCCAACGTGACTTTGGGCCTGTTAAAGGCCTGTCGCGTAATTCGGCCCGTTGATGCCTGTGCTAAGCTTTCGGCCTCTTAAAGGCCCATGATATCAGTGGGCCAACTAAGGCCCAAGATATGTTTCGGCCTGGTAACGGCCCGTGAGCTAACTGGGCCCAAAATGGCCCGGTCTACATTTCGGCCTGCTGAAGGCCCGTCGACTACTAGTGAAAATTGAGGCCCAACATGCATTTTGGCCTGCTAAAGGCCCGTGGTTTCATCTCGGCCGTGACAGGTCAGTACAATAGTCAGCCTGTTAATGGCCCAACGCTACCTGGGCCAAACTAAGTGTTGGGTCGACAAAAGGCCCAACTAAAATATAGGCCGGTGTAAGTTTGGGCCTGGCGCAATGTGTGAAGGCCCCAATCATTCGGGCCCAAGAAAGACGCAGGCCGGCCCAATTGTGGCCCGCTAAAAACCTGGCCCGTTAGAGTCGAATGTTTCGGTCTGGTCTACTACATCTGATTTTTTTAGATAGCGAATGATGGCAGTAACTAGTAGGAATTAAGAACAAACCTACTCTATACAATAAAGAAATTACGGCATAGTAACTAAGAATAAACCTAGACTATACAATAAAGGATTTAAGGTGTATTACATCCACTGGGCATCGAAGTTCGCCACCAGTGATCATAAAGCGCAACGAAGAAGCAGATTATAAAAACTGGGCACCATTGTAGCGTAACAAAATAATACTGAACCGAGAGCACTTCCAAGACAGTTCAAGAAAGGTTAGCCTTGCGGGGGAACTGCTGCGCAAGCTGCTGAGCAAGGCTGTGAGACCGGCCTAGCATGTCGGTCATAGCTTCCAGGTGTAGCTGTTTAGCGATGAGGTTCTCATTGGTGTTCTCCGCAATCTTTCTTAGAGATAGGACTTCAAGTCAAAGTTGAGTTACAGAATGCCTTTCTGCTAGAACTTGGGACTGAAGAAGTCGAACTGATTCAGACAACGAATTTTGTGAGCTTGTCTGACTGTTAGTCTCAAGTAACTTGAACACTGCATCAAGACAAGACTTTGGGGTTGTCTCGCTATCTTCAAGATGTTCTGCCTTCTTTGCTGCAATATATGTTGGGTTTGTCTCACAGCCTTCAGCAGACTTGTGCATGCCATCAGGCATATCACCCTGAAACAAAGCAGAGAGATGACAGGTTTTGCACGTGTATAAACAAAGATGATAATTGTTTTGTCAATTCTATCCAATTTCAAATTAGAAAATAAAGAGTAAGTTCAAAATATCAATAGCATAATTTGGCATTGTTCATAATGCGGGGAGCTTCACCACACTACTGGATTACCATGTCAACATAACAAGCATAGATGAAGGGCAAAGAAAATCATTGTATCTATTTTGGATAATGTGTATGGCATGTTGTTCATATCATCAGCCACATCAGTAAGATAAAACAGGAGATGACAAGGTGCAAACGTGGGCTGCTTCGCCACACACTGGATTATAGATCCACAAAAACAAGCATACATATAGGGAGTATTAAGTAATGTGCATGGTATGAATAAGGAATTTGGTTTAACAAGTAAAACTTAGAACTTACGGTTCTTACGAACATGCATTTTGGTAGAAACAGCAAACTAAACAGCAGTAAATGATAGGGAGTATGAGCAAATTAAACAGCAGTAAATGATAGGGAGTATGAGCAAATTAAACAGCAGTTGAGGATAAAGGCTTTAGAAGGACTGACTTACATTAATAGTTAACATTGGCTTTATAATGCCGTTCTCCATGTCAAGGGAAGGATAACTCAAGAATTTCAGCACATAATCTTCTTCATACGCATTGCCTGTACTCTACATTTTGTAGAGAGTAATTATAGATATGATAATACTGGAAGGGATAGAGGATAATGAAGATAAGATGCAGATTGATGCTACATAATCAACTACCAATCCCTGGAAGTACAAGCGTTATAGGACAAAATGTACTGACAAGAGCAATGGGCTACACTTCTGCACTGGCATTGTCTGTGTATTCTACTTGTTTGTAAGATTAAATATAGATCTGATCTTTTTTAGTAAATAGTGGGCGAGGGAGATAAGATGCAGAATGCTACAAAATGAACCAATCCCTCTTCCCATAATACAAGAGTGATTTGAACACTGGTGTACTGTACAAAAGTTCTTATATTATGGGACGGAGGGAGTAACTATTAATGTAAGTACAGTGATAGACCACGTTCAGTCCTTACAAGAGGACTGCAGAGCTAAACCTCTTCAAAAGCATTGGGTTGATTCTAAATTTATGTAAGAGTCCACACGGATCTTATAATGTCCACCAAATGGACGACTACGAGGCTAACATGTGCAGTGATGCTACATAATCAAACAGCTATGAAAGTAAGTATGGTCATATAGGGAAGAGGTACTCACAAGAGCAATGCAGTGTGCAGTATAGTTGCGAGATTCTGTGGTCCCTTGAGAACAAATGTTCTTCTGCTAACAGTTTTCGTACAAGTGAGACATTAAGGCAAATGCAGAAATTTAGTTCAAATTGTGATGTGATATCATAGACAGTACCTTACGCTGCAGCCGAGACCAATGTGTAACAAGATTATTCCAGTCACCGTCGGATAAATGTAGCACTGGAGACTTTACAGAAATTTCGTTCAGAGGCTTGCCATCAAGTGCGCTTGCCTCAGGTAGGAACAATACTTCATCAACGAGTTCTTGAAAAGTGCAACCAACCCTTGCTCATCATCACAATTTAGTTTGCTCCTCGCCTATTTAAAAGAATGAAATCTTGTGTCTTCTGTCAGCAGAAACATATGCAGTAATGACCATGAATAACATTAGTACATTACTTACGCGTAAGTTGCGGAGGAAGACTAGAAATTTTTCTGTGTCTGCGGTATAATCTTTCCATGAAGGAAAGATGCACACAAAGTTCCTGACAACAACATAAGCTTCGTCTTCTAAACTGGGAAGAAATGGAACAGGGGTCCTATCTGCTGCAATTGGGGCTCTCTCTGGTTCGAAAAGGGATTTGGCAACTGGATTTGGTGTACTCTTTACTGGAATGGGGGTTTTGCATCGTACAGCTGGTGCTATGTCAACTGCATAATCATACTGTTTGCTGCAGTTTGGGTCTGCTAAGTTGGGGCATCAGAAATGACCAGTGTAGTAGGGCTAGAGTCTGCTAGAGTTGGGGCATTTTGTGGGTCAGGTGATATTGCAACTACACCTAATGGGCTATTTGATTTATCAGGTGCCACTACCTTTTCCAAATACTTTGCTTGTGCTCCTCCACGATCAGCAATCGCCCTCTTCCTTTTGAACGTCTAATACACAAGAACAACATTTGAATGGATAAATATGGTATGATGACAGATGGAATATGTACTGAAAATGGATAGGCAGGGCGTATTCACATACACGATGTGTAAACTAAGCTAATGGCAGTTCAACAAAGTAGAAGCAATGCAAAGCATCAGTTGCAAGATATGTGCGAGCAATGTAACCTTGGAAAGTTAGAGCAAGTACCTTGATGGGTGAATAAGATAGGGCATCTTCCTCTGAATCCTCCACTAGGGAGCTACATTGACTTAGGTCTCCCTCTAGCTCAGAATCACTGTTAGGATCATATTCTGAGCATGAATCTGTAGGTGGAGAGCGTTTGCATTGCATTGCATCCAGACTTGATTTCAGTCCCTTAATGCCAAGTTTGACAGCCATGGCATTGTTCTGCTTTATTCTTTTCATGAGTGCAAGCTCATAATCATTATGCTGTTGTTTAGAATCTGAGATTCATGATAACATAAAAACTAGTCAGATTATCTATGGAATGCATTGCGGATTCAACTCGGAGAGTGTCTCCCTATAAACCCCTGCATATGCAAAGTTCACCTCCCCAACCGTGCTGACCAGACCACACATAGAAATACAAACCCCTTATGTCTCTATAACAGGCAGGCACACATTTCAAAACTGACGTAGGAACATTAGGATCATATGAAATTTGTATTTGAACAAATAAACTAAGCAATTATGAGTGGTGTAATGTTTAGATTCAAGGGTGGAGTGTTGGTAGTGCGACACAAAGCAAGTAGGCAGATTGTATTCCATGTAAAAGATCGAAAACCTATGTAAAAGCTGGAAATGACACTTTCTTTCTATACAATGCAGTGTTTGTTACCCACACATGATGGAAGAGATCACATAGAGAAATACTATTCACTCATGTCTACGGTTCCAGTATTTAGAAACAGGGTGGTCCACCCTAAAAGAATATTGACAACAAATATGACAAGGCAAGCATAGATGTAGTGAATCAATCATTTACTTGTGAGCTTACTAGGACAAGTATGCAGAATTGTAACTGCAGTAAGAGATCGTCCAAAATCTGAATGAAGAAGTTTGTCTAGCACTTATTGTTTGCAACTAATCAACGTGAATAATTGGATATTATATCGAATGAGTAAGAAAGACAAGTAAAATTGTCAACAAACCTGGCTTGCAGTAGTAATCTGGGTCAATGTCACTACGACCAACAATCCAAAATGACTAGTTTCTGTTCCGAGGGCCGGAATTTTGAAAACCCTGTGAACTTTAGAGGTACTAAAGATTACCAAAATACATCTGAACCATTAAGTGTAGGTAGCAGTGAGCACACAACAAACCCTAATGACAGTCATGCCTAATGAGTAATGAATCAATTAGAAAATGGGTGATGAGGAGTGGCTGCTGAGTGTTGAGGACGTATCTCAGGATAAATCGGGTTGGCTTGGTGGGTGCTGCACGCCTGAGCCCTGAACAGACTGGGAAGGTAGGCATGGCGGCGCGCCCAGGCAGTGGTGACGCTGTTGGGCGAGCGGCTCCTGGCCTCCTGTTAGTTCGGCGTCTCCTCCTAGAGTCATGCCGTCCGGGGACGGCAAGTCACCGGCGAGGCAGGTGGTTGGGGGCGAGTAGAGATCGGAAGCGCGCAGCGGAACAGAGGGGGATCGGGGCCTGGGACGACCCAAAATCCCAGGGTGGGCCGGCCCACCGTGGGCACCCTGTAGAGATACACACCCGAGCGGCGAACATGCATTATCGAAACTAATTTAGGAACATTTAGCTGACCAATTAAACAACTCTGTTTGAATAATACTCGTATTTGAACAACTAAGCTTGTTTAGCTTGATGGGTGGAGCAGTGTTATTATGACACGAAGCACGTATTCTGATCGTATAGTGATCATAAAGGGGGGAAACTCTAAGCATATTTTTTAGCAATAGAGGGTTTCCCCTCCGATTTCTATTAAAGAAACCACCATGGAACCAACATGATCAATTAAACCCTAAGCATGACCAATTAAACCATATTATGGCTGTGCCATGGCAGATTTGAAGCTGCAAACCGGAGAAATGATATTTAGCATCCATTGTCTGCTTCGAACTAAGAACTAAATTCTAAGAGCTGAAAAGAAAGTAGAGTAACCAAGTTAAGATCTGTTTTCTGGTTGAGATCAAAAGGTTGAGGAGATATGAAGTACCACCTCTCTTGCGGCGCCGTGTAGGCATCGGGGGTGCTATGGCTGTCGGTGGCGTTGAAGCAGATCTGCGATGGTAGACGGGTGCATCGGGGGATAAGTCCCGTTGCGGTGGAAGAGAACGTCGTGTGAGCGGCCCCGACAAAGAGGACGACGGCGCCGATGAAGCGGGAGGACGCGATGCAAGGCTATTGGTCCGTCACCGTGGATGAGAAACGTCCATCTCTAGCAGTGGATGATGCGGTCTTGGTAGGTGCTCCGGCATGGTGGAGGACGGTGGCGATGGATGTGGTGGAGGACGGCGGCGATGGATGGGGTGGCGGACGGAGGCTGGTGTGGGGATGGGGTGTTCTAGCGCGGACGGTGTATGAATGGGAAAATGGAGGGAGAGGTACGGGGAACCATGTTTTTGGGATGCGCCTATCTAAAATATGGGAAAGTTACGAACTTAGCCCCCATTTAAAATTTGGATGTCTCGTCGGTTGGTGATAGGACGGTAATCTCGCATCTCGCCAATATTTGCCCAGAGGGATTTTGGGCGAGGAGAGGGTGGTTGGCGCCCACGGTGTATGAACGGGGCTGACAGGTATGGCGGTTGTGTCACGTCTGAGTGAAGTTACAAACCCGCCCCTATTGAAAATATTTGACTACATCGATTTTGGCCGAGTCGAGTTTGTTTTGCCGCCCACCGTGTATGAATGGGGAATGGAGGGAGAAACAGAGGTCTTTCGGACGAGCTTGAATCAAATGAGTTTTTCCGCCCATGTTTGACGCCCACCATGTCGGAATGGGCTCAAAGGCGGTCGTGTCCCGTCTAATTGAAGTTACTAACCTACCCCTATTTAGAGTAGTGGAAATCGGGCCGATGGATTGTCGGTGTAATGGGTAGACAGTAATTTCCATCTCCCAAACACTTGGCTTCGGGCAGCCGATGTGGGAGTGGACATTTTGCTGCTTCTTTCGAATTTTGGGACAATAAGCATCCTCGTTTACCCTGGCAATTAAATTCGAATCCATTTTGTATTCCTATATGAATCTTTATAAATCATTCTATGTGTTTTTATATATTTTCAAAAGGACGACAAAGATGTATTCCACTGTCATATATGAATATGGTTTACAAATATCGATACTCAAATTCAGAAACTAGAATCCAGTTTAAGGTGAATTCGAATATTTGGAACACTTCATGTTCAACTCAAATGTCACACGCAACATAATGTGTACTCCAATTTAGATATGTACACAAGCGATGTATCAAGATTCAAATACCGAGTCAATCAACCAAGAATGTACAGAACTAACAGACATATAAGCACTTATAGAGTATATGGATCAATAATATCAACTAACATACATAAGCCAGGCCGCTGTACTTTTTTTTGACTACAACAGCATCCTTTTTTTAGCCAGCATCTTGGCCCTTTCCGATGCGTGCCACTTATGGTCCATCTATACTACTACTATTGCTGAATGCACATTCAGGCCGATTGGCATATTTGTAGGTCCGGCACAGCAATCCAAATGAAATGTCTCCGGGTCTTATCAATTAATACAGACGTGTGCTCAAATAAAATTACAAACCAAAAAACAAAAAAACAATTATTACATGATCTCTAAAACAAATGGTTTGATTGATTACATGAACAGACAACACAAAGGTTATTCAACTATGGAAAAAACATTTCACCTATGATTTACCAAGTAGGAATTTAATTTCCTTTTTCCTTCAGGACCTTAACAATCTGGTCAGTCTCAGCTTGCTTCTCTGAAATCCACCAAATATTTAATGGTTGTCTTGAGTACTGCTTGTGATTGTGTTGTTTGCTTCCTCAACATGTCAAGTTCATCTCTAAGTGCAGAAGCAGAATCTCTTTCTACCACTAGTTTAGCCTATAGAGCATCAGCAGTTGGCAATTCATAATGCACGATTGGGCCGGTGCCACTACTATGTGATGATGCAACATCCATGGGGACCTCGCTCTTTGATCTTGGGCTAACCTGTTTTGCCATTAAAGTTCCGATTGGATTCAGAAAAGTTGAAGTTAGCAAAACATCTCAACTGGGAGTTATAATAGGAAACAAGTTAAACAAACAAGGAATTAAAGAGTTTTAATTGGATGCTGAAAAGTAGTTATTGACATCATTGTAACCCGCTGTTGCAGCAGCAAAGCAGTTAAACAAACAAGTAGATATTTAAGTTAAGGCAAACATGTAATTCTTAACAGTAAGTATCAAACACATAGATAGGCACAGTCTACAATATGATTAACAGACCGTGCCATTATGTAATCAGTAGCAAACTAAATTAAGACAAGCAACATAATTGAACAATTTTGCAATAAGTGGCTAACTAAAATTCTGAGAAGCAGGTAACTGAACTTACGCTAGTTCTCTGTATAGGCACACTGCAACTTCTTTTTCGCTTACAAGGTTGTACGAAGCAGTCCATGGCATCAATTGCTTGGATACGTAGTCCCAATACTTCTTTCTTCCCACACTGCATGGGTAAGTCGAATGGTTAATCTGGTAAGATGGTGCGTCCTTGATATGTTATATGAGAACGTGTAGTCAGACTAGTTGTAGCCAAACACATCACACTGGCTTTTACTGTATATTTCATGCGATTATTTTTTGCACATCAAGATCTAAGCAATCTACAATAGGATGAAAAGACTGGCATCCTTCACATTATTGGCGAACTCAGTTCATAGAAACAAGCAATTCAACCATTCTGTGGGTAAATTAAAAGCGCCACTGGAATATTTTTCACTATCCAATCATACATGCAAAAAGGGGCGACGCCCCCATAGGGGCTGGTATGGGCGGCCGCTTTAGGTGGCTGGAAAGTGTGCACCTAGTTTGAGTCGTCCAAGCTGGCCCACGCTAGTTTTGTTCGTCCCAACGCACGAGTAGGCAATATAAAAAATGAAGAAAAATGTTTCAATTTGGATGGGCCAATAACATAAGTGCAAAGCAGGCCCTATAGCAGGCTCGCGGCCCAAACGAGCGCCTCCCATATCGATCGACAGCAGGAAAAATCCCAATTCATTCGCTCCAGCCTCCAGTCTGGTTCGCTCCTAACCTAGCCGCCGCTGGACAGACCGACACAGCACTTCCTTGCGCCCTCATTGGAGGGCGGTCGCCGGGCTTCAAGCGAACGGAAGGACAAGAAGATGAAGATCCAACCGTGGGTGTAGCCTACGTGGGAGGCAGCGGCGGCAGCACAGGCATGGCATCGAGCTTGCGCAAACAGACAGTTGCAGCTTGCAAGAGTAGCATGCGCAACGAGCATGTACATCACATCCCTAATTATATCTAATTCAACTCTTCAATTTCTAGCCAATAGATAAACCTGACGGTGTTGTAAAACTTCTTGTATGTAGGGAATCTATGAGAAAATGAAACCAATTTCTACTTATTTTATAACTCCCCCAATCAATACTGAACCGACTGAATCTGATGTATCTAATCAAGTTTCCGGTGCAAACATACAAGCTCATGTTGTTCTTGAGCCTGAAGTGTCTAATGAACAGACTGCTAATGAAGGATTTGATGCAAACATTTTACATGCTCCCGGTGATGAACATATAGTGTCTAATGAGGGATCTAATGCAAGCATTTTGCAATCTCATTGAAGGATTTAGTGTCTAATGATGATCTACTATGTTGACAGAGACAGAGATTTGCAGGCATTGATGACAAGCAAATTATAGTGCATCTTCATAGCTTGTGGAAACGTCAAGGCCATCTACCAGAAAGTCCCCATATCATGACAACATAGCATAAATACTTTTCTAATCTATTGTTTGAAACTATTGGCATACTTGTGCAGGATAGATATATTGATATGCAGTTCGCGCACTAGTTATACGTGCAATTACACTTCGATATTTTCAGTCAAAGAACGAATAATTCAAGCAGGTACAGACCATGTTTGTAGTCCTTGTACACCATCTTGCATTTTGTGTTTTTTGGTGCTTGCATCATTTAGTGTTTATAATCTGAACTACTTTGGATCATTAGCTGGTTTTCAAAGTGCATGTAGCTTCCCATTTCTCAAGTTATGTTGATTTCTGGAGTGCAAGTGCCTTCGTATTTTTTAAGTTAAATGTTCACCCCTGGTAACTTGAATTTGTGGATCAGCCACTGCACACAAATCATACACGAATGCCAGTACGAATTAAATGAAATGCAGGGACTTACGCTAGCTCGTTGTACAGGCTCACTACAGCTCTGCTTGCGCTTGGGATGTTCCATGTACAAGTCCATGTTACCACTTGCTTGGATGTGCAGGCCTTGTGCTCCTTGCATCCCCCTCTGCATTTTTGACACGGCGAATGGTTGATCAAATAAGAGGAATCGACCTTGATGTTGTACCGGAAGACAGATACTTACAAGGTTATACGGGTGTGCAGGATGTGTACAAAATGGATTTGCTTGCTTCAGATGATATCTCCAAAAGAAATAAGAGTTAAAGTCAGAGTTGCATAGGCGTGTAAGCTAAGAGAGTAGTGAAAGGATATCCAAACATCGTCGGAACAGTGCACAAGGGAGTGATGTGTGGATACCTAGTTCGGGCCGGCGTTTGGGCATGCTCGCCTAGCTAGAGTGTGGGTCACTTTAGAGCCATTGAGAGTGATGCGCTAGCATTGGCTGGCCGCGCACGGATGCAGATCTCGAGTGGCAGCGGAGCGCTACGATGCGGTGGACGAGACCGTTGGTGAAGCCCCAACGGCCTCGTGGGGCGGAGGTGCGACGATGTGCTCGGTGATGTAGCCCCGGTGAGCTGGGAGACGGCGTCGGTGAAGTGCACCTGATGCGGTGGAACTCGGTGTCTGTGAGGCATGTTGGTTGCGGCGGCCGACATTGTCGGTGGACCACCCGGTGCGGTGGTTGAGGGCGTAGATGAGGTAGCTCCGGTGCGGTGGTGAAGCGCGACCGTCGTCTTCGTCGTCGTCGTCCGGCACAGAGGTGGGGAACGGTGGGGAAAGAGACGAGACGAGGGGCGATTCAAGGGTTGGCGGCGAATTAGGGATTTGAGCAATCTGGGCACGGAAGGGGACGATGGAGAAGAGAGATTTTGTAGGGCTAGAATTGGGGCCGCCAGATATTTCGATCTGAAACGTGGAAGCGCGAACTTATATTGGCGTCATCCTTTTGGGGGGGAGGGGGTGGGTGGCTGGGTGCTACGCGTCCATCCGACACACGCGACCACCCTGACAGGACTATGCTTTGGTGCCTTAAGGCACCGAAGCAGCATCCACCCCGACACGACCCTGGTCTGCCTGGTGCACCTACATTTGAGAATGCAAACGAATCTTCTTTCATTTGCAAACGAATCTGTATGTATTACCATGCCCGTGTTTTCCTTGCAATAATTAGTCATTCGAAACAAGATACTCCATCCGTTCACTTTTGTAAGTCGTTTCAGACAACTTAAAATGAACTGTTTTGCACATTGTCTGAAATGTCTTCAAGGTCTTATAAAAGTGAACAGAGGGAGTACTATAAATTAATTAATGAGGAGTTATTTGAAAAAAAATCGAAACAGTACCCACGCTAACGTGGATTTTAGTGTGTGTCACATAATTAGTTATTTGAATTAGAGTGTGTGTCACGTAGTTAGTTATTTGAATTAGAGTGTGTGTCACGTAGCGATCTCCAATTCTAACGTGGATTTCACATTTCACTGTATCCACGCTACTTTTTACATACAAATTCATATGTATATGATGAACACCATGGTAGTGCGAAAACTTTTGGATGGATTCAAACATATGACCTACAAAATAGCACAACAAACTGAGTCAATGTCAACTTTTCGAAACTTAGTATGGCACGAATTCGAAATAATTACCCGTATGCCTGGTCCTCGGTTCAAATCTTACAATGTACACCAAATTGAAACATCGATATTAAGTCTCGTACTACGGACATTCAAATGTTGTTTTTAGCCCCCCCCCCCCCGCACAAACGCTACATACATCCTATATCGGTCAATCTTCCTCTCCTAACCATCTTAGGAAGCTATCGATTTCCAACACATGTTCATTCTTTCTCTCCATGTTTCGATCTCTATGTCTCTCAACTACACAACCCCTTTTTCCACTCTATTACCAAATGTATTTACCTCACACACCCGCCATTGCACCCCATGCTGAGCTCTCTCTCCTCCCCTCTCCCTCTCACCCTCTCGCGCTAAATACATGCATTGCCTACCTAACCCCCAACCTCTCGTGCGCACGCACGTTGTATATCTAGGTCACTCCCTCGAGACTGTCTCGCTCTTTCTTCCGCACGGCGGGCCACATTTCCTCAATCTCGCTCTCTTTATCTGAGTCTCGTTTAACCTCGTTTTCTTTCACACACAAATTATATATCTCCCTGTTCGGGCCTCGATCGACAAACTCTATACTCTCTCACGCAGATTATCTATCTAGGTCAGGCCATCCAAGCCGCCGCCACTCTTTCGACCTCATGGTGGGCCACGTTCACTCAATCTCTCTCTCTCTCTCTCTCTCTCTCTCTGTGTGTGTATGTCTCGATTGACCTCGCTCCTTCTCGGACAAAAATTATATATCACCATGTTTGAGCCTAATTCGACCTATTCAAATTCTAGACTCTCTCACGCACATCGTCTATCTAGGTCACTCTCTCCAACCCGTCTCACTCTTTCGATCGCACGGCGACCCTATGTGATCGGTTGACCTTGCTTCCTCCCACGCACAGAATATATCTACACGTCTGTGAGTGGATCATCTCTCAAGCTCTATCTTACAGCCCTCACCCTTGCCAGAAAGCTCAATTGGACAATATCTCTCCAGACCATATATATTTGTTCAATGACCACACTCACTTTATCTCTCTATCTATATGTCTCTTGATTGACCTCGCTTTCTCACACCGTATCTTCCACGCGTTGAAGCTACTACCTCCCCATCCCTTGCAAAGCCGGAGCTATTTACATTGCGAGGGGCACTCCAACCTTGGATTAATTTGTGTAGGCATTTATTCCAGTCGGTTTAGATTATGTTTTCGTAGCATTCGGCCCACAACTACTCCAAACACCGTTGCAACCCACGCAACTCCCCTAGTTGATTTCCCTCTGGCTCGGTCATCGCTCTCTCGCACGTCCTTTCTCGCCTTCAATGTCGCACCATGGTATTATTAAAAAAAACTATGTTGTTCTCTTTACTTATTATAAATAAGCTACAAAACTACACACCGATAATCCACTTGGAATGGAACAAATTTTGACCCACAAATTAAAGTGCTACAAACTACACACCGAGGGGCCCACATCTCATGAAACAAATTTGGACCCATATACAATTTAAAAAATAAAGGACGAGGATCGAACATGCGACCGGGCCTTCAAGCCGCATGTCAATAGGCAACATACGTAGAATAGAAATGTTTGTTGTACCCCCTTTGTTCAGATAATGTTTTATATTACCACGGCCTAATTAATGGATAATACGTAATATTATTTTTAGTACTATTTGCCTTCATTTACTGGTGGGTTTCATGTGTGCTCTCTCTCTCCTCCCCTTCTACGTTTAGACGCACGGGCAAACAGAAAGAACTCGCGGGCGATGTTGCCGTTGACCATATCTGGACGCGTTCACAAGTCACGGCTCCAGTTTCACGTACTAGCAGCACTAGTCAGTGTGTATGTGCAATGCACGTTAATTTGGAAGTATATTAAGTGCATGCGGATATTAACTACTAGGATATTATTTGTGTGTTGTCATGTGATTAGCACTATTTTTGGCATGAAATTAACTGCACGCTAAACGTGTTGAGCGCTCGACATTGAAGCAGTCTAGGTCGTTGGATGACAAGGAATACATGTGGCTTGATGACGTTTTATATTTAATTTGATACGGCTCTAGCAGAACATTCAATCGATCAAACCATACATTTTGTTCAGTCTGACTCCGACTTTAAATTATACGACGATCGATATAAAATAAACGGAAATGATAAACGTTCGGATTTTAAGCATGGCAATCCAAACGTTTTTCATGGCAAATTTAGATTACGCGGCGGCGGCGGGGGCGTCTCGCGGTGGGAAGCGGCTCCTCTGTCGTGCTCTGTGTGTCGTCGGGCCACTGACCGACGGTGACGGCGGCTCTTGCGCCGTTGTTGGCGTCCTCCTGGACGTTGGCCTAGCTTCAAGGAAGGCCAAAATGTTCTAGACTTCGGAGCGAGTCAACTGGTGGGAGGAGGCGACTGGCGTTGGTGCAAGGAAGCGGTCGACGGCGGCCATCCATGCTGCTGAGCGGGGCACTGGCACCCGCGCGGGGACATGCGCTGTCAACGGCACGGCGGAGACATTCGTGTGCACAGGTGCGCACGTCAGTGCACGCGCAGGCGCATGCGCTGGCAGGTGCACGGGCACTGGCATGGGCATGCGTGTCAGTGCACGCGCAGGCGCATGCGCTGGCAGGTGCACGGGCGTGTGAAAGTCGGCGGGGACCTCGTGGAACCCCATGGGGTCAAGCTCGACGACAATGTGCAACTCCCGGCCCATTAATGCCACGGGGATGGGCGCTGGCGCAGTCGGGGCAACAGGAGCCGTAATGGGAGCGGGGACAGGCACGGCGTCTTCCCGCAAGGCCAGTTCAAGCTCGTCCCAAAGCGCCTTATGTTCTTGAGACTCCGGTTGGGTGTCTTCCTTAGGAAACTAGAACACTAAGGGCAGTCCATCGTGATGCGGCATGGCGTACGTTTAGGTCATGCTAGTTGGAGGTAGACGACAGGAGAATCGGAGAGGAAGAGAGAGGATTGTAGAGATACCGGGTAGTGCGGGGTTGATTTTAAACTGCGGCGCCGGTGACATTAAAAGTGGGAGCAGTTGGGACGACGGTGGGCGGCGGAGCCTGGTCAAAGGGCTCGCCTCCCGGTGAGCCTGCACAGCAGTCTGCTCGCACGCCTCTCTGACAGCCGGCGCAGTGGTCTGCTCGCACGCCTCCCGTCGACTCACACACTTGCTCGGACGGCACCTGCCGATGAGAAGCGGGGACTCGTGGCGGCACGTAAATGCCCACGGTTTCAATAGTGAAAGCATTCGCCTTAACGTGATAGGTCTTTGTTCCAAAATACCTTGGCTCTTCATTTGTGCAACCTGTCATAAGCAGCTTGTCTCAAATTGAAGAAAAAACTTACAAAGTAATATTTGTGCCATATCACGTGACCATGCTTAGTTTCAAGAATTTATGCTCACTTTTCGATTTTCTGAAATTTAAGATCCAGGATTTGAAACAATATCATAACCTGCATCATGCAATAAATTTTTCAAGCCATACATCTGTCCTGTTGTATTTCTTAAGAAAGGATTTGGTCAAACATTTTGCTTAGTTAGACTTCAGACAAGTTATATATGCAGAGTAAAAGGATAATCCCTCTGTACCAGTGCATTGCCTGATATATTAACTCAAGTACTAGGCATGAACAAACGGGCTCAATTATGTGCTCATCCTGGTGTAGTAGTAGTAGTACTAGGCAATGCAGTTGACGGGTGACCTTGACGAGCGGCGACCGAGGGAATTGAACCGTGCTCGGCATGGTAGATATAGCGTTGTCTAGTTACTAAAGCATCCCTCTGTTGTTCATCGGTAGTCATTATGGACTGGGGACATGAGGGGAATTTCCTAGGGCTGGAATTCTGGCCGCCAGATATTTCGACTTGAAACGCTGAGGCTCGACTGGTTGGGGTTGCCTAATGTGCGTACCACGCACACCACCGAAGGACACAAGCCCGGTTTTTTTTAGGATCAACACGAGCCAAGGTCTAGCTGGTACGCCGTTGGGTCCTACCATTCGAGAATACGAAAGGAACCTTTTAAATTGCCGAACGAATCTATGTGTATTACAATACTCGTATTTTCCTTGCAAATACTAATCTCAACATGGTAATTGATTTATGACGAGTTGTTGAATTAGAGTGAGTTTGTGATATAGTGATCTCAATGTGGATTTCACATTTCATCATATCCCTAGTATGTTTTCCAATGCAAATTTAATTTAAAAGATGAACAATATGGAGGTGAGAAAACTTTTTATGTATCAAGCATATGACCACACACACACACATACAGAGACACACACACACACGCACGAACACAACAATATTCTAATAAGTATAGTGCATCTATTTTTCCAAACCATGCATGTATGACACGAATTCAAAAATACTCCTTCTATTCCTAAATATTAGTATTTTAGAGAGTTCAACAAGTGACTACATACGGAGCAAAATGAGTGAATCTAGACTCTAAAATATGTCTATATACATACGTATGTGCCAGTCCATTTGAAGCCTCTAAAAAGACAAATATTTAGGAACGAAGGGAGTAAAATGTAAGACATCCATGGTCCTCAGTTCAATATTTAAAATGAACATGAAACTGAAACATGAATATTAAGTCTAGTACTATAGTTGTACATGCAAATGTTGTGTTTAGGCGGAGCTATGATTGTCGGGGGTCAACCCCTCGACCTTAGATAAAATTGTGGAGCTCTGTTTAGGGTTGTTTAGATTATATCTGTCCCCACCCTCCCAACCACCGATTGGTTGTGCACCCCCCACCCCTCCTCCCCGGGAGAATACCATGTGCCCGCATACCTTAGATGCTATATGCCGATATGAGTTGCTTGGACCTTGTAGATCTGTGATATAGCAGCTCACATGATGTGTCATAATATTTTTGCAGGAAACCTTGATGAGTTTGAGAATTGCACACAATTTGTACAAAAACTACTTAGATGCCCTTTGATCCCATATCCAACAACCTCGAAGCTCGTATCACCGTAGCATCCAAGCAACGATAACACCTTATGTTTTCTCGCACGGGAGAGTATGAGGTTCTCCCACACCGTAGATTCTATGGTGATACGATTTCACTGAGATCTATCGGCCCACAGTAGGAGGTTTGAACGTTTTTGCAATATACGGCTGATAGAGTTTGGGAAATGTGCAGAAAGTACAAGTACTACGCATGTGTCATCTGATCACTGATCATACGACCTAGATGCTCATATCACCGTAGCGGGTAATTGAGCTACGGGGAGCCATTGGATCGAAGATGCAGCGGCACACATGAGGCCTGAATGTTTTATTTGCAAAAAAACCTATGGAGGGTTTGGAAATTGCGCATAATTACAAAGACTACTCCCAAGCCATTGGATCTCACTTCCAACAGTGTAAAAACTCATATCACCATAGTATCTAAGCTGTGGGGTGGATGTGATATTCTATGCTGCTGTCATTTTTGTTCGTAAACTTGCAAAAAACGTGTAATTCGTGCAGTTACTTGTCTAACCGCGCAAAGTGTTTGTTCAAAAAAACCATCCTACACTGAAATATCGGAACAACACACGGGGGTCCCACTTGTCATTAATCAAATTTGGACCTAAAACTAACAAATCTGAAAGACAAGATTCGAACTGGCAACCTGGACTACAAAGCGTAAGTCGATAGCCTGAAAAAACGAACGGTTGTTGGCTTTGTCCCATAACTTGATTTTATACAATACTTGCGTTGAGTAGAGTAGTGGGAGTGCCTCGTCAACATGTGCATGACCGTTGTCTCACTTACTGGTGGGTCCCAGGTCTGCGATCTCAATCTCTCTTCTCTCCATCATCTAACCTTTGCACGGGCACACACGAAGAGCGGCCCTAGCTTGCCATGGTGTTATTACAACTAAAAAAAGCTTGGAAAATAGAAGAATTGCCTAGAACAAGAGACGTTGTGGCTGGTCGAGATGGAGCTAACCACATCTATCCTCCGTGCCACGTTTGAATGATGAAGTTGTGTGGCTAGTGGGGTGTTTTCGACCGACTGGCTGGGTCCCGAGGTCGAACCATAGGTACTACGTCTGATACAGTATATTTTTACACACACATTTTTCCTCCATGCCGAGACGTGGCACACCCTACCGCGCGGTTTCGGGGTCCTCCTGGGTGGTGCACGCATATATTCTTCCTGACGTGGGACGCCCTACCGTGTGTTTTCTGGGTCCTCCTCAGTCGTAGCGCCGAAGCAAGTAAATGAGTCATCAAATCATGAAAGACCACCTTTCCCGCCGAGTACATCTGTGAAGCACGGTGGCTAGCTAGTTGGGCTAGTTCGACCGATTAGCTAGGCCGCCGCCACATTTGTTTTTTCACCCCTTTTTTTATCTACTTGCCGGTAGGTAAATTTAAATATCCACCGTGGCGTTGCTCTGGTGTTTGGGTGCGACAGGATTTTTAATTTTTTGATTGACGGGAGCAGGCGCGGCAGGATTTTTAATTTTTTTTGATTGATGGGAGAAGGCGTGGCAGCAATTAGTCACGATGACTCCGCCTGTAAAAACCCACTGCTCCCTGATGTGAGAAGTCGTCGACTGGTGTTTTACCGTGGTGAAAGCCAAAAGATTCGCCGCTCCCTCTGCCTTCCCGTAGATTGCATTGCCTTTCAGCTGTTTTCGCCCCCTTTGCTTCCTCTCCCCATTGCTTCTACCATGGCGGCGCAGTAGATCATGGAGTCCGAGGTGAGGCGCCTGACACTGGCTCCCGTCGACCGGGAGCGGGCTCTGCGGGCGGTTGCACCCTGCATCACCAACGTCGTGCACCTCGAGAAGCAGAGGGACTTCGATGGTGTTTAGGCGCCCTCTGCATGGGCATGTCCATGTCTCGGCGCAACATGACCGTTGGATCAAACTCAGACGGTGCAGATCAGTCACTGTAGCACAAAGCGTGTGGGTGCGTTTGGTTGCATTCTCATCTCAATATAGTTGTTTCCTCTTCATGTATTTTTGTCAACCTACTAGTGTGGACTCATGCACCCTTCATGCACTCTGCCAAACACCCAAAAGTGGGTCGAGAAGGGAACTTTTGCTTCCATCCCGTGCACCCTTCATACACCCTGCCTAACACTATTCGTGCTTCATATGGTTCATGTTTTGTGGAGTACTGTAGCACCATACTCTCCGTGCGTTGTGGACCTAGTTCTGTTAACATTGATCTCACTGTTCATTCTCGACCGGACAATCGAAAAAGCGGTACTATGTTACATATAGGAGTAGTTGACATGCGCACAACATCATTTCATATCTTACTACACTAGCAACAAGATTGTGTAGTACTAACGTATGAACCACTGCACATGCCTAGTAGTAGGAGCACTGTGTATGTTCAAGTGGCTGCCGTGTTTCGCACTCCTCCGTCGTAAGAGTGGAAACGCTTGTGGTAATCATTTTTTTTCTTCAGAAAAATAGTGGACACGCTCTATCGTGCGGATCCTCCTCCAGCCATGCACAAATTACTCACTTTCGTCGACGTGTGGGACAGCCAGCACCTGGGTCCACCAGCCATGCACTAAATTACTCCGTAGTAGAGTGAAGGTAGACTACCCCGATCGAACCGCCACAGTAATGCCCAATGAGCCATCAAATCACAAAACCCCCTCCTTTCCAGTAGTAAGTTGGACGGATGAAGCAACCATCATTTCACTCTTCTCTCTCAGCTTCCTCTCTTGAAGAAAACGCCCACTCGCTTCGCTTCTCCCTCATCTCGTTCCTCCTTTCACTCTTCTCTCTCAGCTTCCTCTCTTGGATTGACGCTGGAGCACCGGCTGACGTGATGTCTATTGCTCTGGCCAAAACCATCGAGGCTCATGGTACGAAGAAGCGCAATCATCCCGCCGAGACTACCGCAGACAAGCTCAAAGCCATCGCCCTGTCCAAGCCCCCCTCTCTGGGATCCCTCATTAAGCAAGTTCAGGTAATGTCTCTTGTTGACGTTCTTTTTCTGGATCTTGATCGTGTTTTTTCATCTAACATGCAGTACTAGTACTGGTAGTACAACTTTCTGGGTGATCTTGCATGTGATTTTAGTGTGCCAAATGACAGTTCTAAATTCTCTTTTGACCAAAACATGCGAGAGGTTGACACTGATTTCTTATAGATTACTTTCAACTACTCCCTCTGTCCAAATTTCTTGTCTTAGATTTGTCTAGATACGGATGTATCTAATACTAAAATGTGACTTGATACATCCGTATCTAGACAAATCTAAGACAAGAATTTTGGGGCGGAGGGAGTACTTTATGAACATCAATGCTACCTTTTAAGAGGGTATATTTGCCTCAGTAACTTGTGTTATGGATATTGCATGTAATCCCTCTGCTCTCATGCCTTTGAAGACATGTTCTAGTGTCTTTGTTCACTCATTTATGTGCGTATATGTAGTCATATATGGAGTATAATATCGAAAATCATCTTATATTTCTGAACGGAGGTAGTAATAAAATATGGTTTCTGTTTGAATTAGAACCAGGTCCGCGGTGGAGATGAAGTTCTCAAAGTCATGCCATGTGAACTGGAAGACCTGATGATGAGTTCTACTGCTGAACTATCCAGCTGCTGTGTCCTTGTCGCCACGTGTCCTGAACTAGTGTTTTCCTGTAGCATTGTTGTCAGGCGTGTTCTCGAGGCTGTACTTGACCACAACAATTTCCTGGTTGTGCCTTCGATTACGAAGGGTGTGGTTCTTGTAAAGATTCCCAACAAATATGATGCGGTCTGTCTTCATCATCATGTTTATGAGTGGAAAGATCACTCTGTTAGGTTCTCCAAGGTTGACAAGATGGTGATGGTGCATGTAGACATCTCACACGAAGTCCATGGCCTAGTCAGTTATGCGGGGTTCATCCCGTAGGTCGGTGGCAAGAAATAGTCTGCAGAGTTTAGTTAGTGCAACTTTGCTTGTCTGTAGTAAGTACTATTGTTCAGTACTTGATTTGTGTTTGTGAACCCTGTATTGTTTATTAGTACTGCCGCTTTTGGTGTGTGGTCAGTCCTGAGAACGGTCTATGTTAATGTCTGTCCAGTCAATTCAGTCTGTATATTTTGAAGTATCCAGATCATATTTTTTGTGAGGACGGTTTATCAACTATGGTTACACTCCAATATCTGTATGCATTGCAGGGTTTATCGCACCCACCAGGATTTCCAGTCCCATGGATGTTCGGTCCATACGATTTGTCACGACCTTTGGACTGTCCTGCTTGTGGGAGTAGGCGGGGGCCCTGCATGCCACGCGTATTTGGACGATCAATCTTCTGTTTAGTACTTCAACATAGTGATTTCCTGGTAAGGATTCACTCATGTCACATCAAGTAAATCTTATTGATTTACTGTCTAAATCTTATTGATTTAATGTCATGCTTTCTTTCTTTTCCTGCAATTTTACGATGCAGGTTTTGCCATGTGACATTCATCACAGAATAAACCGTTTGGTTTGCTCTACGATGGCTATTTTTGCAGGTTTCACTTCTTATGTCGTGTCAGTAACGAAGGCACTGTCCATCACTTATATTACTGGAAAAAATTGGATCAGTCTGTTGTCTAAGTACAAGCTGAATCTCTATGATGAACTGCAGTTTGGTTTAACAAAAATGCCACAATTAGTCCTTCTCGTGTTTAAAAGAAATTAAGAAAAAAACTGGATCACGGTCACAGATCCTAGTCAAGTTAGAAAGTTGATCATAGCAGACCAGACACGATCGCCGCTGTCTCGCACAGATCGAGCACCGGCAGTTGCTCTAGCACTGACAGCGGCAACAACTCAGTCTGATCCAGCTGTGGATTGGGCACCGACCGCGCCAGCAGATCAGTCTAATCTACCGGAGGATCGGGCATCGACACCGGCACCTGCTCTGACACCGGCACCAGATCTACAAGGAGCACCATCTCCGGCAGCAGCAGCGGCTTCGGCACCTGCACCAACACTTGCACTTGCATCTGCTCCGGCCCGTGTAGTTGCACCGGCAACAGACTGGGCTGTAGTTCGCACTTCATATACCAAAGTCCTTACAAAAACTGACATGTCCACCTTCTTGGTAAGCATTGGCCACCCAAGTGCTTCGTTCTTTTTTCTTTTCATGTTGTTTCACATGATTCACTGTGTTGATCTAACTGTTTGGGTATGTCTTCTTGTTAGCAAACATAGAATTCCTAGAGCAACGAGGGAGTCATTCAACAATCCGGGCGACCGCGGCCAAGTTTCTCTTACCATGCGCGGCCTTGGTGTGAATGAACCTGCTCAATATACCATAAGTACAAAGGATGGTCGCATGATGATTGATGCTCAAGGATGGTCAAGGTTCAAATCTAAATCATATCTTGCGGTAGGGGATGATGTCAAAATCGAACTTTCTCGGCAAGGAGAGCTGGTCCAAATCAACTTGGAAATTCTTCAGTAGCAGCACGCAACTGCCGAACTGATCTATCCTCCGAGAGATTTTGATGTAATAATCTGGCATGGTGGAACAAGTGTCCTGTGTGTATAAGTAGTATGACTGTATTATTTATCACATGGTATATCGTTGATAGAATTGCAACTCTGATTGCTGGTTAGGAACTGTCGTTCGATTTCATTCCAACAACTGCCGTGCTTTATTTAATTTTGTGTATTCGCCTTGCGACAGCATCTAAAACCAGCGCCGTACCGATCGCTTGCAATATGAAAAGCGCTGAGGTAGAACACATGGGCCCCCAAACATGCAGGGTCGGCCTGCGGCCGAAAGTCCAGAACCGTGAGCCCATCTGAGTATTATATTCTCAGCTGAACCCCCATAATGCCCGTGCGTTGCAGAGGGAGTATATTTCTCGGCAAGGTGAGCCTGTGATATAAAAGATTTGTATATTTCTTTACAGAGGGAGTATCTCTCTGTCAAAAAATATATTTATGTGTAACTAGTTACTCATGTCTTTCTACTTCCTTTCGCTGACATGTGGGGCAACCGGCAACGGGGTCCACATGCCATATGCACAAATTAGAGTTCACAACTTCACGGTAGACACACCCCGGTCATAGCGCCGCAGCAATGCCCAATGAGCCGTCAAATCACAACCCCCCTTTCCAGCTTTAGTAGTAAGTTGGATGGACGAAGCGGCAATATTTCACTGGGCCTGAATCCCCTTCTCCCTCGTCTGCTTGTTCAGAGAAAACCCCCTCTCGGCGATTGCATAGGGTTTTCTCATGGAGAACCAGGTACGAATTCTTCATCCATCCCCGATAAATCCAAGTCCCTTGGTCGCAGGTAATGCTAGGATGGCAGCCGCCGCCATTGATGCATTTTTCTTCCTACTGAATCTAGTGTGTTTCATTTGCAGTGCCCAAAGTGCGAGTACCCTACAGGTTTCTGCGCCCTCGGCGAGACGCCACACTTGTTCCTTCTCATGCTAACATAGCATTTTGAAACGCGCACAGTATGTTCCTAGAATCCTCTTTTCTATCCGGGAGGGTGGGTTTTTTTTAACATGTTGTGTTCTCATATTATTTTTCCTGTAGTGTATTATTTTCTCTGCCAGCACACATGTACTCAAGATGCTCGGCCTTGCCATAACTGAATACACTAGTTTAATGGTCACAGTGAAGACAAGCCATGGATATAAGTTCCGAGTTGGGTTCATGAACCAAGAAGATCGCTGCTTTTTTTATGGCCGAACTTGGATAAACTTTCTCAAGTGTTACAGACTGAAAGTTGGGGCACGAATGTTGATGGAAATAGTAGAACCTGGTCTCATCTTCACTGCGATCTTCCACCCCGACGTCGTTCCAATTGTTCATCCATGTTAGTTTTGTATATGGTTCTTGCTTTTTACCTCGATTACTTCTTAATCCACATATTCTGTCTAACTAATCACAATTTAACTTTAGAAGTAGTAACGAATCTCTCACGAAGATGCTACTTCTAACTAATATTTTCTTATAATTGGTGGCACGTGTAGGTTTTTTCAGAGTTAAGCAGTCTGCTCATTTGTTACTCTGTAATAACTCGGCTGTTACTAATGGCACTGAAGTTGACTCGATCGACATCCACAAGTTCCTACACTTTATTGATCGTCTTGAGGTCCTTGTGGGGCGTTTCAATGGTGGAAGGCCACGTGGGATATGTGTGCCACTACTGCACTCGTTGAACAGGTCCAACTGTGTCGACAAACTTATGGTACGAGCTGTTTTCTGTTATATATGTTGTTCATAAACTATTGGTTATACACAGGTTTACAGCTGTGATCTTCTTGAAACAGGAACTGCTGAGTTCTATTGTTCCTATACAGATGCCTGACCATGGTCGGGTTAGACTTGCGCTTGGTCACAACATGATCTTTATGTCGACCTACTCAATTCCCCTTGCAGATGAAAAGATACTTATTCATGGGTGGTCTCAAATAATGAAGGCCCGTCCATCTTGGAGAATAGGACAGAAGATTATGTTCATGCTTTTCCATGGCTCTAAAGAGAATATCCTGTTTATTGACCATGTTGCGAGATGAAGCCGCTTTCAGAAGGTTGTGGATGCGCGGGGTGGCGCCTGGGCCTTGTCATGAGGCTTGGCGGCCTCACCCTTGGTTAACTGTAGGCAAAGTAGCACTGTTCGAGGCGTGCTTTGTACAATCGAACCTGTATAAGTACTCATACTGCTTTCAGCTTTGGTTGTTAAGTGCCCCTGCTGGTTTCAGTTAAGGTTGTTAAGTACTCTTGCTGCTTTTACAATATGTCGTGTTTCTTCAGTCCTGTCTTCCTCCAGCCGCCAAAACCAAACTAGCACCGGCGGGGCCGCCTGCTTCTGCCTCCCATGGCTGGCTGCGCCTCAGCGCATGCATCGCCGCCCCACCCTCTCCTAAATCGTTAACGCCGACGTCCTCCGCGCGCTCTGGTGCGCTCGCCGCGGCGCCGCCCTCTCGCGTTGTCAATATGGTCAACAAACAATAGGAATCGGCAGAAGTACGTGGAGAGGATGACAGTAAGGGCCCACCACGTCAGCGTATGGAAAAATAAAATGCTTCCTCCTAGTGTTTTCCTGACATTTGGGACCCACGACATTGTGAGCGTATATAGTTAATACACAAGAGAACAGCACAAGATCGGCTGACACCTGGGACGTAGCTACTCGAGCAGTATTTTTTTGTTTGGTATTGTTGAGACGGAGCAGGGTTTGAACTGGGTTGTGACCCGTCTAGCCCAGGCTTATATTTTATGTTCACCATGTGACCAGCCCAGCTATTTTTTCTTTGTGAAAATGAGCCTAGTTTATTTTTTCTGAAGAATACCCAATCCAAGCCTACTTATTTTTCTATGCCCTGATGGGCTGCAACTCTTTAAAGACACCTGCAAATCTTGAAAGTAATATGAAATGGGTTGTAAATATAAAAACAGATGACAAATTGGCAATTACTTTATAATTTCTAAAAAATTTCACATTTTCAGATTCCTATTTCACTCGGCATTAACCTAATTTAAATATATCTTCAAAGTACTTTAAATCTGGCTCGATATTTCGGCATTAAAAATAGTTTGGAACCCACAGAAATATGTGAAATTGGCCCTGGCCAACCAAAAAAATGACTGCAATAAATTGCTTAAGAAGTTGCCATGAGCTATATATGAATTATTAAAAAAAAGAGGGAGTGGTCTGACTTGTGGGCCTGTTTAGTTGACGCGTATGCAAGGTTTTTTTAGTTATTATATATGCCAACAAACGATTCTAGCAAACGTAACTGTTGGATGTCAATCCAACTTCCGTCGTGTTTCTTCAATCTCTGATCTTCTTGCTCTAGCCGCCAAAGCAACGCCGGCGGGACCGCCTACTCCCGCCTCCCATGGCCGGTTGTGCTGCCGCGCAGGCCTCAGCGCCCCCTACTACTCCCACCGTTGGCAAGGGCATCCCTCTACTCACCCACACCCCCTGTTATTCTGCGGCGACGGCAGCCTCACACCGCAGCCGAACCGGTGAACCCTCATACTCCTCTCCGCGCGGGCTTCCACTGCCGCATCTTCCCCGGCTCCGCGTCATCCTCTTCCTAGGCCTCGCCATCGTACACCACCGTGGTGCTCTCGGCACGGCGTGGTCAATGTGGTCAATGACCGACTTCCATCGAAAGAGTACTGTACGTGGAGAGGCTGACAGCTGGGTCCACGGCACCCGCAAGGAAGTTCCTCCTTATTACGAGGAAAATAATTATTCCTCCACCTGACAGCAGGGACCCACCGGACGGGCCACCAGTATTTCGCAAAAAAAAATGTTTCCCCTGACTGCTGGGACCCAGAGGACGGGCCACCGTATTTCGCAAAAAAATGTTCCCCCCGCTGTCAGCTCAGACCCACCGGAAGTGCCTCCTTATTACGCACAAAAATTGAATACCCCCTGCTAGCTGGGACCCACCTTGGTGGGAGGCTGACTTGTGGGCCTACTAAGTTGACTGGTACGAAGGCCTTTGTCAACTTTAGTCAATATATGAACGATTCTAGCTCCAGTGACCGTACGATGACCATCCAACGGCCGTAGTGCTTCTTCAACCTCTGGTCTTCTTGCTCCAGCCACCCAAAGCAGTGCCGGTCATGCCGCCTGCTCCTGTCGCCCGTGGCCGGCTATGATGTCGCGAAGGCCTCACTGCCCCCTACTACTCCCACCGCTGGCCAGGCCATCCCTCTACGCACCCACACTCCCTGTTATTCTATGGCGACGGTAGCCTCACACCGCAGCCGAACGAGTGAACCCTCATACTCCTCTACGCGTGGGCATCCACTGCCACGTCTTCCTGGGCTCCGCGTCGTCCCCTTTCTAGGCCTCGCCGTCATCCACCGCCCTGGTGCTCTCGGCGCGGCATGGTCAACGTGGTCAAGGAATGGCTTCCATCGGACGTGGACTGTACGTGGAGAGGCTGACAGCTGGGTCCACGGCCGCAGCAAGGAAGTGCCTCCTTGTTACGCGCAAAATAATTATTCCTCCACCTGTCAGCGGGGACCCATCGGACGGGCCATCGTATTTTGTGAAAAAAGCATTTCCCCCTGACTGCTGGGACCCACCAGCTACATCTTCGCACGCAAGGAACTGCGTCCAAAAAAAACGATTCACCCCCCTGACTGTTGGGACCCACCAACTACATCTTCGCACGCAAGGAAGTGCGTCCGAAAAAACGATTCGCCCCCCTGACTGCTGGGACCCACCAGCTACATCTTCGCACGCAAGGAAGTGCGTCCTGGCAAAAAAACGATTCCCCCCTGACTACTGGGACCCAGCAGCTACACCTTCGCACGCAAGGAAGTGCGTCCGGGCAAAAAAACAAAAACAAAACGATTCGCCCCCCTGACGGTTGGGACCCACCAGCTACATCTTCGCAGGCAAGGAAGTGCCGGACAGTCGGGACCCACCTGGTCGAAGCGTACGTAGCGTTGTCATTCTGGTCGCGAACGTGTACGTACATATATACTAGTCGATGAAGAGGTGCGCACGTGTCGTAGTAGAGGCACGTACGTGTCGTAGTAGGGCGCGCACATAGCATGTACACGTACGTACAACGGCCAGGATGCAAGAAAGAAAATACGGCCACGTACGTACATACGGGCAGGGTCTTGAACGCCTACTCGCACATACGTATGGCCAGGGCTCGTGTACATGGCTGGGTCGCAACGGAGAAACAGCATCGTCGTCGTGTTCATGGGGAGGCAACGGAATGCGTCATGTTCATGGGGAGGCAACAAAATGCGTCGTGTTCATGGGGAGGCAACGGAATGCGTCGTGTTCATTGGGAGGCAACGGAACGCGTGGGAGCCAACCGGTTGGGTCGGAACGGAATGTGTGGTCGTGTTCATTGGGAGGGCTTGGACGGAACAGGCGATGGAAACGAGGCCTGGCGTACCGCAAAACGGAGGAAACGGCCTTGTGTTCGACCGGCCACATTCGAAATGGGATCCTGTTCATCGGGAGGGGTCTGGCGTACCGCAAAATGGAGGAAACGGACCTCCTACGGTCGAAACGGGGGTCCTGTTGATCGGGAGGGGTGTGGTGTACCGCAAAACGGAGGAAACGGACTTGTGTTGGAGCGCTACGGTCGAAACGGGGGTCCTATTGATCAGGAGGGGTGTGGTGTACCGCAAAACGGGACTCCACGGGATATTGTTCATCTCCACCGTCGACCTCCTCCAGCCTCCCCGGGCTACCGTCGACCTCCTCCAGCCTCCACGGGCTCCTGTTCATCCAGCCTCCACCGCGCGCTGCTCCACCGGCTACTGTTCAACCACCCCTCCACCGTCTACTGTTCATCTAGCCCTCCACACCATGGGGTCCTATTCATCCAGAGGCAAGGCCACTGCTCACTGTTCATCCAACCCCCCCCCCCCGCAACGCTCACTGTTCATCCAATCGATCGGCTTCAGTTAGCAGCAGTAGCGAAGGAATCGCTCGATCGGGTTCAGTTAAGAGCCATCGATCGATCGCTCGGGTTCAGTAACGCGTAGCCTGTAATGCAATCGCTCGGGTTGAGTTAGAGCCCAACGCCTCGCTCGGGTTCAGTTAGAGCCAACGCCTCGCACACATGCGCGTACGTGTACGAGAGAAACGCGCATCGCTCGCCCCCGACCTCCCACCGTAACCGGGAACTCCCCGAAACTTTCCTCCCCCTCGCTTCTACCACGATTTTTTCCGTCATGGACGGCCCAAAGAATGTCATGCAGCTGCATCTCCAGCCCGCCCAGGATGAAAAGCCCATTTTCTGTCATGATTTTTTGCCATAGAAGTAGGAGCCCACCACATCTATGATGATACCAGATTTTGTCACAATTATCGTCATAGAAGTGTCATATGTATGACAGAAAAAAAATTCGTTTGGCCCAAAATATCACGGATATGTCTTTTTTTTGTAGTGCCACTCGTCGGCTTCTGCCCCCATGTAATTAGTAGTGGGGTGTTCGGGATAAACCTGAGCACTCTTTATCCCAATTTTGGGTCCTTCAAGGGAGGTGTTCAGCACAACGAACCAGGCAATCGGACTATAAGGCTTAATCACTCTCACTTAGCCATAGAAGTCTACAATTTTAAATTTTGGCGAAGCCCCTAGTATTCGGAAGGCTGAATTAGGGGCGCTATACACGCCTAAGTCGGGCAAGGCCGACTCCTCGCCCGAAGCAGAAAAAATCTTTAAGGACCTGAGACCTCTCGAACAGCGACCAGCTCTCGCCTTATCATGACAGTCAGTTTTCGGCTTTCTCTACTGAGGTGCTCGTCCGGAAGAACCGGGACACAATCACAGTAGTTCTCCCAGTGCTACCTTAGCCGATATAGCGGAACGTAAGGTACCAAAGCATGGGAGCCGGGCAAACCCAACTATTAACCCAAGACATGATTCGGAGCTGATGCATATAATGCTATAAGTTCGGGGTGCCGCACTGTCGAAAGTGTTCGGACTTCTCACACCGTATTATGGGGTAAACGAAAGCCCCTGGCGTACTGACCGTACCAGAATGTACGGGTGCAAGTTGTCGTAAATGAACGTATAAGAAAAAGGGGATGAATAATGCAATAATAGACTAATGCTATGCATTTATTTAAATAATACGTCAAAGCATACTGATACAAGTAGTGCAATAAGCAGAAAATAGGACTATTTGACATGTCCTATCCAAGGGCAAGCTGCGTATGGATAGTAGAAAGCGGGTATATCGATTATTATTAGAGACCATCTGGGGGTTCCCGTGTACATCCTAGATTCTTGCCTCCTTGGTTGTTCCTTCCCGTAATGTGTTCGGCAATCGTACTGTTGGAAACGGCGTTCAGAGAGTTAGGTCCTGAAAGAGAAAAAATGATAAACGTATACAGCCCCTAGGGCGGTTAAGCCACATTGCGGGACGTGCCCTGATCGTGCCCCCGCCTATGCCCATGGTATTTTCAGTGCGTAATTATGTACGCGCGGCACGGATTTCGTCGCTTGACTGGGACTGGGACGGGGGCCAAATTGCTAGGCGAGCTCTAAATGTGCCAGACGATCCTATTGCAGTTTACTCCGGACTTGCTTGATGGTGTCCGGGGGCTGTATTGCCGAATTGCTGGTTTGCCTTAAAAGGCTGCTTTGTGCTTCCGCTACGAGGGCCGCAGTGTGCTCTTCCGTGCGGAGTGAGCGTTCTGTGTTTCCATTGACTGTTATGAACCTCCTAGGTCCTGGCATCTTGAGCTTGAGGTATGCGTAATGTGGTACCGCATTGAATTTTGCAAATGCGGTTCGCCCGAGCAGTGCGTGATAGCCGCTGCGGAACGGGACAATATCGAAGATTAACTCCTCGCTTCGGAAGTTGTCCGGAGATTCGAAGACCACTTCTAGTGTGATTGAGCCCGTGCAATGGGCCTCTACACCTGGGATGACGCCCTTAAAGGTGGTTTTGGTGGGTTTGATCCTCGAGGGATCTATACCCATTTTGCACACTGTATCCTGATAGAGCAGGTTCAGGCTGCTGCCACCGTCCATAAGGACTCGAGTGAGGTGGAATTCATCGATGATGGGGTCTAGGACCAGTGCGGCGGATCCACCATGACGGATACTAGTGGGGTGGTCCCTGCGATCAAAGGTGATCGGACAAGCGGACCATGGGTTGAACTTTGGGGCGACGGGCTCCATCGCATAGACGTCACTTAGTGCATGCTTCCGTTCCCTCTTCGAAATATGGGTTGCGTATATCATGTTCACCGTCTTCACTTGTGGGGGGAACCTCTTCTGTCCTCCTGTGTTCGGCGGACGGGGCTCCTCCTCGTCATCACTATGCAGCCCCTTGTCCTTGTTTTCGACATTTAACTTGCCGGACTGCTTGAACACCCAGCATTCTCTGTTGGTGTGATTGGCTGGCTTATCAGGAGTGCCGTGGATTTGAGATGAGCGATCCAGTATGCGATCCAAACTGGACGGGCCCGGTGTACTTCTTTTGAATGGTTTTTCCGCTGACCGGATCTAGAGCCTCTGAATCCGGCATTGACTGTCGTATCATCTCCGATAAGCCAGGTCCCGTGTGTTGCCCCGGGCCTTGGTATTTTTGATTGAGTGGCGGCGGGGTGCAGGCTGAACTTCAGGCTGAAATGCCTCTCTAGCTCGGCCACGCGGTGGCCGGTCAGCCGCATCGTAAACTGGTGATGGAGGTTTCAATGCTTCCTCCTCGAGATGAGGTAGCAACCTGCGCTTTGGGTAACTCTTGGAGGGGCGCTCGAGTTCATATTCCTCGGTCGCAAGGACTTCGGTCCATCTGTCTGCCAGCAAGTCTTGATCAACTTGAAGTTGTTGTTGCTTTTTCTTTAGGCTATTTGTTGTGGCCATAAGCCGGCGCTTGAAGCGCTCCTGCTCGACGGGATCCTCAGGCAGGATAAATTTTTCGTCGTCGAGGCTCACCTCGTCTTCGGAGAGAGGCATGAAATTGTCCTCCTCTGATTTTCCATCTGCTGCCTGCTCTGGAGGGCTAGCTTGTTCACCCTCCAGCTCTACATCGTGCTGGAGGGGACTGTGGTTCTCTTCGGCACTATCCGGAGTGTTATTGTCTCTTGTGCCGGTATTACTACTTTTGCTATGGCGGGACTTAGAGCGCCGCTGCTGACGTCAGCGCTTGGGTTGCTTCTTGGAGGGGTCATCCTCCGTTGTCTCATCGTCGTTGCCTTTTTTGGGGGTTTCCACCATGTATATATCATATGATGTGGTGGCGGTCCAGCACCCTGTGGGCGGTGGTTCCTGTTCGTCTCCTGCATCGTCGTCTATACCGTCGATGTCTTTGGAGTCAAAGTCAAGAATGTCGGTTAAATCATCGACAGTGGCTACTAAGTGGGTGGTGGGTGGGTAGCGAATTTCTGCGTCATCCGCATCCCATTCTAGCTGGACATAGTTCGGCCAAGGTTCTCCTGACAAGGAGAGAGACCTTAATGAATTTAGCAAATCGCCAAAAGGTGAGTGCTGAAAGATATCCGCAGAGGTGAACTCCATGATCGGCGCCCAGTCGGATTCGATAGGCACGGATGCAGGCGGCTCGGAGTCCGTGGCCAGAGACGAATCCAGTGGTTCGGACACACGGATATTGAGGGAGTCCTGGATTAGCGGGTGTTCGGATAGCCGAACTATACCTTCAAGCCGGACTCCTGGACTATGAAGATACAAGATTGAAGACTCCGTCCTGTGTCCGGAAGGGACTTTCCTTGGCGTGGAAGGCAAGCTTGGCGATACGGATGTTTAGATCTCCTACCATTGTAACCGACTCTATGTAACCCTAACCCTATCCGGTGTCTATATAAACCGGAGGGTTTTAGTCTGTAGGACAACATACACATCAACAATCATACCATAGGCTAGCTTCTAGGGTTTAGCCTCTCTGATCTCGTGGTAGATCAACTCTTGTAATACCCATACCATCAATATTAATCAAGCAGGACGTAGGGTTTTACCTCCATCGAGAGGGCCCGAACCTGGGTAAAACTTTGTGTCCCCTGCCTCCTGTTACCATCCGGCCTAGACGCACAGTTCGGGACCCCCGACCCGAGATCCGCCGGTTTTGACACCGACATTGGTGCTTTCATTGAGAGTTCCTCTGTGCCGTCGCCGTCAAGCCCAATGGCTCCTACGATCATCAATGGCGATGCAGTCCAGGGTGATACCTTCCTCCCCGGACAGATCTTCATCTTTGGCGGCTTTGCACTGCGGGCTGATTCACTTGGCCATCTAGAGCAGATCGAAAGCTACGCCCCTGGCCATCAGGTCAGATTCGGAAGTTTAAACTACACAGCCGACATCCGCGGGGACTTGATCTTTAACGGATTCGAACCACTGCCGAGCGCGCCGCTCTGTCACGACGAGCATGATCTAGCTTTGACACCGAACAGAGCCCTAGAGGCTGCACCTGCATCGGCTCCGGCCCCTGGTTCGGAGCCGACCGCGCCGATCGAGGATGGGCAGTTGGACGCCGCCTCGGGGGCTGCGATCCCAAGGGCGATTGAGCCGAACACCAGCCCCGTACTCTGCAAGACTCGTGACTCCATGGAGCCGGATTCTTCTCTGGACTCCGAACCCTCCGCACGCCTGCCGAGCGAATCCGATTGGGCGCCGACGTCTTTCAGCACTCGCCTTTCGGCGATATCCTGAAATCACTGAAGTCTCTCTCTTTGTCAGGAGAGCCCTGGTCGGACTACGGTCAGCAAGGTTGGGGTATGGACCATGAAGAAATTCAAAACCCACCCACCACCCACTTTGTAGCCACCGTCGACAACTTAACCGACATGCTCGACTTCGACTCCGAAGACATCGACGGTATGGACGCCGATGAAGGAGATGATGAAGAACCAGCGCCTACTAGACCCTGGAAAGCCACCTCGTAATATGACATATACATGGTGGACACCCCAAAAGAGGGAGAGGGCGATGGAATAGCGGAGGATGACCCCTCCAAGAAATAGCAAAAGCGCCGGCGTCAGCGGCGCCGCTCAAAATCCCGCCAACACAAAAACGGCGATTCCAACACGGGAGATAATAATACCCCGGAAAGCGCCGAAGAACATCCCCCCGAGCAAGATTTAGCACATGAGGATGGAGAAACCAGCCCTCATGAGAGAGCGGCCGACAGGGAGGTCGAGGACGATAATTGTATGCCTCCCTCCGAAGATGAGGCTAGCCTCGACGATGAAGAATTCGCCGTGCCGGAGGATCCCGTCGAACAAGAGCGTTTTCAACGCAGGCTTATGGCCACGGCAAGAAGCCTCAAGAAAAAACAGCAGCAGCTTAAAGCTCATCAAGATCGGCTAGTCGATAGATGGACTAAAGTCCTTACGACCGAAGAGCATAAACCTGAACGCCCCTCCAAGTGCTACCCGAAGTGCAGGTTGCTACCCCGATTAGAGGAGGAAGCACTCAACGCGGCCGACAGGCCACCTCGTGGCCGCGACAGAGAGGCCTCATGGCCCTCCACCCAAGCCGCATCCCGTACCAAGGCACGGGAATATGCGCCGGACTTACGAGACATGTTGGAGGACAAGGCAAGGCAAACAAGATCGATCTACGGATCGCGTAGGCGCCCCACGGCTCGAGACGATAACCGTCACGCCGGCCACAAATTCGGCAAGGCCGAACACAGTAGACAAAGCTCATTGGAGCTATGTCATGATATCGCCCAGTACAGAGGTGCCGCACACCCATTGTGCTTCACAGATGAAATAATGGATCATCAAATCCCCGAGGGTTTCAAACCCGTAAACATCGAATCATATGATGGCTCAACAGATCCCGCGGTATGGATCGAGGATTATCTCCTTCATATCCACATGGCCTGCGGCGATGATTTCCACGCCATCAAATACCTCCCACTCAAGCTTAAAGGACCAGCCCGACAGTGGCTTAACAGCCTGCCAACAGGGTCAATCAGCTGTTGGGAGGACCTGGAAGCCGCATTCCTCGACAATTTCCAGGGCACCTATGTGCGACCCCCAGACGCTGACGACCTAAGCCACATAATTCAGCAGCCAGACGAATCGACCAAGCAATTCTAGACACGGTTCCTAACAAAGAAAAATCAAATACTCGACTATTCGGACGCAGAGGCCTTAGCAGCCTTCAAGCATAAAATCCGTGACGAGTGGCTTGCCCGGCACCTAGGACAGGAGAAGCCAAAATCTATGGCAGCACTCACCGCACCCATGACCCGCTTTTGCGCGGGAGAGGATAGCTGGCTTGCTCATAGCAACAATATGACCAAGAACCCTGGTAGTTCGGACATCAGGGACGTTAGTGGCAGGTCGCGTCGCAACCAACAGAAGCGCCGCATCAACGGCGACAATGCTAAGGATACGGCAGTTAATGCCGGATTCAGAGGCTCTAAATCCGGTCAGCGGAAAAATCATTCAAAAGGAATCCTAGGGGGCCGTCCAGCTTGGACCGAATACTCGACCGCTTGTGCCAAATACACGGCACCCCCGAAAAGCCAGCCAATCACACCAACAGGGATTGCTGGGTGTTCAAGCAGGCAGGCAGATTAAGCGCTGACAATGAAGACAAGGGGTTGCATAGCGATGACGACGAGGAGCCCCGGCCGCCGAACAACAATGGATAGAAGGGTTTTCCCCCACAAGTGCGGATGGTGAACATGATATACGCCACCCACGTCCTCAAAAGGGAGCGGAAGCGCGCGTTAAGGGACGTATACGCGGTAGAGCCAGTCGCCCCAAAGTTCAACCCATGGTCCTCCTGCCCGATCACCTTTGATCGAAGAGACCATCCCACTAGCATCCGTCATGGCGGATCGCCGCATTGGTTCTCGACCCAATTATTGACGGATTTCATCTCACTAGAGTCCTTATGGACGGCGGCAGTAGCCTAAACTTGCTTTACCAGGATACAGTGCGGAAAATGGGCATAGATCCCTCGAGGATTAAGCCCACCAAAACGACCTTTAAAGGCGTAATACCAGGTGTAGAGGCCAGCTGCACAGGCTCAGTCACACTTGAAGTGGTCTTCGGATCTCCGGATAATTTCCGAAGCGAGGAGTTAATCTTCGACATAGTCCCGTTCCGCAGTGGTTATCATGCACTGCTCGGGCGAACCGCATTTGCCAAGTTCAATGCGGTCCCGTA
This sequence comes from Triticum urartu, assembly GCF_003073215.2. Taxonomy (NCBI): domain Eukaryota; kingdom Viridiplantae; phylum Streptophyta; class Magnoliopsida; order Poales; family Poaceae; genus Triticum; species Triticum urartu. The sequence goes on from NC_053026.1 coordinate 630,812,093, forward strand.
CTACGCATACCTTAAACTCAAGATGCCAGGCCCTCGAGGAGTAATTACGGTCAATGGAAACACCGAACGCTCCCTCCGAATGGAGGAGCACACGGCGGCCCTCGCAGCGGAAGTACAAAGCAGCCTCTCCAGGCAGTTCTCTAGTCCGGCCATTCAACGACCGGACACGTCAAGCGCGCCTGGAGTAACCTACAACAAGACCGCCTGGCACGTTTCGAGCAGGCGTAGCAATGCGGCCCCAACCCCAACCCTCGCAAAAAGGCGACGCCAGTACTTCACGTCCATAACTACACTCTGGAAATACCGTGGGCATAGGGGGAGGGGCACCATCACGGCACGCCCAAAACACGGCTTAAACCGCACCAGGGGCTGCCGACCTTTTTTACACTTTTCTCTTACTTCCAGGACTCTACTCTTCGAAAGGCTTGTTCGGCAGTTCAATTGCCGCACAAACGATGCAAGGACCAGGAAAGCAGACAAGCCATGCCGCATTACGGAAATCCCAGGTGGTCTCTATCACGAGCAGTATACCCGTTTCACATACTATCCCCGCAGCTTGCCCCTGAAGCAGACATGTTAAATAGTCCAACTTTTCGTTTACATCTTGTATCGTTCTGCTTTGATCGCAGCTATTTTAATGAACAATGCATAGCTTTTGTCTATTTTGCATTACCTTTTTATATATGTTCCTTAATGACATGTTGCACCCGTACACTATCGTACGGCCAAAATACGCCAGGGGCTTCAGTACCCCTCAATATGGTGTGAGAAGTCCGAACACTTTAACAAGTGCGGCACCCCGAACTTATAGCATTATATGCATCGGCTCCGAATCATGTCTTGGGTCAATAGTTGGGTTTGCCCGGCTCCTATGTTTTGGTGCCTTACGTTCCGCTATATCGGCTAAGGTAGCACTAGGAGAACCACTGCGATTGTGCCCCAGTTGAGCTGGGCGAGCACCTCAGTGGAGAAAGCTAAAACTGACTGTCATGATGAAGCAAGAGCTGGTCGCTGTTCGAGAGGTTTTTTCGAGTCCCTAAAGACTTATGCCGCTTAGGGCGAGGAGTCGGCTCTCTCCGGCCAAGGCGTGGATAGCGCCCCGAACTCGGTCTTCCGAATACTAGGGGCTTCGCCGAAATTTAAAATTATAGAATTCTATGGCTAAGTGAGAGTGTTCACGCATTATAGTCCGATTGCCTTGTTCGTTGGGCTGAGCGCCTCCCTCGAAGGACCCAAATATGGGAAAAAGAGCGCCCAGGTTTATCCCCGAACACCCCAGCACTAGCGGCAAGGGGGCAGAAGCCGACGACTCGCCATCTCTCAGTATTGATAAACAGCCGCACAGAAGGTAATATTTTAAATTCAAGCAGCATTGCTTAGCGCATATGAACAATTTTCAGCGCACAGGATAACACGAGCGGGTTTTACTCAAAAATATACCATCCTTGGTACATTCATCCGCAACAAGGCGGGCACCCTTCAGAACATCCTTATAATAATTCTCGGGCTTGCGATGCTCTTTCCCCGGCGGTGGCCCGTCCTTCACAAGCTTCTCCGCATCCAGCTTGCCCCAGTGCACCTTAGCACGGGCAAGGGCCCTACGGGCACCTTCAATGCAGACGGAGCGCTTGATGTCTTCAAGCCTCGGACAAGGCCTCCACCAGCCGCCGCACCAGCCCGAAATAGCTCCCAGGCAGAGCCTCTCCAGGCCACAGCCGAACTAGGAGGCCCTTCATGGCCTGTTCGGCCGCCTTGTGGAGCTCGACCAGTTGCTTCAGCTGGTCGCTCAGGGGCACGGGGTGTCCGGCCTCAGCGTACTGAGACCAGAACACCTTCTCCGTCGAGCTGCCCTCCTCGGCTCGATAGAATGCGGCGGCATCGGATACACTCCGGGGAAGATCTGCGAACGCTCCTGGAGAGCTCCGGATTCGGGTAAGTAACAGGTAACTCATTTATGTGTTTGCTTTGCATAAAGAATGCCTTACCCGCCGCAATCTTCTTCACCTCATCCAACTCCTGGAGGGTCTTCTGGGACTCGGCCTTGGCAGACTTGGCATTTTCTATAGCTGCCGCGAGCTCGGACGCTCGCGTCTTCGAGTCAAGCTCCACAAGCTCTCATGTTTCTTCACGAGAACCTGGAGCTCTTGCCGCACCTTGCCAACCTCAGCCCCATACCTCTCCCGCTCGGCGTGCTCCATGGCCGCATTCTTCTCGGCCTCGAGCAGCGCTTGCTTAAGGGTCGCCACCTCAGACATGGCCCCTGCAATAGCAATGTTAATCCTGTCATTTTTTGCAATTGCACCTTTTTATATACATATTCAAACAGGATATTTCTTACCTTCCTTCTCCTCGAGCTGCTTCTTGGCACGCCCGAGCTCTTGCTCGGACTTCTCGAGACTCTGCTTCAGCACGTCCACTTCCGCAGTCAGTGCGGCGGACGCTAGCAGAGAAGCCTGCATACGCATATTGACTCCTTTTGTTAGACTCCTGCGAATTATTTGATCCTCTATTCGGCTTTTCTTCCCGAACGCCCAACAGAGCATCAGGGGCTACTGTCTATGCGGTAACATTATTTGAACATTCTTTACTTACCTCAAAGCCTGTTAAAAGGCTTGAACAAGCTTCAGTCAGTCCGCTTTTGGCGGACTGAACCTTCTGGATCACCGCACTCATAATAGTGCGGTGCCCCTCGTCGATGGAGGCACCTTGGAGCGCCTCCAACATATTGTCCGGCGCCTCCGGTTGGACGGAGGACACCGGCACGGTAGGCTTGCTCCTCTTGGAAGGAGATCGCCCGCCGGACTCTGGAACCCTTGAAGATTCCGGAGCTGTGTCCGGCCTTAAGCCGGACTTGGAGCCCTAGGGGTTTCATCCCCTTTACTCCTGGAGTCCAGGAGGTCGCCTTGCGGCGCCTCCAGGACCACCTCCTCCCGGCTTGGAACCTATTGGGACAACACTTCGGTGTCGTCCGCAGGGCGGGGGGATGAAGCCGTCGGAAGCAAGTTCACCTCCGACGGGTCTAGTGAGCCGCTCGACGATGCGTCGAGCCGGTCTTTAGGTGGGCTGCATAAACATATTCGACATAAGGGAAAGCTGTGCGAAAAACAAATAATATAAACTACCCCGGTATCCGGACACTTACGATTTCGCCAGGGGCTTGGCCCTGGGCTGCCACTCTTCTTCGTCATCGTCGGCGTCGGTGGAGCAGTCCGGGGGAAGGGTTTTCCCCTTCTTCGACCCTCCGGCCTCCTCGGAGAGGGCGGCCTTCCTTTTCTTCTCTCCTCCCGCTGGAGGGGGAGAGGTCTCTTCTTCTTCCTCCTTGTCTTCACGAGAGGAAGGCGCTTCGGGACCGTCGGATGACGAATCCGACACCTCCTGGCGTCGGGCACTCTTTCGAGTCCCCGTGGCCCTTTTCATGGCCTTCTTCTCTGGCACCACATAGGGCACCGGAACCAGCAGCTTCGCCAAGCGAACGTCCGCTGGGCCTTCGGGCAGAGGAGCCGGATAGTTGATCTGTCCGGACATCACCACCCAATCCTATGCAAGATAAGGGAACTACGATCCCGCATAGAGTCAAACTATGAAAAACTAATACCCTGTAAAAGGAGAAAAACAGCTTACCACATGAGCGTGATGCTGAGTACTGAATCCGCGATCCTCGGCAGCGGATGTGGGAGCCTCGGCGCCCTTGAAAAGCACCCTCCAGGCATCTTCGTACGTTGTGTCGAAGAGCCTGTTAAAAGTTTGATGCTGCGCTGGATCGAATTCCCAAAGGTTGAAGGCCCGTCGTTGACACGGGAGGATCAGGCGGACAAGCATAACCTGGACTATGTTGACAAGCTTGAGCTTTGTGTCCACCAGGGTTTGGATGCATGTTTGGAGTCCGGTCAGCTCTCCTTTTTTACCCCAAGATAGGCCTGTCTCCTTCCAGGAGGTGAGCCGCGTGGGGGGCCGGATCGGAACTCAGGGGGGGACCCATTCGGCGTCGCGCGGCTCGGTGATGTAAAACCACCTTGATTGCCACCCCTTCAGGGTCTCAACAAAGGAGCCCTCGAGCCACAGGATGTTGGCCATCTTGCCAACCATGGCGCCGCCGCACTCCGCCTAGCTGCCGCGCACCACCTTTGGCTTGACGTTGAAAGTCTTTAGCCATAAGCCGAAATGGGGGCGGATGCGGAGGAAAGCCTCGCACACGACGATAAACGCCGAGATGTTGAGGACGAAGTTCGGGGCTAGATCGTGGAAATCCAGGCCGTAGTAGAACATGAGCCCCCGGACAAATGGATGCAGAGGGAAGCCCAGTCCGCGGAGGAAATGGGGGAGAAATACCACCCTCTCGTGGGGCCTAGGAGTGGGGATGAGCTGCCCCTTTTCGGGGAGCCGGTGCGCGATGTCGCTGGCCAGATATCCGGCCTTCCTCAGCTTTTTGATGTGTCCCTCCGTGACGGAGGAGACCATCCACTTGCCTCCCGCTCCGGACATGACTGGAGAGGGTTGAGGTGGTAGTGCGGACTTGGGCGCTGGAGCTCAAGTGCGCAAGAATGGATAGGCAGAGGTGGAAGAAGGCGTGGGTAAAAAGGTGGATCCTTATCCCCTTATATGGGTGGACGCGATTATGTGTCCCCACCAGCCTGGTAAAACTTGCTTATCTCCAAGCGCCGTAATCAAAGGCGTGGTTGGGTTACCCACGCCCGTATTGATGAGAATCCTGAAATGAGGGGACACGATCTCTGCTTTGACAAGACGTGCCAAGGAAACCGCCTCGCATAACGCGCTGAGGTGGGATAATGAAATGATTTGGATAAAGGCTTGGCCGTGGCGTGTCGCACCATGGAATACGTCAGTAGATTAGATTTGTGTTAATATTATTATTCTCTCTATGGCAATATGTGGAAACTTATTTTGCAGAGCCGGACACTATCTTTGTGTTCAAGATCTTCTATGAAGTATTTGGAGGAGGAACCCGCCTTGCAATGCCGAAGACAATTTGCGCGCCGGACTCGTCATCATTGAAGCCTGGTTCAGGGGCTACTGAGGGAGTCCTGGATTAGGGGGTGTTCGGATAGCCGAACTATACCTTCAAGCCGGACTCCTGGACTATGAAGATACAAGATTGAAGACTCCATCCCGTGTCCAGAAGGGACTTTCCTTGGCGTGGAAGGCAAGCTTGGGGATACGGATGTTCAGATCTCCTACCATTGTAACCGACTCTATGTAACCCTAACCCTATCTGGTGTCAATATAAACCAGAGGCTTTTAGTCCATAGGACAACATACACATCAACAATCATACCATAGGCTAGCTTCTAGGGTTTAGCCTCTCTGATCTCGTGGTAGATCAACTCTTGTAATACCCATACCATCAATATTAATCAAGCAGGACGTAGGGTTTTACCTCCATCGAGAGGGCCCAAACCTGGGTAAAACTTCGTGTACCCTGCCTCCTGTTACCATCCGTCCTAGACGCATAGTTCGGGACCCCCTACCCGAGATCCGTCGGTTTTGACACCGACCATAGGCATCACGTTCGTGACAAGTAGATCAAAACGATTCCGCATCTACTACTATTACTCCACTCATCGACTGCTATCCAGCATGCATCTAGAGTATTAAGTTAAAAACAGAGTAACGCCTTAAGAAAGATGACATGATGTAGAGAGATAAATTCATGCAATATGAAATAAATCCCATCTTGTTATCCTTGATGGCAACGATACAATACGTGCCTTGCCGCCCCTTCTGTCACTGGGTAAGGACACCGCAAGATCGAACCCAAAGCTAAGCACTTCTCCCATGGCAAGAACTACCAATCTAGTTGGCCAAACCAAACGGATAATTCGAAGAGACTTGCAAATATAACCAATCATACATAAAAGAATTCAGAGAAGATTCAAATATTATTCATAGATAGACTTGATCATAAACCCACAATTCATCCGTCTCATCAAACACACCGCAAAAAGAAGATTACATCGAATAGATCTCCACAAGAGAGGGGGAGAACTTTGTATTGAGATTCAAAGTGAGAGAAGAAGCCATCTAGCTACTAACAATGGACCCGAAGGTCTGAGGTAAACTACTCACACTTCATCGGAGAGGCTATGATGATGGAGAAGCCCTCCGTGATGACGGCCCTTCCGGCGGAGCTCCGGAATAGGCCCCAAGATGGGATCTCGTGGATACAGAAAGTTGCGGCGGTGGAATTAGGTTTTTGGCTCCTGTTCTGATCGTTTGGGGGTACGTGTGTATATATAGGAGGAAGGAGTACGTCGGTGGAACACCGAGGGGCCCACGAGGCAGGGGGGCGCACCCTAGGGTGGGCGCCCCCACCCTCGTGACCTCCTCTTTGATCCCTTGCAGTAGGGTCCAATTCTACTGGATCACATTCGGTGAGAAAATCACGTTCCCGAAGATTTTATTCCGTTTGGACTCCGTTTGATATTTTGTTTATCCGAAACACTGAAATAGGCAAAAAACAGCAATTCTGGGCTGGGCCTCCGGTTAATAGGTTAGTCCCAAAAATAATATAAAAGTGGAAAATAAAGCCCAATATAGTCCAAAACAGTAGATAATATAGCATGGAGCAATCAAAAATTATAGATACGTTGGAGACGTATCACGCATCCCCAAGCTTAATTCTTGCTCGTCCTCGAGTAGGTAAATGATAAAAAGAGAATTTTTGATGCGGAGTGCTACTTGTCATAATTTCAATGCAAATCTTCTTAATTGTGGTATGAATATTCAGATTAGAAAGATTCAAGACAAAAGTTTATATTGACATAGAAAATAATAATACTTCAAGCATACTAACAAAGCGATTATGTCTTCTCAAAATAACATGGCCAAAGAAAGTTATCCCTACAAAATCATATAGTCTGGCTATGCTCCATCTTCCCCACACAAAGTATTTAAATCATGCACAACCCCGATGACAAGCCAAGCAATTGTTTCATACTCTAACTTTTTCAAAACTTTTTCAATCTTCACGCAATACATGAGCATGAGCCATGGATATAGCACTATAGGTGGAATAGAATGGTGGTTGTGGAGAAGACAAAAAGGAGAAGATAGTCTCACATCAACTAGGCATATCAACGGGCTATGGAGATGCCCATCAATAGATATCAATGTGAGTGAGTAGGGATTTCCATGCAACGGATGCACTAGAGCTATAAATGTATGAAAGCTCAACAAAAGAAACTAGTGGGTGTGCATCCAACTTCCTTGCTCACGAAGACCTAGGGCAATTTGAGGAAGCCCATCATTGGAATATACAAGCCAAGTTCTATAACGTAAAATTCCCACTAGTATATGAAAGTGACAACATATGAGACTCTCTATATGAAGAACATGGTGCTACTTTGAAGCACAATACGAGTTCAATAGAACATATGAGACTCGCTATATCATGGTGCTACTTTGAAGCACAAGTGTGGAAAAAAAAGGATAGTAGCATTGCCCCTTTTTTTGGGCCTTATTTTTTTTCTCTTTGGCCTTTCCTTTTTTTAGGACAATGCTCTATTGAATGATGATCATCACACTTCTATTTATTTACAACTCAATGATTACAACTCGATACTAAAACAAAGTATGACTCTATATGAATGCCTCTAGCGGTGTACCGGGATATGCAATGAATCAAGATTGACAAGTATGAAAGAATTATGAATGGTGGCTTTGCCACAAATACTATGTCAACTACATGATCATGCTAAGCAATATGACAATGATGGATGTGTCATGATGAACTAGATGGTGGAAAGTTGCATGGCAATATATCTCGAAATGGCTATGGAAATGCCATAATAGGTAGGTATGGTGGCTGTTTTGAGGAAGGTATATGGTGGGTGTATGATACCGACGAAAGTTGCATGGTATTAGAGAGGCTAGCAAGGGTGGAAGGGTGGAGTGCGTATGATCCATGGACTCAACATTAGTCATAAAGAACTCATATACTTATTGCAAAAATCTAGAAGTTATCAAAGCAAAGTATTAAGCGCATGCTCCTAGGGGGATAGATTGGTAGGAAAAGACCATCGCTCGTCCCCGACCGCCACTCATAAGGAAGGCAATCAATAAATAAATCATGCTCCGACTTCATCACATAACGGTTCACCATACGTGCATGCTACGGGAATCACAAACTTCAACACAAGTATTCTTTAAATTCACAACTACTCAACTAGCATGACTTTAATATTATCATCTCCATATCTCAAAACAATTATCATGCTTCAATCTTTTCTTAGTATTCAACACACTCAAAAGAAAGTTTTACAAATCTTGAATACCAAGCATATTATTATTAGGCAAATTAACATGCTATTAAGAGACTCTCAAATTAATTTAAGTGAAGCATGAGAGATCAATAGTTTCTTTAAGACAAATCCACCACCATGCTCTAAAAGATCTAAGTGAAGCACATAGAGCAAAATTATCTAGCCCAAAGGATATAAGTGAAGCACATAGAACAAAATTATCTAGCTCAAAAGATATAAGTGAAGCACATAGAGCAAAACTATCTAGCTCAAAAGATATAAGTGAAGCACATAGAGCAAAACTACTTAGCTCAAAAGATATAAGTGAAGCACATAGAGTATTCTATCAAATTTTAATTCATGTATGGCTCGCTCAAAAGGTGTGTACAGCAAGGATGATGGTGGCATACTAAGACACGAAGACACAAATAATACAAGATGCTCCAAGCAAAACACATATCATGTTGGTGAATAAAAATATAGCTCCAAGTAAATTACCGATGGAAGTGGACGAAAGAGGGGATGCCTTCCAGGGCATCCCCAAGCTTTGACTTTTTGGTGTCCTTGTATTATCTAGGGGGTGCCATGGGCATCCCCAAGCTTAGGCTCTTTCCACTCCTTGTTCCATGATCCATCAAAAGAATTCACCCAAAACTTGAAAACTTCACAACACAAAACTCAAAATAGAAAACTCGTGAGCTCCGTTAGCGAAAGAAAACAAAAGACCACTTCAAGGTACTGTAATGAACTCATTATTTATTTATATTGGTGTTAATCCTAATGTATTCCAACTTCTCTATGGATTATAAACTATTTTACTAGCCATAGATTCATCAAAATAAGCAAACAACACATGAAAAACAGAATCTGTCAAAAACAGAACAGTCTGTAGTAATCTGTAGCTAGCGCAAGATCTGGAACCCCAAAAATTCTAAAATAAATTTCTGGACGTGAGGAATTTATCTATTAATCATCTGCAGAAAGAATTAAATAAATATCACTCTTCAAATAAAAATTACAGCAGTTCTCGTGAGCGCTAAAGTTTCTGTTTTTTACAGCAAGTTCAACAAGACTTTCCCCAAGTCTTCCCAACGGTTCTACTTGGCAGAAACACTAATTAAACACAAAAAACACAACCAAAACAGAGGCTAAATAATTTATTTATTACTAAACAGGAGCAAAAGGCAAGGAATAAAAATAAAATTGGGTTGCCTCCCAACAAGCGCTATCGTTTAACGCCCCTAGCTAGGCATAAAAGCGAGGATAGATCTAGGTATTGCCATCTTTGGTAGGCAATCCATAAGTGGCTCTCATGATAGATTCATATGGTAATTTTATTTTCTTTCTTGGAAAGTGTTCCATGCCCTTTTTTAATGGAAATTGAAATCTAATATTCCCTTCCTTCATATCAATAATTGCACCAACCGTTCTAAGGAAAGGCCTACCAAGAATAATAGGGCAAGAAGGATTGCAATCTATATCAAGAACAATGAAATCTACGGGCACATAATTCCTGTTTGCAACAATAAGAACATCATTAATTCTTCCCATAGGTTTCTTAATAGTGGAATCCGCAAGATGCAAGTTTACAGAGCAATCATCAAAATTATGGAAATCTAGTAAAGCACACAAAGTCTTGGGAATAGTAGAGACACTAGCACCCAAATCACACAAAGGATAAAACTCATGATCTTTAATTTTAGTTTTAATAGTTGTTTCCCACTCATCATAGAGTTTTCTAGGGATAGAAACTTTCAACTCAAGTTTTTCTTCATAAGATTGCATCAAGGCATCAACAATATGTTCGCTGAAGGCTTTATTTCGACTATAAGCATGTGGAGAATTTAGCACGGATTGAAAAAAGGAAATACAATCAATCAAAGAGAAACTTTCGTAATTAAATTCCTTGAAATCCAATATAGTGGGTTTAGAAACATCTAGATTTTTATTTCTTTCAATCCCACGTTCATCAATTTCATCATTAAGATCTAAATACTCTGAATTTTTAGAATGCCTTCTAGGTAAAGGAAGATCATATTCAGTTTCATCAAGATTCATATTGCAAAATAAAGATTTAATTGGAGACACATCAATAACTTTTAGATCTTCATCTTGATTTTCATAGGTATTCGTTTTAGCGGCCATCTTATTGACTAAGGTGGCTTGCATTTCTGAAATTTCAGCAGTCATCTTCTCTAGACGAGCAATCTGGGATCTTATACCCTCAAACTCTTTAGACATATCATCAAGATCTTTATTCATATAACTCATAAAACTTTTTTGTTCCTTAAGCTCGTTTCTAAAGAAATTATTATGCTCAAATTGCAAAACCATAAACTTCCTAACATTGTTTTCGATTTCCTCTAACCTTTTAAGGTGAAGATCACCAAATCTTGGTTGAGCCATCGCGACAAACAAGCAAACTAACACATGAGCAAACAAAAAGCAAACGGCAAAAAGAGGCAAATAGAGAGGGAGGATAGAGAGAGAGGGCGAATAAAACGGCAAGGGTGAATTGGGGGGGAGAGGAAAACGAGAGGCAAATGGCAAATAATGTAATGCGAGAGATAGGGATTGTGATGGGTACTTGGTATATTGACTTTTTGCGTAGACTCCCCGGCAACGGCGCCAGAAATCCTTCTTGCTACGTCTTGAGCTTGCGTTGGTTTTCCCCGAAGATGAAGGGATGATGCAGCAGAGTAGCGTAAGTATTTCCCTCAGTTTTTGAGAACCAAGGTATCAATCCAGTAGGAGCCCACGCTCAAGTCCCTCGTACCTGCACAAAGCGATAGCTACTAGCAACCAACGCGATTAGGGGTTGTCAAGCCCTTCACGGTCACTTACGAGAGTGAGATCTGATAGATATAATATTTTTGGTATTTTTGATATAAAGATGCAAAGTAAAAAGTAAAGGCAAATTAAAAAGCAAAACAATATTAAAGTGATGGAGATTGATATGACGAGAATAGACCTGGGGGCCATAGGTTTCACTAGTGGCTTCTCTCAAGAGCATAAGTATTCTACGATGGGTGAACAAATTACTGTTGAGCAATTGATAGAATTGAGCATAATTATGAGAATATCTAGGCATGATCATGTATATAGGCATCACATACGTGACAAGTAGATCGAAACGATTATGCATCTACTACTATTACTCCACTCATCGACCGCTATCCAGCATGCATCTAGAGTATTAAGTTAAAAACAAAGTAACGCCTTAAGCAAGATGACATGATGTAGAGAGATAAATTCATGCAATATGAAATAAACCCCATCATGTTATCCTCGATGGCAACGATACAATACGTGCCTTGCTGCCCCTTCTATCACTGGGTAAGGACACTGTAAGATCGAACCCAAAGCTAAGCACTTCTCCCATGGCAAGAACTACCAATCTAGTTGGCCAAACCAAACGGATAATTCGAAGAGACTTGCAAAGATAACCAATCATACATAAAAGAATTCAGAGAAGATTCAAATATTATTCATAGATAGACTTGATTATAAACCCACAATTCATCGGTCTCAACAAACACACCGCAAAAAGAAGATTACATCGAATAGATCTCCACAAAAGAGGGGGAGAACTTTGTATTGAGATTCAAAGAGAGAGAAGAAGCCATCTAGCTACTAACTATGGACTTGAAGGTCTGAGGTAAACTACTCACACTTCATCAGAGAGGCTATGATATAGAAGCCCTCCGTGATGACGGCCCTCTTCCGGCGGAGCTCCGGAACAGGCCCCAAGATGGGATCTCATGGATACAGAAAGTTGCGGCGGTGGAATTAAGTTTTTGGCTCCTACTCTGATCGTTTGGGGGTACGTGTGTATATATAGGAGGAAGGAGTACGTCGGTGGAGCACCGAGGTGCCCACGAGGCAGGGGCACGCCATAGGGGGGGCGCCCCCACCCTCGTGACCTCCTCTTTGATCCCTTGCAGTAGGGTCCAAGTCTCCTGGATCACGTTCGGTGAGAAAATCACGTTCCCGAAGATTTTATTCCGGTTGGACTCCGTTTGATATTCTGTTTGTCCGAAACACTGAAATAGGCAAAAAAAACAGCAATTCTGGGCTGGGACTCCAGTTAATAGGTTAGTCCCAAAAATAATATAAAAGTGGAAAATAAAGCCCAATATAGTCCAAAACAGTAGATAATATAGCATGGAGCAATCAAAAATTATAGATACATTGGAGACGTATCATATGATATGGCCATCATCATCTTGTGCCTTTGATCTCCATCTCCAAAGCACCGTCATGATCACCATCGTCACCGGCTTGACACCTTGATCTCCATCGGAGCATCGTTGTCGTCTCACCAAATATTGCTGCTACGACCATCTCTACCGCTTAGTGATAAAGTAAAGCAATTACATGGCGATTGCATTTCATACAATAAAGCGACAACCATATGGCTCCTGCCAGTTGCCGATAACTGTGTTACAAAACATGATCATCTCATACAACAATTCATATAATCATGTTTTAACCATATCACATCACAACATGGCCTGCAAAAACAAGTTAGAGGTCCTCTACTTTGTTGTTGTAAGTTTTACGTGGCTGCTACAGGCTTCTAGCAAGAACCGTTCTAGCAAAAACCACGACGTAGTATAATGATTGCTTTTTGATCTTCAGAAAGAACCCTGTTCATTGAAACAGATTCAACTAAAGTTGGAGAAACAGACACCCACTAGGCACCTGTGTGCTAAGCACGTCAGTAGAACCAGTCTCGCGTAAGCGAACACGTAATGTCGGTCCGAGCCGCTTCATCCAACAATACCGCTGAATCAAGAATCAACTAGTGACGGCAAGAAATATGTATATACTCACACCCACAACTCCTTTGTGTTCTACTCGTGCATACAACATCTACGCATAGACCTGGCTCTAATACTACCATTGGGGAACACGGTATTTCAAACAAAATTCGTACGATCATGCAAGATCTATCTAGGTGATGCATAGCAACAAGAGGGGAGAGGGTCGTCCACGTACCCTCGTAGACCGAAAGCAGAAGTGTTATGACAGCACGGTTGATGTAGTCGTATGTCTTCACGATCCGACCGATCCTAGCACCGAAGGTTCGGCACCTCCGTGGTCTGCACATGTTTAGCTCGGTGACGATAATGAACTCTAGATCTAGCTGAGGTCGAGGGAGAGTTTCGTCAGCACAACGGCGTGATGACGGTGATGATGAAGTTACCGATGCAGGGCTTCGCCTAAGCACTACAACAATATGACCGAGGTGGAAATCTATGGAGGGGGGTGAGGGAGTCCTGGATCAGGGGGTCTCCGAACAGCCGGACTATATCCTATGGCCGGGCTGTTGGACTATAAAGATACAAGATTGAAGACTTCGTCCCGTGTCCGGATGGGACTTTTCTTGGCGTGGAAGGCAAGCTTGGCAATACGGATATGTAGATCTCTTCCCTTGTAACCGACTCTGTGTAACACTAGCCCCCTCCGGTGTCTATATAAACCGGAGGGTTTAGTCCGTAGGACAACGGACAATCATACCATAGGCTAGCTTCTAGGGTTTAGCCTCTACGATCTCGTGGTAGATCAACACTTGTAGTACTCATATCATCAATATCAATCAAGCAGGACGTAGGGTATTACCTCCATCAAGAGGGCCCGAACCTGGGTAAACATCGTGTCCCCTGCCTCCTGTTACCATCCGCCTTAGACGCACAATTCGGGACCCCCTACCCGAGATCTGCCGGTTTTGACACCAACATTGGTGCTTTCATTGAGAGTTCCACTATGCCGTCACCATAAGGCTCGATGGCCCCTTCGATCATCGGTAACGATGTGGTCCAGGGTGAGGTTTTCCTCCCTGGACAGATCTTCGTATTCGGCGGCTTCGCACTGCGGGCCAATTTGCTTGGCCATCTAGAGCAGATCGAGAGCTATCCCCTAGCCATCAGGTCAGGTTCGGAAGCTTAAACTACACTGCCGACATCCGCGGAGACTTGATCTTCGATGGATTCGAGCCCATGTTAGGTGCGCCGCATGATCACGACAAGCATGATTTAGCTCTGCCGTTGGACAGTGTTTGGGAGATCACACCTACAACTACTCCGGCCTTCAATCTGGAACAAATTGCGCCATCCGAGGACGGAGGGATAGATAGACCCCGCCATGGAGGCCGCACTCTCAATGGCGATGGAGCCGGCTACTGACTTCACCCCTTACGATAGCTGTCGGTGTCAAAACCGGCGGATCTCGGGTAGGGGGGTCCCGAACTGTGCGTCTAGGCCGGATGGTAACAGGAGGCAGGGGACACGAAGTTTTACCCAGGTTTGGGCCCTCTCGATGGAGGTAAAACCCTACGCCCTACTTGATTAATATTGATGGTATGGGTATTACAAGAGTTGATCTACCATGAGATCAGAGAGGCTAAACCCTAGAAGCTAGCCTATGGTTATGCTTGTCCGCCTGATCCTCCCGTGTCAACGACGGGCCTTCAACCTTTGGGAATTCGACCCGACGCAGCATCAAACTCTTAACAGGCTCTTCGACACGGCGTACGAAGATGCCTGGAGGGTGCTTTTCAAGGGCGCCGAGGCTCCTGCATCCGCTGTCGAGGATCGCGGATTCAGTACTCAGCATCACGCTCATGCGGTAAGCTGTTTTTCTCCTTTTACAGGGTATCAGTTTTTCATAGTTTGACTCTATGCGGGATCTGAGTTCCCTTATCTTGGATAGGATTGGGTGGTGACGTCCGGATAGATCAACTGTCCGGCTCCTCTGCCCAAAGGCCCAGCGGACGTTCGCTTGGCGAAGCTGCTGGTTCCGGCGCCCTATGTGGTGCCAGAGAAGAAGACCATGAAAAGGGCCACGGGGACTCAAAAGAGTGCCCGACGCCAGGAGGTGTCGGATTCGTCATCCGACGGTCCCGAAGCGCCTTCCTCTCGTGAAGACGAGGAGGAAGAAGAAGAGACCTCCCCCCTCCAGCGGGAGGAGAGAAGAAAAGGAAGGCCGCCCTTTCCGAGGAGGCTGGAGGGTCCAAGAAGGGGAAAACCCTTCCCCCGGACTGCTCCACCGACGCCACCGACAACGAAGAAGAGTGGCAGCCCAGGGCCAAGCCCTTGGCGAAATTGTAAGTGTCCGGATACCGGGGTAGTTTATAGTATTTGTTTTTCGCACAACTTCCCCTTATGTTGAATATGTTTATGCAGCCCACCTAAAGACCGGCTCGACGCATCGTCGAGCGGCTCACTGGACCCGTCGGAGGTGAACTAGCTTCCGACGGCTTCATCCCCCCGCCCTGCGGACGACACCGAAGTGTTGTCCCAACAGGTTCCAAGCCGGGAGGAGGTGGTCCTGGAGGCGCCGCAAGGCGACCTCCCGGACTCCAGGAGTAAAGGGGATGAAACCCCCCAGGGCTCCAAGTCCGGCTTAAGGCCGGACACAGCTCCGGAATCTTCAAGGGTTCCAGAGTCCGGCAGGCGATCTCCTTCCAAGAGGAGCAAGCCTACCGTGCTGGTGTCCTCCGTCCACCCGGAGGCGCCGGACAATATGTTGGAGGCGCTCCAAGGTGCCTCCATCGATGAGGGGCACCGCACTATTATGAGTGCGGTGATCCAGAAGGTTCAGTCCACCAAAACCGGACTGACTGAAGCTTGTTCAAGCCTTTTAACAGGCTTTGAGGTAAGTAAAGAATGTTCAAATAATGTTACCGCATAGACAGTAGCCCCTGATGCTCTGTTGGGCGTTCGGGAAGAAAAGCCGAATAGAGGATCAAATAATTCGCAGGAGTCTAACAAAAGGAGTCAATATGCGTATGCAGGCTTCTCTGCTAGCGTCCGCCGCACTGACTGCGGAAGTGGACGTGCTGAAGCAGAGTCTCGAGAAGTCCGAGCAAGAGCTCGGGCGTGCCAAGAAGCAGCTCGAGGAGAAGGAAGGTAAGAAATATCCTATTTGAATATGTATATAAAAAGGTGCAATTGCAAAAAATGACAGGATTAACATTGCTATTGCGGGGGCCATGTCTGAGGTGGCGACCCTTAAGCAAGCGCTGCTCGAGGCCGAGAAGAATGCGGCCATGGAGCGCGCCGAGCGGGAGAGGTATGGGGCTGAGGTTGGCAAGGTGCGGCAAGAGCTCCAGGTTCTCGTGAAGAAACATGAGAGCTTGGAGCTTGACTCGAAGACGCAAGCGTCCGAGCTCGCGGCAGCTATAGAAAATGCCAAGTCTGCCAAGGCCGAGTCCCAGAAGACCCTCCAGGAGTTGGATGAGGTGAAGAAGATTGCGGCGGGTAAGGCATTCTTTATACAAAGCAAACACATAAACATGAGTTACCTGTTACTTACCCGAATTCGGAGCTCTCCAGGAGCGTTCGCAGATCTTCCCCGGAGTGTATCCGATGCCACCGCATTCTATCGAGCCGAGGAGGGCAGCTCAACGGAGAAGGTGTTCTGGTCTCGGTACGCTAAGGCCGGACACCCCGTGCCCCTGAGCGACCAGCTGAAGCAACTGGTCGAGCTCCACAAGGCGACCGAACAGGCCATGAAGGGCCTCCTAGTTCGGCTGTGGCCTGGAGAGGCTCTGCCTGGGAGCTATTTTGGGCTGGTGCGGCGGCTGGTGGAGGCTTGTCCGAGGCTTGAAGACATCAAGCGCTCCGTCTGCATTGAAGGTGCCCGTAGGGCCCTTGCCCGTGCTAAGCTGCACTGGGGCAAGCTGGATGCGGAGAAGCTTGTGAAGGACGGGCCACCGCCGGGAAAAGAGCATCGCAAGCCCGAGAATTATTATAAGGATGTTCTGAAGGGTGCCCGCCTTGTTGCGGATGAATGTACCAAGGATGTATTTTTTGAGTAAAACCCGCTCGTGTTATCCTGTGCGCTGAAAATTTGTTCATATGCGCTAAGCAATGCTGCTTGAATTTAAAATATTGCCTTCTGTGCGGCTGTTTATCAATACTGAGAGATGGCGAGTCGTCGGCTTCTGCCCCCATGCCGCTAGTGCTGGGGTGTTCGGGGATAAACCTGGGCGCTCTTTTTCCCATATTTGGGTTCTTCGAGGGAGGCGCTCAGCCCAACGAACGAGGCAATCAGACTATAATGCGTGAACACTCTCACTTAGCCATAGAATTCTATAATTTTACATTTCGGCAAAGCCCCTAGTATTCGGAAAACCGATTTCGGGGCGCTATCCATGCCTTGGCCGGATAGAGCCGACTCCTTGCCCGAAGCGGCATAAGTCTTTAGGGACTCGAAAAAACCTCTCGAACAGCGACCAGCTCTTGCTTCATCATGACAGTCAGTTTTAGCTTTCTCCACTGAGGTGCTCGGCCTAGCTCAACTGGGGCACAATCGAAGTGGTTCTCCTAGTGCTACCTTAGCCGATATAGCAGAATGTAAGGCACCAAAACATAGGAGCCGGGCAAACCCAACTATTGACCCAAGACATGATTCGGAGCCGATGCATATAATGCTATAAGTTCGGGGTGCCGCACTTGTTAAAGTGTTCGGACTTCTCACACCAGGTTGAGGGGTACTGAAGCCCCTGGTGTATTTTGGTCGTACCATAGTGTACGGGTGCAACATGTCATTAAGGAACATATATATATAACGGTAATGCAGAAAATAGACAAAAGCTATGCATTGTTCATTAAAATAGCTGCGATCAAAGCAGAACGATACAAGTGATGTAATAAACGAAAAGTTGGACTATTTAACATGTCTGCTACAGGGGCAAGCTGCGGGATAGTATGCGAAACGGGTATACTGCTCGTGATAGAGACCACCTGGGATTTCCGTAATGCGGCATGGCTTGTCTGCTTTCCTGGTCCTTGCATCATTTGTGCGGTAATTGAACTGCCGAACAAGCCTTCCGAAGAGTAGAGTCCTGGAAGTAAAAGAAAAGTGTAAAAAAGGTCGGCAGCCCCTGGTGCGGTTTAAGCCGTGTTTTGGGCGTGCCGTGATGGTGCCCCTCCCCCTATGCCCATGGTATTTCCAGAGCGTAGTTATGGACGCGAAGTACTGGCGTCGCCTTTTTGCGAGGGTTGGGGTTGGGGCCGCATTGCTACGCCTGCTCGAAACGTGCCAGGCGGTCTTGTTGTAGGTTACTCCAGGCGCGCTTGACGGTGTCCGGTCGTTGAATGGCCGTGCTGGAGAACTGCCTGGAGAGGCTGCTTTGTACTTCCGCTGCGAGGGCCGCCGTGTGCTCCTACGTTCGGAGGGAGCGTTCGGTGTTTCCATTGACCGTAATTACTCCTCGAGGGCCTGGCATCTTGAGCTTAAGGTATGCGTAGTACGGGACCGCATTGAACTTGGCAAATGCGGTTCGCCCGAGCAGTGCATGATAACCACTGCGGAACGGGACTATGTCGAAGATTAACTCCTCGCTTTGGAAATTATCCGGAGATCCGAAGACCACTTCAAGTGTGACTGAGCCTGTGAAGCTGGCCTCTACACCTGGTATTACGCCTTTAAAGGTCGTTTTGGTGGGCTTAATCCTCGAGGGATCTATGCCCATTTTCCGCACTGTATCCTGGTAAAGCAGGTTTAGGCTACTGCCGCTGTCCATAAGGACTCTAGTGAGATGAAATCCGTCAATAATTGGGTCGAGAACCAATGCAGTGAATCCGCCATGACGGATGCTAGTGGGATGGTCTCTTCGATCAAAGGTGATCGGGCAGGAGGACCATGGGTTGAACTTTGGGGCGACTGGCTCTACCGCGTATACGTCCCTTAACGCGCGCTTCCGCTCCCTTTTGGGGACGTGGGTGGCGTATATCATGTTCACCATCCGCACTTGTCGGGGAAAACCCTTCTGTCCATTGTTGTTCGGCGGCCGGGGCTCCTCGTCGTCATCGCTATGCAACCCCTTGTCTTCATTGTCAGCGCTTAATCTGCCTGCCTTCTTGAACACCCAGCAATCCCTGTTGGTGTGATTGGCTGGCTTTTCGGGGGTGCCGTGTATTTGGCACAAGCGGTCGAGTATTCGGTCCAAGCTGGACGGGCCCCTAGGATTCCTTTTGAATGATTTTTTCCGCTGACCGGATTTAGAGCCTCTGAATCCGGCATTAACTGTCGTATTCTTAGCATTGTCGCCGTTGATGCGGCGCTTCTGTTGGTTGCGACGCGACCTGCCACTAACGTCCCTGATGTCCGAACTACCAGGTTCTTGGTCATATTGTTGCTACGAGCAAGCCAACTATCCTCTCCCGCACAAAAGCGGGTCATGAGTGCCGTGAGTGCTGCCATAGATTTCGGCTTCTCCTGTCCTAGGTGCCGGGCAAGCCACTCGTCACGGATATTATGCTTGAAAGCTGCTAAGGCCTCTGCGTCCGGATAGTCGAGTATTTGATTTTTCTTTGTTAGGAACCGTGTCCAGAATTGCCTGGCCAATTCGTCTGGCTGCTGAATTACGTGGCTTAGGTCGTCAGCGTCTGGGGGTCGCACATAGGTGCCCTGGAAATTGTCGAGGAATGCGGCTTCCAGGTCCTCCCAACAGCTGATTAACCCTGTTGGCAGGCTGTTAAGCCACTGCCGGGCTGGTCCTTTAAGCTTGAGTGGGAGGTATTTGATGGCGTGGAAATCATCGCCGCGGGCCATGTGGATATGAAGGAGATAATCCTCGATCCAATACGTGGGATCTGTTGAGCCATCATATGATTTGATGTTTACGGGTTTGAAACCTTCGGGGATTTGATGATCCATTATTTCGTCTGTGAAGCACAATGGGTGTGCGGCGCCTCTGTACTAGGCGATATCATGACGTAGCTCCAATGAGCTTTGTCTACTATGTTCGGCCCTGCCGAATTTGTGGCCGGCGTGACGGTTATCGTCTCGAGCCGTGGGGCGCCTACGCGATCCGTAGATCGATCTTGTTTGCCTTGCCTTGTCCTCCAACATGTCTCGTAAGTCCGGCGCATATTCCCGTGCCTTGGTACGGGGTGCGGCTTGGGTGGAGGGCCATGAGGCCTCTCTGTCGCGGCCACGAGGTGGCCTGTCGGCCGCGTCGAGTGCTTCCTCCTCTAATCGGGGTAGCAACCTGCGCTTCGGGTAGCACTTGGAGGGGCGTTTAGGTTTATGCTCTTCGGTCGTAAGGACTTCAGTCCATCTATCGACTAGCCGATCTTGATCAGCTTTAAGCTGCTGCTATTTTTTCTTGAGGCTTCTTGCCGTGGCCATAAGCCTGCGTTGAAAACGCTCTTGTTCGACGGGATCCTCCGGCACGGCGAATTCGTCATCATCGAGGCTTGCCTCGTCTTCAGAGGGAGGCATACAATTATCGTCCTCGACCTCTCTGTCGGCCGCTCTCTCATGAGGGCTGGTTCCTCCATCCTCATGTGCTAAATCTTGCTCGAGGGGATGTTCTTCGGCGCTTTCCGGGGTATTATTATCTCCCGTGTTGGAATCGCCGTTTTTGTGTTGGCGGGATTTTGAGCGGCGCCGCTGACGCCGGCGCTTTTGCTGTTTCTTGGAGGGGTCATCCTCCGCTATTCCATCGCCCTCTCCCTCTTTTGGGGTGTCCACCATGTATATGTCATATTACGAGGTGGCTTTCCAGGGTCTAGTAGGCGCTGGTTCTTCATCATCTCCTTCATCGGCGTCCATACCGTCGATGTCTTCGGAGTCGAAGTCGAGCATGTCGGTTAAGTTGTCGACGGTGGCTACAAAGTGGGTGGTGGGTGGGTTTTGAATTTCTTCATCGTCCGTGCCCCAACCTTGCTGACCGTAGTCCGGCCAGGGCTCTCCCGACAAAGAGAGAGACTTCAGTGATTTCAGGATATCGCCGAAAGGCGAGTGCTGACAGACGTCCGCGACCGTGAACTCCATGATCGGCGCCCAATCGGATTCGCTCGGCAGGGGCGCGGAGGGTTCAGAGTCCGGAGAAGAATCCGGCTCCATGGAGTCACGAGTCTTGCAGAGTACGGGGCTGGTGTTCGGCTCAACCGCCGTTGGGATCGCAGCCCCTGAGGCGGCGTCCAACTGCCCATCCTCAATCGGCGCGGTCGGCTCCGAACCAGGGGCCGGAGCCGATGCAGGTGCAGCCTCCAGGGCTCTGTTTGGCGGCAGAGCTAGATCATGCTCGTCGTGACAGAGCGGCACGCTCGGCAGTGGTTCGAATCCGTCGTAGATCAAGTCCCCGTAGATGTCGGCCGTGTAGTTTAAACTTCCGAATCTGACCTGACGGCCAGGGGCGTAGCTTTCGATCTTCTCTAGATGGCCAAGTGAATCGGCCCGCAGTGCAAAGCCGCCAAAGACGAAGATCTGTCCGGGGAGGAAGGTCTCACCCTGGACTGCATCTCCATTGATGATCGTAGGAGCCATCGGGCCTGACGGCGACGGCACAGAGGAACTCTCAATGAAAGCACCAATGTCGGTGTCAAAACCGGCGGATCTCGGGTAGGGGGTCCCGGACTGTGCGTCTAGGCCGGATGGTAACAGGAGGCAGGGGACACGAAGTTTTACCCAGGTTCAGGCCCTGTCGATGGAGGTAAAACCCTACATCCTTCTTGATTAATATTGATGGTATGGGTATTACAAGAGTTGATCTACCATGAGATCAGAGAGGCTAAACCCTAGAAGCTAGCCTATGGTATGATTGTTGATGTGTATGTTGTCCTACGGACTAAAACCCTCCGGTTTATATTGACACCAGATAGGGTTAGGGTTACATAGAGTCGGTTACAATGGTAGGAGATCTGAACATCCGTATCGCCAAGCTTGCCTTCCACGCCAAGGAAAGTCCCTTCCGGACACGGGACAGAGTCTTCAATCTTGTATCTTCATAGTCCAGGAGTCCGGCTTGAAGGTATAGTTCGGCTATCCGAACACCCCCTAATCCAGGACTCCCTCACCTATATACATGATCATGCCTAGATATTCTCATAATTATTCTCAATTCTATCAATTGCTCAACAGTAATTTGTTCACCCACCGTAGAATACTTATGCTCTTGAGAGAAGCCACTAGAGAAACCTATGGCCCCCGGGTCTATTCTCGTCATATCAATCTCCATCACTTTAATATTGTTTTGCTTTTTACTTTGCCTTTACTTTTTACTTTGCATGTTTATATCAAAAATACCAAAAATATTATATCTATCATATCTCACTCTCGTAAGTGACCGTGAAGGGCTTGACAACCCCTAATCGCGTTGGCTGCGAGTAGTTGTCGCTTTGTGCAGGTACGAGGGACTTGAGCGTGGGCTCCTACTGGATTGATACCTTGGTTCTAAAAAACTGAGGGAAATACTTATGCTACTCTGCTGCATCATCCCTTCCTCTTCGGGGAAAACCAACGCAAGCTCAAGACGTAGCATCATATCACTTATATTTGATTGCATGTGATGTTTATCCTTTATGCATCTTATTTTGCTTAGTTCGGCGGTAGCATTATAAGATGATCTCTCACTAAATTTCAAGGTACAAGTGTTCTCCCTGAGTATGCACCATTGCTACAGTTCGTCGTGCCGAGACACCACGTGATGATCGGGTGTGATAAGCTCTACGTTCACATACAACGGGTGCAAGCCAGTTTTGCACACGCGGAATACTCGGGTTAAACTTGACGAGCCTAGCATATGCAGATATGGCCTCGAAACACTGAGACCGAAAGGTCGAGCGTGAATCATATAGTAGATATGATCAACATAGTGATGTTCAGCATTGAAAACTACTCCATCTCACATGATGACCTGACATGGTTTAGTTGATATGGATCACTTGATCACTTAGATAATTAGAGGGATGTCTATCTAAGCGGGATTTCAAAAACGTTTTGAACGCCACGGAGCATATGAGATGTTCCAAGAGCTGAAATTGGTATTTCAGACTCATGCCCATGTCAAGAGGTATAAGACCTCTGACAAAGTACTT
Organism: Triticum urartu; assembly: GCF_003073215.2. NCBI lineage: Eukaryota > Viridiplantae > Streptophyta > Magnoliopsida > Poales > Poaceae > Triticum > Triticum urartu. The sequence continues at coordinate 630,835,188 of NC_053026.1, forward strand.
TGCCTACAAGATGGAGCAGAATAGCTCAACTAGTGAGCATGTGCTCAGAATGTCTGAGTGCTACAATCACTTGAATCAAGTGGGAGTTATTCTTTCAGATAAGATAGTGATTGACAGAGTTCTCTAGTCACTATCGCCAAGTTACTAGACCTCCCGATGAACTATAATATGCAAGGGATGATGAAAACAATTCCCGAGCTCTTCGTGATGCTGAAATCAACGAAGGTAGAAATTAAGAAAAGCATCAAATGTTGATGGTTGACAAGACCACTAGTTTCAAGTAAAAGGGCAAAGGAAAGAAATAGAACTTCAAGAAGAATGGCAAGCAAGTTGCCACTCCCATGAAGAAGCCCAAAGCTAGACCCAAGCCTGAAATGGAGTGCTTTTACAGCAAAGGAAATGGTCACTCGAAGCGGAACTACCCCAAATACTTGGCGGATAAGAAGGATGGCAAAGTGAACAAAAAGTATATATGATATACATGTTATTGATGTGTACTTTACTAGTGTTCATAGTAGCACCTGGGTATTTGATACTGGTTCAGTTGCTATGATTAGTAACTTGAAACAGGAGTTACAAAATGAACAGAGACTAGTTGAGGGTGAGGTGACGATGTGTGTTGGAAATGATTCCAAGGTTGATAAGATCACCATCGCATACTCCCTCTACCTTCGGGATTAGTATTGGTACTAAATAAATGTTATTTGGTGTCTGTGTTGAGTATAAATATGATTGGATCATGTTTATTGCGATATGGTTATTCATTTAAGTCAGAGAATAATTGTTGTTCTGTTTACATGAATAAAACCTTCTATGGTCTTACATCCAATGTAAATGGTTTACTGAATATTGATCACAGTGATACACATAATATTGATGCCAAAAGATGCAAAGTTAATAATGATATTGCAACTTATTTGTGGCACTGCCGTTTAGGTCATATTAGTGTAAAGCGCATGAAGAAACTCCGTGTTGATGGGCTTTTGGAATCACTTGATGCTTGCGAACCATGCCTCATGGGCAAGATGACTAAGACTCCGTTCACCGGAACAATGGAGCGAGCCACTGACTTATTGGAAATAATACATACCGATGTATGTAGTTCGATGAGTGTTGAGGCTCGCGGCGGGTATCGTTATTTCCTGACCTTCATAGATGATTTGAGAAGATATGGGTATATCTACTTAATTAAACATAAGTTTGAAACATTTGAATAGTTCAAAGAATTTTGGAGTGAAGTGGAAAATCATCATAAGAAGAAAATAAAGTTTCTACGATCTGATCGCGGAGGCAAATATTTGAGTTACGAGTTTGGTATTCATTTGAACCAATGTGAAATAGTTTCGCAACTCACGCCATCTGGAACACCGCAGCGTAATGGTGTGTCTGAACATCATAACCGTACTTTATTAGATATGATGCAATCTATGATGTCTCTTACCGATTTACCACTATCGTTTTGGGGTTATGCATTAGAGACAGCTGCATTCACGTTAAATAGGGCACCATCTAAATCCGTTGAGATGACACCATAAGAACTGTGGTTTAGCAAGAAACCTAAGCTGTCGTTTCTTAAAGTTTGGGGTTGCGATGCTTATGTGAAAAAGTTTCAGCCTGATAAGCTCATACCCAAAACGGATAAGTGCGTCTTCATAGGATACCCAAAAGAAACTGTTGGGTACATCTTCTATCATAGATCCGAAGGCAAGATCTTTGTTGCTAAGAGTGGATCCTTTCTAGATAAGGAGTTTCTCTTAAAAGAAGTGAGTGGGAGGAAAGTATAACTTGATGAGGTAATTGTACCTTCTCCCGAATTGGAAAGTAGTTCATCACAGAAATTAGTTCCAGTGATGCCTACACCAATTAGTGAGGAAGTTAATGATGATGATCATGAAACTTCAGATCAAGTTACTACCGAACCTCGTAGGTAAACCAGAGTATGTTCTGCACCAGAGTGGTATCGTAATCCTGTTCTGGAAGTCATGTTACTAGACCATGACAAACCTACAAACTATGAGGAAGCGATGATGAGCCCAAAATCCACAAAATGGCTTAAGGCCATGGAATCTGAGATGGGATCCATGTATGAGAACAAAGTATGGACTTTGATTGACTTGCCCGATGATCAGTGAGTGTCGGGGATATACCCCGCGGTATGACCCGGCCGGAATTATGACCCGGCTGGATCTTGGCGACTAACTGGTGACCCGCCCGAAACTTGACGACTCACGGATAACCCGCCCGATCTTAGCGACTCATTAGTAACCCGGCGGGCGGATCAGACGGACGACAAGGCCCAAGGCCCAGTATGCCAGTTCGTATGATGGTGGGCCGGCTTTAGAGAAAGGCATAAGGAATATTCTCCTATAAAGGAAGCAAGACTAGGACTCCATTTGTAATAGAGTAATCCTAATCCTATTAGGACTAGTCATGTAACCCGCCCCTTCAACATATATAAGCAGCGGCAGGGCACCCCAAGAGGGACAAGTAAGAAAATAATCGTTAAGGCTAGACATAACTAGGAGAGCCGGAGAGATGGCGACTCCCTCATGATGATAATAAGACCTAGCCACAAACAGCATGTAGGGTTGTTACCGGATGATGTTTCCCAGGGCCCGAAGCTGTGTAAATCCTTGTCTTGTGCTGCGTCTCTCGATTTCGATCAACCCCTCTCAAGCTACTACATAGATGTGTTGGCCTCACGACTAAGTCCTCACACTAGGACATCTGCCATGACAATTCCACGATAGTTGGCGCCCACCGTGGGACCTGGGCACGATGGTGATGAGTTCTTGGAGGGATCTATCTCAAGAATCAAGAAGATTGTAATTCGTCGGATGAAGAAGAATCGGCAAATTAATTGTTTTGATGATCATATCGGCGATAAAAACTTTTCGAGCCGGCAGTACATGATTTGAGAGATGTTATGTATGTTGATGCTGCAGTTGCACGAGGCCAGGATAGGATCCACTGCGCGTGGACGTCGCTTAAGGCCGCATCGTCTTTACTATTCCGCCAAGATGTCTACAAAGCACCGCCACAGGTCGCTGAGATCGATTGGATTTTCCGCTGCAGCGATCATACTACAGCAATACACCAAGGCCGACTCGAACTTCAACTGCGCCGTTGTCAAATCTAGCCGCTGTGTCCGATTCGCCGGGTTGTGTTTGCTGCTCTACGTGCAGTTGTCCAAGTCCGAGGTAATCAAACACAGCAAAAACACATGTCACGAGCACCATATGTTGGTACAGCGGCGATCAAGACAGTTGATTCAGTCCCATAAAGTTTTCGGATCAACCTAGCACATCTGTTGGTACAGCGGCGATCAAGATAGTTGATTTAGTCCCATAAAGTTTTCGGATCAACCTAGCACACGCACAGGAATCAAGGGTCCAAGTGTTGATCAATGCAAAAACAAAACCTGATGGATTTCCTAGCTCCTGCACGTAAAGAGACATCAACTAGTACAGCTATTGTACACGCATGTACTTTGAGGAAGGATTTAATAGTCAGCTCATACGTATAGCCTGAAGGACGTGAGATGCCGTCTCTGTTGACCCGCTTTGCCTCGCAGGTCCTCCTCCGAGTGGCCACGCTGAACTGGCTACGGTCACGCCTCTCCAACGTGCCTCTGTTGCGGCCGCACTTCGTCGACCCACCGGAGCGCCCTTGTTACAGTCACCGAGCCACCTGCTGATGAGCCGCCGTTGTCTCCTATGCTGAGCCACCATGGCTTCTCCTCGCGCTGCGCTAAGCCGCCTTCGCTATCGAGCTTCAAGTCAGCCATGCCGTCTCCGTCACTGGTGCGTCTGCCGCCTCTTCAAGTTGCCTTCGCCATTGTGGCACGAGCCGCTTCTGCAGGTCGTCCAACGCCGAGTCGCCGGGTTACCTCACTCCTGCGGCCCTAATCTAAATGATGGCTCCGCCATGCTGCCACCGCGTTGGCTTTCCACTCTGCTCTGAGCCGACCCCCGGCGGGTGGTTCTCTATCCACTTCGGGCCGCCCGCCCCAAACCGGCTTGCCGCCTGTATTATGGCTGCATACGAGCCGCTGTGCGGCCCCGTTGCCGCGGTCACCTCTGCTTCAACCCACCTCCTCGGCCATCTCCAGGCTGAGCTGCTGTAGTCTCTGCGGCCGCAAGCCGCCGCTGCGCCTCTCTCCACCGTGCGTACCTCTACCCTCGACTGGACCAGCCGCTATCGCACCTCGCACCTCGCGGCGAGTCGCCTCCTCCGGCGTCGGCAAGCCGGCCTGTCCTCGGCCGAGAGCCGCTTGCGCCGGCCCTCGCATTGCCTCCGCCTAGTCGGCGTACCGCGCCAGGGAACCGCTGCACTTTCGCTTCTGCTTCAACCTGCCGCTGTCGCGTCGTTCCGTACCGTGCGAGTTACTGACGTCGATGCAGTGTTGCAAGTTGCCAAGGATCAGACATCAATCATGGAGTGTCATCTGGAGGGCATTGTTTATTTGTGATTATTACCTCAAGACTAGAGGAGAAGCTTCCTCATGAGGACCTGGTGCAATCAAACAAAAGATGGGCATGCAATATTGAAATAATTATGGAGAATTAAGGGGAACTACTTTGGTTGATTATACAAGACACCCAAGTTTGATGTGCTGCTCCTGGTGGTTGATGCAAGAGACAGTGTCAGATGATATAAGTTCCAAAGCAAGGTCACTCTGTGGCTCACGTGGAGGGCATCACCCATGGATTTTCGGTTCCTCGTAAAAAAATTAGCCATGAAGTGTGCGGAGCTACTGACTCGGAAGTGCGAGAGCCGTCGGGGCCGCGTTGAACCACCCCTGCCGCGTTGAGCCATTGGGGCTGTATTGAGTCACCGGTAAGCTTTGTTGAAACCGCCCCTGCTCACTGGTCCCTGTTGTAGCTTTTGGACAAATCAGTTGATATCCATTCAAGTTTGTTTTATTAGCACATATTGTTTTTGTCAAAAAACAGTTTATCTTTGCCTTGGTCTACAATATTGTTTATGCAGGACAATTGTTCACTGCGAGAACGATCGTTATGTCACGGATATAAAACTCGCGCCAATATTATCAAGCGCCAGCCTCCAACCATACCGCATTGTTCAATAAATGTGTGTGCAAACCGCCGCCTCTATGGCTCAGTCTACAACAATGCAGCCGGCTCACCCGTCTGCGCCGGTTTACAACACCACAGATAAGTCACCCGTCCACCACCACGGCCGATTCTCCCGTCTACACCGGCTTACAGCGCCGTGGCCGTTTCACGCGTTCGCACCGGCTTACAACACCACGGACGACTCGCCCGTCCGCTCTCGCGGCTGGTTCATGCGTCCGCGCCAACTTACAATGAGGAGGACAACTTGTCCGCCCGCGCCGGATTACAACGTCGCGGCCGACTCATCTATTTGTGATGCATCTGAAGCTGCGGTCGTTTTTACCGTCCGTCTCTTGCGGCCTGGTCTACATCAACATATCGGGCCGCACCTCTCTGCATGAACTGTTTATTGAGTATAAAAGTCAGTCACTGCTCGGGTAATCCGGTTTTCTTCCAACAACTCTAGAGAAAATTATCATGTATTCTCAGCCTCGATTTGCACTGGATGGTTCAATGGGCAGGCGCACAAGTCGTCGCCACTATAGTTTGGTTAACTTCAAACAGCCAGTTGGAAGGAACCATTGGCCGGGTTGCTGACACAGCTTATATGGGATCATTTATAACCCGCCGCAGTCACCTCAACCTTCTGTGGATTCACATTGCATTATCAACGCCAAGGATATACAATGAGTGTTGCGAAGATCATTAACCCGCCACCTTACTTCCGGCTTCAACATATGACAGCGGTCCGCTGTTCAGCTATATGGCGGTTTATATCAGGGCCAAGTATGAAGAATCTCAAGCCAACTCCTCGAGTCATCTTGAGACTCGGGGGCTACGATGAAATGACTCAGAAAATTTTGGCAAAAAATTCAAAAATACGGGTCACATTGGAGGGAAGATAACCTGGTCCCGAAGGCGATTGCTATATTGATGAAAATTTAAAGGCCGTCGGACGATTTCCGGTTCAAAATGAAGAATTCCGTTTTAAAATCCAGTTCAAGGGAAATTTGTCTCCCACAAAGCTCGGAAGCTCTCAATATCCGGTTTAACATCCGGTTCAAGAAGAATATTATCTCTCGCAAAAAATTGAGTTCTCGGAAAAATTAAAGGCTGCCAAAGAGAACTCGTTGCCATGATGCACTGTTCAAACATGGGTATCCGATCCGGCTTATACGCCATGCTTACAAAAACACTTAGGGGTTTTTGCTTTATAGAGCGAAGTTATGATTATCCTTTGATCCGGCTTATTGGCCACAAAAAAAACCTAGGGGGCTTCTACCCAGGTTAAAAGGGACCAAAGAGAGTCTGTTGCAATAGCACAACTCAAACATAGGTGCACATTGAGCATAGCTTAGAAATATTGCTTGGGGGCTCTTTTGTTCTAAAGAACAATAAGTTGCTATAACCCTTGTGACAGGCTTAAAAGCCAGGCTTGGAAGCCAGGTGTATTCACCTAAAACCCTGGGTTATCCTGCGTTTTTAAGTAAGTCACTCCGCCCAGGTATGCCTGGAACGACCCGCCGAACGTTTGATAAGTCAATCTTATGCAGACCCTGAACTTGTCAAGGTTAAAACGACGATTGGTTAATGTGAGGTCCATCTTGTAAGGTTTGTAAAACGGTTTAACTCAGTGGCCTGGCAGCCCATGAAAAGCCTCGTTTTTCGGCCTGGCAGCCCATGAAAAGCCTCGCTTCTCGTTGGTTTTTTATTCGATAGTTTCTTTCTTTTTGAGGTTTCTTTGACAAGACTTATAAAGTTTTATGATTATAAATCACCGGAGTTTATTAACCCGGCTTGGCTTTTGACTATAAGTCGCCAGTATGAGATAATATCCCGTGTTTATTAACTCGGCCTGGTTTTTGACTATAAGTCGCCAGTTTGAGATAAGATAATATCCGGTGTTTATTAACCCGGTCCGGCTTTGGTTATAAACGGGCAATCTCTGATAATTACCAGTGCTCAAATTTTGGGTTATCACCTTTACTACATAGGTATGATAAACTAGCAGTGTGAGCAGATATCACAGGTATGATAAACCGGCAGTGTGAGCAGATATCACAGGTATGATATTTTGTTATGATTATAATTAAACTAGGTCTGGCTTTGGACGCTAAGTCGCCAGTATATATTTGGATTGTGCCCTTCAGGAAATCCAGGCGGCCCGGAAGATCGCGGCGGGTAAGGCTTTTGTTATGCAAAGCAAGTCTGTGAAGGAAACGTTCCTATTACTTACCCGAATTTGGAGTTCTCCAAGGGAGTTTATGGATTTTCCGCGTAGCATATCAGATGTTGCCGAGTTCTATCGAGCCGAAGAAGGGAGTTCTACGGAGCAGCTGTTCTGGTCTCAATATCTTGGACCAGAACATCCGTTGTCCTTCAGCGACCAGCTGAAACAGTTGGTCGAGCTGCACAAGGTGGCCGAGCTGGCCATGAAGGAGCTTATAGTCTGACTATGGCCTGCCGCACCGATGCCCAGCAGCTACTTCATGAAGGAAATATGCCCTAGAGGCAATAATAAAGTTATTATTTATTTCCTTATATCATGATAAATGTTTATTATTCATGCTAGAATTGTATTAACCGGAAACATAATACATGTGTGAATACATAGACAAACAGAGTGTCACTAGTATGCCTCTACTTGACTAGCTCGTTGAATCAAAGATGGTTAAGTTTCCTAGCCATAGACATGAGTTGTCATTTGATTAACGGGGTCACATCATTAGAGAATGATGTGATTGACTTGACCCATTCCGTTAGCATAGCACTTGATCGTTTAGTTTGTTGCTATTGCTTTCTTCATGACTTGTACATGTTCCTATGGCTATGAGATTATGCAACTCCCGTTTATCGGAGGAACACTTTGTGTGCTACCAAACGTCACAACGTAACTGGGTGATTATAAAGGAGCTCTACAGGTGTCTCCAAAGGTACATGTTGGGTTGGCGTATTTCGAGATTAGGATTTGTCACTCCAATTGTCGGAGAGGTATCTCTGGGCCCACTCGGTAATGCACATCACTATAAGCCTTGCAAGCATTGCAACTAATGAGTTAGCTGCGGGATGATGTATTATGGAACGAGTAAAGAGACTTGCCGGTAACGAGATTGAACTAGGTATTGAGATACCAACGATCGAATCTTGAGCAAGTAACATACCGATGACAAAGGGAACAACGTATGTAGTTATGCGGTCTGACCGATAAAGATCTTCATAGAATACGTGGGAGCCAATATGAGCATCCAGGTTCCGCTATTGGTTATTGACCGGAGACGTGTCTCGGTCATGTCTACATACTTCTAGAACCCGTAGGGTCCGCACGCTTAAAGTTCGATGACGGTTATATTATGAGTTTATGTGTTTTGATGTACCGAAGGAGTTCGGAGTCCCGGATGAGATCGGGGACATTACGAGGAGTCTCAAAATGGTCGAGACGTAAAGATCGATATATTGGACGACTATATTCGGACATCTGAAAGGTTCCGAGTGATTCGGGTATTTTCGGGAGTACCGGGGAGTTACGGGAATTCGTATTGGGCCTTAATGGGACATACGGGAAAGGAGAGAAAAGACTCAAAGGGTGGCCGCACCGCTCCCCATGGGCTGGTCCGAATTGGACTAGGGAGGGGGGCGCCCCCTTCCTTCCTTCTCCTTTTCCCTTCCCTTTCCTTCTCTTCTACTCCTACTACTTGGAAGGGATCCTAGTTCTACTAGAAAAGGGGGAATCCTACTCCCGGTGGGAGTAGGACTCCCCTAGGGCGCGCCATAGAGATTCCTATATGACGCTCGTTAGCGTCAAATCTGCGTAGCTTCGCTGAAGAGCGGGACTTGTCACTTCCACTTGGGCCGGCCCACGATTCAGCTTCGCACCTGTTTTTTCGTTGCGACCGTTCCTGTTTCTTCGTTGCGGTATCTTGGGAACCTTGGTGAATGTACTTGGCCGGTTTTGGGAATTTTCTAGAAGGTTCCCTAAAGTTTTGGGAACTTTCTAGAAGGTTCCCTGGACCGGTTTTTTCTGTTTTGTTTTTACTAGGTTTTATTCTATTTTCGATTTTTTCCTTCTTTTTCTTTTTCTCTGCTTATTCCTTTCTTTTCTGTTCTTTTTTTTTCTTTTTTTACTGTTTCTTTTCTCTGTTTTACATTTTTTAGTATATAAAAGGTCCACCACGTATTAAAAGATGTTCATCGTATATTAAAAAAGTATTCACCTATATTATTAAAAAATGTTCATCGTATATTAAGAAATCGTTCACCTTGTATTTTAAACATGTTCATCGTATATATAACAAGAATTTGTTCAACGCATACTATGAAATGTTCATTGTGTATTTGGAAAAATTGTTCAGTGTATATCACAGAAATCTTCAATGCATTTTTACAAATTGTTCAGCGTATATGACAAAAACATTCAATGTATATTTCAAAATTGTTCATGTTTTCAATTTATGTTCACTTTTTACAAAATTCGTATTTTAGAAGTTGTTCGAGTTTTGATTTTTTTTCACATGTAAAAAATCATTGGCTTTTCTGAAGGAAATTTGTTCACATTTTCCCAAGTGGAACTTTTTAAAAACGGGTCGGCCTCTGTAGCTATTACTTAATAATTTGCGCTGCATTGTGGCCAAGTATAGATGGCTAGCTCGGCTGGTTAGCAACCGTAGTTTGTATAGTGCGGGAGGGAAGTTCAAGTACAAGATCCTGCGTAATTTTCATGAGTTTTTTACATTCAGCGTCTACAAATGGGCCGGCCCGTTTCGCGTGCTCTTCAGCGAATGCTCTGCTGTTTTCCGCTCGCGAGCGTCCAATAGGACCTCTCCGTCGGCCCCTCCCCTCCTCCACTCCTTTATATACGTGGCCAGGGGGCACCCCATAGACACAACAATTGATCTCTTGATCTCTTAGCCGTGTGCGGTGCCCCCCTCCACCATAATCCACCTCAATCATATCGTAGCGGTGCTTAGGAGAAGCCCTGCGTCAGTAGAACATCATCATCGTCACCACGTCGTCATGCTGACGAAACTCTCCCTCAACACTCGGCTGGATCGGAGTTCGAGGGACGTCATCGAGTTAAACGTGTGCAGAACTCGGAGGTGTCGTGCGTTCGGTACTTGATCGGTCGGGCCGTGAAGACGTACGACTACATCAACCGCGTTGTGCTAACGCTTCCGCTTTCGGTCTACAAGGGTACGTAGACAACACTCTCCCCTCTCGTTGCTATGCATCACCATGAACTTGCGTGTGCGTAGGAAATTTTTTGAAATTACTACGTTCCCCAACAGTGGCATCCGAGCCTAGATTTTATGCGTTGATGTTGTGCACGAGTAGAACACAAGTGAGTTGTGGGTGATATAAGTCATACTGCTTACCAGCATGTCATACTTTGGTTCGGCGGTATTGTTGGATGAAGCGGCCCGGACCGACATTACGCGCAAGCTTACGCGAGACTGGTTTTACCGCCATGCTATGCACACAGGTGACTAGCGGGTGTCAGTTTCTCCAACTTTAGTTGAACCGAGTGTGGCTACGCCCGGTCCTTGAGAAGGTTAAAACAGCACCAACTTAACAAACTATCGTTGTGGTTTTGATGTGTAGGTAAGAACGGTTCTTGCTAAGCCCGTAGCAGCCACATAAAACTTGCAACAACAAAGTAGAGGACGTCTAACTTGTTTTTGCAGGGCATGTTGTGATGTGATATGGTCAAGACGTGATGAGATATAAGTTGTTGTATAAGATGATCATGTTTTGTTGAAGTTATCGGCAACTAGCAGAAGCCTTATGGTTGTCTCTTTATTGCATAAGATGCAAGCGCCAAATAATTGCTTTACAATTATTGCTATGCGATAGCAATAGTTGCAAGAGCAATAGTTGGCGAGACGACCATGTGACGACACATTGATATAGATCAAGATGATGGAGATCATGGTGTCATGCCGGTGACGATGGAAATCATGACGATGTTTTGGAGATGAAGATCAAAGGCACAAGATGATGATGGCCATATCATGTCACATATTTTGATTACATGTGATGTTTATCTTTTATACATCTTATTTTGCTTAGTTCGACGGTAGCTTTATAAGATGATCTCTCACTAAATTTCAAGATAAAAAGTGTTCTCCCTGAGTATGCACCATTGCCAAAGTTCGTCGTGCCCAGACACCACGTGATGATCGGGTGTGATAAGCTCTACGTCCATCTACAACGGGTGCAAGCCAGTTTTGCACATGCAGAATACTCAGGTTAAACTTGACGAGCCTAGCATATGCAGATATGGCCTCGGAACACTGAGACCGAAAGGTCGAGCGTGAATCATATAGTAGATATGATCAACGTAGTGATGTTCACCATTGAAAACTACTCCATTTCACGTGATGATCGGTTATGGTTTAGTTGATTTGGATCACGTGATCACTTAGATGATTAAAGGGATGTCTATCTAAGTGGGAGTTCTTAAGTAATATGATTAATTGAACTTTAATTTATCATGAACTTAGTCCTGGTAGTATTAGCATATCTATGTTGTAGATCAATAGATCGCGATGTTGCTCCCCGTTTAATTTTTATATGTTCCTAGAGAAAACTAAGTTGAAAAATGTTAGTAGCAATGATGCGGACTGGGTCCGTGATCTGAGGTTTATCCTCATTGCTGCACAGAAGAATTATGTCCTTGATGCACCGCTAGGTGACTGACCTATTGCAGGAGTAGATGCAGACGTTATGAATGTTTGGCTAGCTCAATATGATGAGTACTTGATAGTTTAGTGCACCATGCTTAACAGCTTAGAATCGGGATTTCAAAGACGTTTTGAATGTCATGGATCATATGGATGTTCCAGGAGTTGAAGTTAATATTTCAAGCAAATACCCGAGTTGAGAGATATGAAGTCTCCAACAAGTTCTATAGCTAAAAGATGGAGGGGAATAGCTTAAGCAGTGAGCATGTGTTCAGATTGTCTGGGTACTACAATCGCTTGAATCAAGTGGGAGTTAATCTTCCAGATAAAATAGTGATTGACAGAATTCTCTAGTCACCATCACCAAGTTAGTAGAACTTCGTGATGAACTATAGTATGCAAGGGATGATGAAAACGATTCCCGGGCTTTTCATGATGATGAAATCGATGAAGGTAGAAATCAAGAAAGAACATCAAGTGTTGATGATTAACAAGACCACTAGTTTCAAGAAAAGTGCAAAGGGAAAGAAAGGGAACTTCAAGAAGAACGGCAAGCAAGTTGCTGCTTAGGTGAAGAAGCCCAAGTCTGGTCCTAAGCCTGAGACTAAGTGCTTCTACTGCAAAGGGACTGGTCACTGGAAGCGGAACTGCCCCAAGTATTTGACGGATAAGAAGGATGGCAAAGTGAACAAAGGTATATTTGATATACAGATTATTGATGTGTATTTTACTAGTGTTTGTAGCAACCCCTCGATATTTGATATTGGTTTAGTTGCTAAGAGTAGTAACTCGAAATGGGAGTTGCAGAATGAACAGAGACTAGTTAAGGGTGAAGTGACGATGTGTGTTAGAAGTGGTTCCAAGATTGATATGATCATCATCGCACACTCCCTATACTTTCGGGATTAGTGTTGAACCTAAATAAATGTTATTTGGTGTTTGCGTTGAGCATAAATATGATTGGATCATGTTTATTGCAATACGGTTATTCATGTAAGTTAAGAGATAATTGTTGTTTTGTTTACATGAATAACCTTCTATGGTCATACACCCAATGAAAATGGTTTGTTGGATCTCGATCGTGGTGATACACATTTTCATAATATTGAAGCTTAAAGATGCAAAGTTAATAATGATAGTGCAACTTATTTGTGGCACTGCCGTTTAGGTCATATTGGTGTAAAGCGCATGAAGAAAATCCATGTTGATGGGCTTTTGGAATCACTTGATTATGAATCAGTTGATGCTTGCGAACCATGCCTCATGGGCAAGATGACTAAGACTCCGTTCTCCAGAACAATGGAGCGAGCAACAGATTTGTTGGAAATCATACATACTGATGTATGTGGTCCGATGAATATTGAGGCTCGCGGCAGGTATCATTATTTTCTGATCTTCACAGATGATTTGAGCAGATATGAGTATATCTACTTGATGAAACACAAGTCTGAAACATTTGAAAAGTTCAAAGAATTTCAGAGTGAAGTGGAGAATCATCGTAACAAAAATAAAAGTTTCTACGATATGATCGCAGAAGTAAAATATTTGAGTTACGAGTTTGGCCTTCAGTTAAAAACAATGTGAAATAGTTTCACTACTCACGCCACCTAGAACACCACAGTGTAATGGTGTGTCCGAACATCGTAACCGTACTTTATTAGATATGGTGCGATCTATGATGTCTCTTACTGATTTACCACTATTGTTTTGGGGTTATGCATTAGAGACAGTGTAGGGACCAGACCTCAAACAGTCTGATCTCTGTGCTCCGGTGTCATCCCTGGATCAGTAATGATGACACCACACAGTACTCGGAGGATTTATAGCAGAGTAGCAATCACACACTTATTACATCGAGTGTCTCAAAAGAGAACTTATTACAATAAATATGGCTTAAGGCCATCTAATAACGATAACAGCGGAAGGCTTGGAAGATAAGTGAGTCCATCAACTCCAATGGCATCACTGAGTATAGAACCACGACCTAAAACTCCTTAATCATTGTCTGAAAAGTCTGCAACATTAACGTTGCAGCCCGAAACGGGTCAGCACATGGAATATGCTGGCAATGTAACACATAGAGAGTAATGGAATGAAACAGCTATACTATATGCATATTTGGCTGGTGGAAAGCTCTATGGTTACAGTTTTTGCGTAAAGCCAATTTTTCCCTACTTCAAAGGAATAAATTTATTTAACTATCATGGTAGTTGTTAAGCATTGAGAATGGTTGACAGCATTCTCAATCCCAATTAAGCATCATCATTAAACATAACCCAACAAAAATAATTTAGAGTAACATGTTGAGATTCACATGAAAATCCATGTACTAGATACTCAAGATGTCCATAACCGGGGACACGGCTAATCATGATTAGTTTGTTACACTCTGCAGAGGTTTGCGCACTTTCCCCACAAGACTCGATCACCTCCGTTTGGTTTCTCGCACTTCATGGTGTTTGAGAAGACAGATGACCGAGACATAGTCTTTCAGAAGCGCTAGCACCTTACGATCGGGTAGACCGTACCACCTACATCCCATACATCTGCAAGTCTACCACTGTAAGAGTTCGCACAACTTAGTCAACTATGCTAGAGCCCATAATAGCTTGTGGCTGCACACGGAAGTTTCTAGTATGGATAGTCTCATGATCCCTTTGAGCCTGGGTGGCGGTCCAAAAGAAAACAGGCAAGTCCCGGAATACCCACGTGCCTCAATCCACCCAGATGTGTGTTTAAGTTGCCACCTTAGATAAACTATTTATTAACAATCTCACATCTGTCATGGATTTCACTCACCCATTCCACGTCTACTAGCATAGCATGGCATAATAAGCAAACGTAGAAGTAACTCCCAAAGGTTTGATAATAACAGGTAATAGGTACTACCTCATCTACTTCCCATCCCACAATTTAATTAGATCCTAATCATGCAATGTGTGAATATTGATCTAATGCAATAAAACTGGGTAGTAGAAAGGTATGATCAAAGTGTTACTTGCCTTGCTGATGATCCGGGAAACCTAGCGATTCGAAGTAACAAGCGGCGCACTCCGGGTACTCTATCGCAAACAAACAAACAAGCATACAATAAGTACTCATCTAATGCACAGATAAAACTCAAATAAGAGATCTAACCAGAAGGTTCAACTTAAGAACTCCGGTTGGCAAAAAGAATCAAATCGAACGAAGCAACGAAAGACAAACGGCGGAAGAAAAACAACTTCGTTCTAGCAATCTGGATCTAGGGCAAATTTTACAGTAGAAAAATCTTGTTTAAGTTGGTTACACGAATAGAGGGTTTCGAGATGAAACTCTAGGCGCTTGAATCGCCTGATTTCGATAAACGAGCGAAAAGTTAAACTAAAACGAAAATCGGATCAGGAATCGCGATCAGAAAAATCGCAGATTTAATCCGAGAAAAGAAAACTGACGAACAGTTTATCAAACGGACGTTCGTTAACAGAAACTAACTAGTGAACACGTTCGCTAAAACGAACGGATCGGTGAACGTTCACTAATTAAATAAACCAGTAAAAAAATAAACCGAGGCGGTTTTTAAAAAAAAACGAACGGCGAACGGCGGCGGGTATACCTCCGGCGAGGTACTCCGGCGGGCGAGGCGGGGCTCCGGCGGCGGCGGTGGCTATGCGGGGCGGCGGGGCGACGCAGCAGCGGCGGCGGCGGCGGCGGCGGCGTGCGGCGCGCGGCGGCGGCGGCGGCGTGCGGCGTGCGGCGCGCGGCGGCGGCGGCAGCAGCGCAAGCGGCGGGGCGGCTGCAGCTCGGCGGGCGGCTCGGGGCGGGGCGGGGTGAGGTGAGGGGCGGCGGGGGCCGGTATTTAAGAGAGGGGGGGCTGACTTGGGGAGGGGGTCGGGCGGCGGCGAGGCGGCTCCGGCTCGGACTTCTCCCGAGTTCGGCGGCTGCTCGACCGGGAGGCGGCGGCGGCTGGGCCGGCCTGGCTCGGCTGGGCCCTTGGCCCAGTCGGGCGCGGGTTTTTTTTATTTCGCTCAGAAGAAAAGAATAAAAGGAAATACTAAACGGACTCCAAAAATTCCGAAATAAATTTCCACGAGCTTCTAAAATGAAGCCTCACAAGGTGAACATTTATTTGGGACCTAAATGCAATTTTTGAAAAACACATTTTTCCTAAATTCAAATAAAACACCGAAAAACTCCGAAATAAAATCTTATTTGATTTTATTATTAAATCCTCAATATTTATTTATTTTGGGAAAGTCATTTTATTCCCTCTCTCATATTTTTGTAATAGAAATAATTGATGATAAAATAAATAAAATCAAATGATCCTATTCTCAAAATTTGAGAAAACTCAAATATGAAAATAACGAAATCCCCAACTCTCTCCGTGGGTCATTGAGTTGCGTAGAATTTCTAGGATCAACCAAAATGCAAAATAAAATATGATATGCATGATGATCTAATGTATAACATTCCAAATTGACAATTTGAGATGTTACAAACCTACCCCCCTTAAGATGAATCTCGCCCTCGAGATTCGGGTTGGCTAGAAAATAGGTGAGGGTGGTCTTTGAGCAAATCTTCCTCTCGCTCCCAGGTGGCTTCATCCTCTGAGTGGTGGCTCCACTGAACTTTGCAAAACTTGATAACCTTTCTGCAAGTAACTCGGTTGGCAAACTCGAGGATCTTGACTGGCTTCTCCTCGTAGGTCAAATCATTATCCAACTGAATAGTTTCCAAAGGCACTGTGTCTCTCAACGGTATGTCAGCCATCTCCGCGTAACATTTCTTTAACTGAGAAACGTGGAACACATCATGTACTCCTAACAATCCTTCGGGCAATTCCAACTTCGGGCAATTCCAACTTGTAGGCCACTTCCCCCATACGTTCCAAAACTCGATATGGTCCTACAAATCGTGGTGCTAACTTCCCTTTAACTCCGAAACGCTTTGTTCCCCGAAGTGGAGATACTCGAAGATAAGCTCTATCTCCAACTTCGTAAACTGTCTCCTTGCGTTTAGAATCTGCATAACTTTTCTGTCTAGACTGGGCTACCTTGAGCCTATCGCGAATCAACTTCACCTTCTGTTCAGACTCTTTAATCAAGTCAGGACCAAACAACTGACGGTCTCCAACTTCGTCCCATGACAACGGTGTCCTGCACCTCCTTCCGTACAAGGCTTCGAAAGGGGCCATCTTTAAACTGGTTTGGTAACTGTTGTTGTAAGAGAACTCTGCATATGGCAAATTATCGTCCCAACTAGATCCATAATCTAGCGCACAAGCTCTCAGCGTATCCTCCAAAATTTGATTGACTCTCTCGGTCTGTCCATCTGTCTGTGGATGAAAAGCTGTACTGAACTCTAGCCTGGTACCCAAAGTTTCATGCAACTGCTTCCAGAACTTTGAGGTAAACTGGGTTCCTCTATCTGATACGATACTCCTTGGAACTCCATGCAGACATACGATCCTGGTCATGTATATCTTTGCCAACTTAGCACTGGTGTAAGTGGTCTTTACTGGGATGAAATGAGCTACTTTCGTCAATCGATCAACTACAACCAAATTGAGTCATAGCCTGAACGAGTCCTGGGCAATCCCGTGATAAAATCCATGCCTAGCTTATCCCACTTCCATTCGGGTATCGGCAATGGTTGTAACAATCTTGCTGGCTTCTGATGCTCTGCCTTTACTCTCTGACATACATCGCAAACGGCTACATACTCCGCTATATCCTTCTTCATTCCGGTCCACCAGAAAATATCCTTCAAATCCAGATACATCTTGGTATTTCCTGGGTGAATTGAATATGGTGAATCGTGTGCCTCTTGCAAAATCAACTTCCTTATTTCCGGGTCATTGGGCACGTAAACGCGGTCTTCAAACCATAGGGTGTCGTGTTCATCCTCATGAAATCCTTTAGCTTTTCCTTTGCTCAGTTTCTCCTTTATAGCGGCAATCTCTTTGTCAGTTTTCTGAGCTTCTCTGATTCGATCCATCAAAGTTGACTGAATCTCCAATGCTGCTACATAGCCTCTCGAAACTATTTCCACACATAGTTCACGAAGATTATCCGCTAACTCCTTGGGTATTTCTCCCGTCATCAATGTATTGACATGGCTCTTACGGCTTAATGCGTCAGCTACTACATTAGCCTTTCCGGGGTGATAATGCAATTTCATATCATAATCCTTGATAAGCTCCAACCATCTCCTTCGTCTGAGATTCAACTCCTTCTGTGTGAAAATGTACTTCAAACTCTTATGATCCGTGTACACCTCACAATGATTTCCAATCAGAAAATGTCTCCATGTTTTCAGTGCATGCACTACGGCTGCTAACTCCAAATCATGCGTAGCATAATTCAACTCATGATGTTTCAGTTGTCTTGAGGCATATGAAACAACTCTCCCTTCCTGCATAAGCACTGCTCCAAGTCCTCGACGTGAAGCGTCGCAGTACACCTCATAATCTTTGGTCTGGTCTGGCAAAATCAACACTGGTGAGGTAAACAAACGTTTCTTCAACTCTTGGAAACTAGCCTCACACTCCTCTGTCCATATGAACTTGGTATCCTTCTTTAATAACTCTGTCATAGGCTTCACAATCATTGAGAAATTTTCAATAAATCTCCGGTAGTATCCTGCGAGTCTAAGAAAACTTCGGATCTCTCCAAATGTTGTTGGGGCTTCCCACTTGGTCACGGTTTCAACTTTAGTGGGATCTACTGCTATACCTTCACCAGATATAACATGTCTGAGGAATCCTACTTCCTTTAACCAAAACTCACATTTGCTGAACTTGGCATATAGTTGATGTTCTCTGAGTTTTCCAAGTACCAAACACAAATGCTCCTTATGTTCCTCTTCATTCCTCGAATAAACCAGGATATCATCAATGAACACTACGACGAACTTATCCAAAAACTCCATAAACACTTTGTTCATCATGTTCATAAAATAGGCAGGTGCGTTAGTCAGACCAAATGACATAACGGTATACTCATACAGCCCATACCTGGTGGTAAAAGCTGTCTTCGGAATATCCTGTTCTCGAATCTTCAATTGGTGGTATCCTGATCGCAGATCGATCTTGGAAAATACCTTAGCTCCTTGCAATCGATCAAACAGATCGTTGATCATTGGTAATGGGTACTTGTTCTTGATCGTTACTTCATTCAATCCTCGATAATCAACAACCATCCTTAACGATCCATCCTTCTTCTCCACTAGAAGTACTGGCGATCCCCAAGGTGAAGAACTTGGGCGAATATATCCCTTATCCAGTAACTCCTTAATCTGCTTCTTAATTTCCACCAAATCCTTTGCTGGCATCCTATATGGTCTCTTTGATATTGGCCCTGTGCCTGGCAATAGCTCAATCAAGAACTCAATATCTCTATCCGGTGGCATGCCTGGAAACTCTTCTGGAAATACATTAGGGAAATCCCTTACCACTGGTACTTCCTCCTGCACGACTCCTGTTAGGCAATTTACTTGGGCCCTCTTTGGCACATGCCGGGATACATACTTAATCCTTCTCCCTTCTGGGGTAGTAAGCAAAATTGACTTACTAGCACATTCAATATTCCCTTCATACTTTGATAACCAATCCATGCCTAATATCACGTCCAATCCTTGAGATTCCAGTATTATTAAGTCTGAGGGAAAAACATAGTTACCAATCCTTAATGGCAACCGATCACACCATAGACTAGCCACATACTCTGCTCCGAGCGAGGTTACTAACATGGGTGACCTAAGGGCTTGGGTTGGTAGGTTATACTTATCCACAAATCCCCTTGAGATGTATGAATGCGATGCACCAGTATCAAAAAGAACTAGTGCAGTAAATGACTTAACCAAAAACTTACCTATTACTGCATCGGGCTGAGCTTCAACCTCCTCCACGCTAACGTGATTCACCTGTCCCCTGTTGAAAGGGTTCGGCTTCTTCCCAGAACTTCCATTGGTATTTCCATTTTGTAATTCAGGACATTCATTGGCATAATGTCCTATCTTCGAACACTTAAAGCAAGTGACTTGGCTTAGGTCCTTCTTGGCTGGGGTTGAGGGGTTGGTGCGGTTCTGGCCGTTGCTTCCTCCATTGCCATTACCATTCTTGGTGCCATTGTGATTGTGCGAGCTACCTCCTCCATGAGTATGCTGAAAATGTCCTCCCGGTCTAGGGGTAAAACGTGGCTTCTGCTGAGCTCCTGAATTGTACTTTCCTTGTCCATATTTCCTCTTGCGGTTCTCAATTTGCTGCTGCTTCCCTTCAATCATAAGAGCACGATCTACCAACTCTTGGTAGTTGTGGAAGGTGGCCACCATTAACTGCATGCTCAACTCATCATTCAGTCCTTCCAAAAACTTCTCCTGCTTAGCTGCATCCATAGCGATGTCATCTAGGGCATAACTGTTGGAAATATGCCCTAGAGGCAATAATAAAAGCATTATTATTATATTTCCTTGTTCATGATAATTGTCTCTATTCATGCTATAATTGTGTTATCCGGAAATCGTAATACATGTGTGAATAATAGACACCAACATGTCCCTAGTAAGCCTCTAGTTGACTAGCTCGTTGATCAACAGATAGTCATGGTTTCCTGACTATGGACATTGGATGTCATTGATAACGAGATCACATCGTTAGGAGAATGATGTGATGGACAAGACCCAATCCTAAACATAGCACAAGATCGTATAGTTCGTTTGCTAGAGTTTTCCAATGTCAAGTATCTTTTCCTTAGACCATGAGATCGTGTAACTCCCGGATACCGTAGGAGTGCTTTGGGTGTACCAAACGTCACAACGTAACTGGGTGACTATAAAGGTATACTACGGGTATCTCTGAAAGTGTCTGTTGGGTTGACACGGATCAAGACTGGGATTTGTCACTCCGTATGACGGAGAGGTATCACTGGGCCCACTCGGTAATGCATCATCATAATGAGCTCAAAGTGACCAAGTGTCTGGTCACGGGATCATGCATTATGGTACGAGTAAAGTGACTTGCCGGTAACAAGATTGAACGAGGTATTGGGATACCGATGATCGAATCTCGGGCAAGTAACATACCGATTGACAAAGGGAATTGTATACGGGGTTGCTTGAATCCTCGACATCGTGGTTCATCCGATGAGATCGTCGAGGAGCATGTGGGAGCCAACATGGGTATCTAGATCCCGCTGTTGGTTATTGGCCGGAGAGTCGTCTCGGTCATTTCTACATGTCTCCCGAACCCGTAGGGTCTACACACTTAAGGTTCGGTGACGCTAGGGTTGTAGGGATATGTATATGCAGTAACCCGAATGTTGTTCGGAGTCCCGGATGAGATCCCGGACGTCACGAGGAGTTCCGAAATGGTCTGGAGGTAAAGAATTATATATAGGAAGTGCTATTTCGGCCATCGGGACAAGTTTCGGGGTCACCGGTATTGTACCGGGACCACCGGAAGGGTCCCGGGGGTCCACTGGGTGGGGCCACCTGCCCCGGGGGCCACATGGGCTGTAGGGGGTGCGCCTTGGCCTATATGGGCCAAGGGCACCAGCCCCAAGAGGCCCATGCGCCTAGGGTTCAAGGAAGGGAAGAGTCCCAAAGGGGGAAGGCACCCCCTAGGTGCCTTGGGGAGGAGGGAGTCCTCCCTTGGCCGCCGCCCCCTAGGAGATTGGATCTCCTAGGGCCGGCGCCCCCCCCCCCCGGGCTCCCTATATATAGTGGGGGAAAGAGGGCCTCTCAACCCACGCCTTTGGTGCCTCCTTCTCCCTCTCCAACACATCCTCCTCCTCCATAGTGCTTGGCGAAGCCCTGCCGAAGTACTGTAGCTCCATCACCACCATGCCGCCGTGCTGCTGCTGGAGCCATCTCCCTCAACCTCTCCTTCCCCCTTGCTGGATCAAGAAGGAGGAGACGTTACGCTAACCGTACGTGTGTTGAACGCGGAGGTGCCGTCCGTTCGGCGCTAGGATCTCCGGTGATTTGGATCACATCGAGTACGCCTTCCTCATCCCCGTTCTTTGAACGCTTCTGCGCGTGATCTACAAAGGTATGTAGATGCAATCTGATCACTCGTTGCTAGATGAACTCCTAGATGGATCTTGGTGAAACCGTAGGAAATTTTTTGTTTTCTGCAACGTTCCCCAACAGTGGCATCATGAGCTAGGTCTATGCGTAGTTCTTTTTGCACGAGTAGAACACAATTTGTTGTGGGCGTTGATGTTGTCAACTTTCTTGCCGCTACTAGTCTTATCTTGCTTCAACAGTATTGTGGGATGAAGCGGCCCGGACCAACCTTACACGTACGCTTACGTGAGACCGGTTCCACCGACTAACATGCACTAGTTGCATAAGGTGGCTGGCGGGTGTCTGTCTCTCCCACTTTAGTTGGAGCGGATTCGATGAAAAGGGTCCTTATGAAGGGTAAATAGAAGTTGACAAATCACGTTGTGGCTTTCACGTAGGTAAGAAAACGTTCTTGCTAGAACCCTATTTCAGCCACGTAAAACTTGCAACAACAATTAGAGGACGTCTAACTTGTTTTTGCAGCAAGTGTTTTGTGATGTGATATGGCCAAAGTTGTGATGAATGATGAATGATATATATGTGATGTATGAGATGTTCATGCTATTGTAATAGGAATCACGACTTGCATGTCGATGAGTATGACAACCGGCAGGAGCCATAGGAGTTGTCTTTATTTTTTGTATGACCTGCGTGTCATTGAGAAACGCCATATAAATTACTTTACTTTATTGCTAAACGTGTTAGCCATAGTAGTAGAAGTAATAGTTGGCGAGCAACTTCATGGAGACACGATGATGGAGATCATGATGATGGAGATCATGGTGTCATGCCGGTGACAAGGTGATCATGGAGCCCCAAGATGGAGATCAAAGGAGCTATGTGATATTGGCCATATCATGTCACTATTATTATTTGATTGCATGTGATGTTTATCATGTTTTTTCATCTTGTTTACTTAGAACGACGGTAGTAAATAAGATGATCCCTCATAATAATTTCAAGAAAGTGTTCCCCCTAACTATGCACCGTTGCGACAGTTTGTAGTTTCGAAGCACCACGTGATGATCGAGTGTTAGATTCCAACGTTCACATACAACGGGTGTAAGACAGATTTACACATGCAAACACTTAGGTTGACTTGACGAGCCTAGCATGTACAGACATGGCCTCGGAACACAGAAGGCCGAAAGGTCGAGCATGAGTCGTATAGAAGATACGATCAACATGAAGATGTTCACCGATGTTGACTAGTCCGTCTCACGTGATGATCGGACACGGCCTAGTTAACTCGGATCATGTTATACTTAGATGACTGGAGGGATGTCTATCTAAGTGGAAGTTCATTGAATAATTTGATTAGATGAACTTAATTATCATGAACTTAGTCTAAAATATTTACAATATGTCTTGTAGATCAAATGGCCAACGTAGTCCTCAACTTCAACGCGTTCCTAGAGAAAACCAAGCTGAAAGACGATGGCAGCAACTACACGGACTGGGTCCGGAACCTGAGGATCATCCTCATAGCTGCCAAGAAAGATTATGTCCTACAAGCACCACTAGGTGATGCACCTGTTCTCCCTGCAGAACAAGACGTTATGAACGCTTGGCAGGCACGTACCGATGACTACTCCCTCGTTCAGTGTGGCATGCTTTACAGCTTAGATCCGGGACTCCAAAAGCATTTTGAGAGACACGGAGCATATGAGATGTTCGAAGAGCTGAAAATGGTTTTTCAAGCTCATGCCCGGGTCGAGAGATATGAAGTCTGCGACAAATTCTTCAGCTGTAAGATGGAGGAAAACAGTTCTGTCAGTGAGCACATACTCACTATGTCTGGGTTACATAACCGCTTGACTCAGCTAGGAGTTAATCTCCCGGATGACGCGGTCATTGACAGAATCCTTCAGTCGCTTCTACCGAGCTACAAGAGCTTTGTGATGAACTTCAATATGCAGGGGATGGAAAAGACCATTCCTGAAGTATTTGCAATGCTGAAATCAGCAGAGGTAGAAGTCAAAAAGGAACATCAAGTGTTGATGGTGAATAAAACCACTAAGTTCAAGAAAGGTAAGGGTAAGAAAACCTTCAAGAAGGGCGGCAATGGAATTGCCGCACCCGGTAAGCAAGCTGCCGGGAAGAAGCCAAAGAATGGACCCAAGCCCGAGACTGAGTGCTTTTATTGCAAGGAAAGTGGTCACTGGGAGCGGAACTGCCCCAAATACTTAGCGGACAAGAAGGCCGGCAAAATGAAAGGTATATGTGATATACATGTAATTGATGTGTACCTTACCAGTACTCGCAGTAGCTCCTGGGTATTTGATACCGGTGCGGTTGCTCATATTTGTAACTCAAAACAGGAGCTGCGGAATAAGCGGAGACTGGCGAAGGACGAGGTGATGATGCGCGTCGGGAATGGTTCCAAGGTCAATGTGATCGCCGTCGGCACGCTACCTCTACATTTACCTACGGGATTAGTTTTAAACCTTAATAATTGTTATTTAGTGCCAGCTTTGAGCATGAACATTGTATCAGGATCTCGTTTAATTCGAGATGGGTACTCATTTAAATCCGAGAATAATGGTTGTTCTATTTATATGAGAGATATGTTTTATGGTCATGCTCCGATGGTGAATGGTTTATTCTTAATGAATCTCGAGCGTAATGCTACAATGTTCATAGTGTGAGTACCAAAAGATGTAAGATTGATAATGATAGTCCCACATACTTGTGGCACTGCCTCCTTGGTCACATAGGTGTCAAACGCATGAAGAAGCTCCATGCTGATGGACTTTTAGAGTCTCTTGATTACGAATCATTTGACACGTGCGAACCATGCCTCATGGGTAAAATGACCAAGACTCCGTTCTCAGGAACAATGGAGTGAGCAACCAACTTATTGGAAATCATACATAGTGATGTGTGTGGTCCAATGAGTGTTGAGGCTCGCGGTGGCTATCGTTATGTTCCTACCCTCACTGATGACTTGAGTAGATATGGGTATGTCTACTTAATGAAGCACAAGTCTGAGACCTTTGAAAAGTTCAAGGAATTTCAGAGTGAGGTTGAGAATCAACGTGACAGGAAAATCAAGTTCCTGCGATCAGATCGTGGAGGAGAATACTTGAGTCACGAGTTTGGCACACACTTAAGAAAATGTGGAATAGTTTCACAACTCACGCCGCCTGGAACACCTCAGCGTAATGGTGTGTCCGAACATCGTAATCGCAGTCTATTAGATATGGTGCGATCTATGATGTCTCTTACCGATTTACCGCTATCTTTTTGGGGCTATGCTTTAGAGACTGCCGCATTCACTTTAAATAGGGCTCCGTCGAAATCTGTTGAGACGACACCGTATGAATTATGGTTTGGGAAGAAACCTAAGCTGTCGTTTCTAAAAGTTTGGGGATGCGATGCTTATGTCAAGAAACTTCAACCTGAAAAGCTCGAACCCAAGTCGGAAAAATGCGTCTTCATAGGATACCCTAAAGAAACTATTGGGTATACCTTCTACCTCAGATCCGAAGGCAAGATCTTTGTTGCCAAGAATGGATCCTTTCTAGAGAAGGAGTTTCTCTCGAAAGAAGTAAGTGGGAGGAAAGTAGAACTTGATGAAGTATTACCTCTTGAACCGGAAAATGGCACAACTCAAGAAAATGTTCCTGAGGTGCCTGCACCGACTAGAGAGGAAGTTAATGATGATGATCAAGATACTTCTGATCAAGCTCCCACTGAAATTCGAAGGTCCACAAGGACACGTTCTGCACCAGAGTGATACGGCAACCCTGTCTTGGAAATCATGTTGTTAGACAACGGTGAACCTTCGAACTATGAAGAAGCGATGGCGGGCCCGGATTCCGACAAATGGCTAGAAGCCATGAAATCCGAGATAGGATCCATGTATGAAAATGAAGTATGGACTTTGACTGACTTGCCCGTAGAGCGGCGAGCCATAGAAAATAAATGGATCTTTAAGAAGAAGACAGACGCGGATGGTAATGTGACCATCTATAAAGCTCGGCTTGTCGCTAAGGGTTATCGACAAGTTCAAGGGGTTGACTACGATGAGACTTTCTCACCGGTAGCGAAGCTGAAGTCCGTCTGAATCATGTTAGCGATTGCCGCATTCTATGATTATGAAATGTGGAAAATGGACGTCAAAACGGCATTCCTTAATGGTTTCCTTAAGGAAGAATTGTATATGATGCAGCCGGAAGGTTTTGTCGATCCTAAGAATGCTGACAAGGTGTGCAAGCTCCAACGCTCGATTTATGGGTTGGTGCAAGCATCTCGGAGTTGGAACATTCGCTTTGATGAGATGATCAAAGCGTTTGGGTTTACACAGACTTATGGAGAAGCCTGTGTTTACAAGAAAGTGAGTGGGAGCTCTGTAGCATTTCTCATATTATATGTAGATGACATACTTTTGATGGGAAATGATATAGAACTCTTGGACAGCATTAAGGCCTACTTGAATAAGATTTTTTCAATGAAGGACCTTGGAGAAGCTGCTTATATATTAGGCATCAAGACCTATAGAGATAGATCGAGATGCCTCATAGGTCTTTCACAAAGCACTTACCTTGATAAGATATTGAAGAAATTCAATATGCATCAGTCTAAGAAGGGGTTCTTGCCTGTGTTACAAGGTGTGAAATTGAGCTCAGCTCAATGTCCGACCACGGCAGAAGATATAGAAGAGACGAGTGTCATCGACTATGCCTCAGCCATAGGTTCTATTATGTATGCCATGCTGTGTACCAGACCTGATGTAAACCTTGCCGTGAGTTTGGTAGGAAGGTACCAAAGTAATCCCGGCAAGGAACACTGGACAGCGGTCAAGAATATCCTGAAGTACCTGAAAAGGACTAAGGAAATGTTTCTCGTTTATGGAGGTGACGAAGAGCTCATCGTAAAGGGTTACGTCGACGCTAGCTTCGACACAGATCTGGATGACTCTAAGTCACAAACCGGATACGTGTATATTTTGAATGGTGGGGCAGTAAGCTGGTGCAGTTGCAAGCAGAGCGTCGTGGCGGGATCTACATGTGAAGCGGAGTACATGGCAGCCTCGGAGGCAGCACATGAAGCAATTTTGGTGAAGGAGTTCATCACCGACCTAGGAGTCATACCCAATGCGTCGGGGCCAATCAAACTCTTCTGTGACAACACTGGAGCTATTGCACTTGCCAAGGAGCCCAGGTTTCACAAGAAGACCAGGCACATCAAGCGTCGCTTCAACTCCATTCGTGAAAATGTTCAAGATGGAGACATAGATATTTGTAAAGTACATACAGACCTGAATATAGCAGATCCGTTGACTAAACCTCTCCCTAGAGCAAAACATGATCAACACCAGAATTCCATGGGTGTTCGATTCATCACAATGTAACTAGATTATTGACTCTAGTGCAAGTGGGAGACTATTGGAAATATGCCCTAGAGGCAATAATAAAAGCATTATTATTATATTTCCTTGTTCATGATAATTGTCTTTATTCATGCTATAATTGTGTTATCCGGAAATCGTAATACATGTGTGAATAATAGACACCAACATGTCCCTAGTAAGCCTCTAGTTGACTAGCTCGTTGATCAACAGATAGTCATGGTTTCCTGACTATGGAAATTGGATGTCATTGATAACGAGATCACATCGTTAGGAGAATGATGTGATGGACAAGACCCAATCCTAAACATAGCACAAGATCGTATAGTTCGTTTGCTAGAGTTTTCCAATGTCAAGTATCTTTTCCTTAGACCATGAGATCGTGTAACTCCCGGATACCGTAGGAGTGCTTTGGGTGTACCAAACGTCACAACGTAACTGGGTGACTCTAAAGGTATACTCCAGGTATCTCCGAAAGTGTCTGTTGGGTTGACACGGATCAAGACTGGGATTTGTCACTCCGTATGACGGAGAGGTATCACTGGGCCCACTCGGTAATGCATCATCATAATGAACTCAAAGTGACCAAGTGTCTGGTCATGGGATCATGCATTACGGTACAAGTAAAGTGACTTGCCGGTAATGAGATTGAACGAGGTATTGGGATACCGACGATCGAATCTCGGGCAAGTAACATACTGATTGACAAAGGGAATTGTATACGGGGTTGCTTGAATCCTCGACATCGTGGTTCATCCGATGAGATCGTCGAGGAGCATGTGGGAGCCAACATGGGTATCCAGATCCCGCTGTTGGTTATTGGCCGGAGAGTCGTCTCGGTCATGTCTACATGTCTCCCGAACCCGTAGGGTCTACACACTTAAGGTTCGGTGACGCTAGGGTTGTAGGGATATGTATATGCAGTAACCCGAATGTTGTTCGGAGTCCCGGATGAGATCCCGGACGTCACGAGGATTTCCGGAATGGTCCGGAGGTAAATAATTATATATAGGAAGTGCTATTTCGGCCATCGGGACAAGTTTCGGGGTCACCGGTATTGTACCGGGACCACCGGAAGGGTCCCGGGGGTCCGCCGGGTGGGGCCACCTGCCCGGGGGCCACATGGGCTGTAGGGGGTGTGCCTTGGCCTATATGGGCCAAAGGCACCAGCCCCAAGAGGCCCATGCGCCTAGGGTTCAAGGAAGGGAAGAGTCCCAAAGGGGGAAGGCACCCCCTAGGTGCCTTGGGGAGGAGGGAGTCCTCCCTTGGCCGCCGCCCCCCTAGGAGATTGGATCTCCTAGGGACGGTGCCCCCCCCCTGGGCTCCCTATATATAGTGGGGGAAAGAGGGCCTCTCAACCCACGCCTTTGGTGCCTCCTTCTCCCTCTCCAACACATCCTCCTCCTCCATAGTGCTTGGCGAAGCCCTGCCGGAGTACTGCAGCTCCATCACCACCACGCCGTCGTGCTGCTGCTGGAGCCATCTCCCTCAACCTCTCCTTCCCCCTTGCTGGATCAAGAAGGAGGAGACGTTACGCTAACCGTACGTGTGTTGAACGCGGAGGTGCCGTCCGTTCGGCGCTAGGATCTCCGGTGATTTGGATCACGTCGAGTACACCTTCCTCATCCCCGTTCTTTGAACGCTTCCGCGCGTGATCTACAAAGGTATGTAGATGCAATCCGATCACTCGTTGCTAGATGAACTCCTAGATGGATCTTGGTGAAACCGTAGGAAAATTTTTGTTTTCTGCAACGTTCCCCGATAATAACATGCTAAATTACTAAATTCCTCCACATACTGACCAACTGTCCGTCCTCCTTGGCGCAAGTTACGAAACTCATGCTTCTTCATGGCCATAGCTCCTGATGAAACATGGGCAGTACGGAAAGTCTGCTGAAACTGGTCCCATGTGACAGTGTCTACAGGAAAAGTGGCTGTGAAATTCTCCCACCATGATGTTGTGGGTCCTTCTAGCTAATGTGCGGAAAACTTCACCTTCTCCGCATCTGTGCATCCTGCTGTGGTCAACTCCCTAGCTATCTTGCGGAGCCAATCATCTGCTACTATCGGCTCGGTGCTATTGGAAAACACCAGCGGATTCAGCCTAAGAAAACGGGCTAAGTGGTCAACAGGTGGTGGTGATGGTGGTGGGTTGTTGTTGTTGTTCCCCTGATTCTAATTCTGGACTAGCAACTGCATCAATGTGTTCTGCTGCTGGATCAATTGGGTGAGCTCCAGTGGAAAGGCAAATCCGGGGTCACGTCTCGGAGGCATCTGTGGGTTTAGAAAAGATGAGATATAAGAATAGAGGGGGTCTAAAGAGAAAACACTACCCATATGCACATGAGGCAAAACAAACAATTCACTTCAATCATTCAAACAGAGGCATACAATCGATCTAACTATCGCAAAAGTTCTCGGACTACTATATTTACATGGTGGACTACTACTACTGATGAGGTGGTCTACTAGAAATATTCCTCGGTTGCAGATTCCATGATATCTGCTCCAGCTTCATCAACATAGTCATCATCGCTACTATCTGCTTCCGAGTCAGTGCCGTTGATGATGATGTAGTCTTCCGGGCTAATTTCCTGGGGTTCTTCGTCTTCATCTACTAGCGTAGGGCCTCCCATAAATATTCCAATCTTCTTTATTAGGTCGTCATTCTTCTCCACCAATACTTCAATTTCTTCTTCATAATCTTCACGTGTAGCCTTGAGTTCTTCCTCCAGTTCCTTGATTCTAGTCTTAGCCTTCTTCAAATCTATCATGTCGGCGCACATCTGGTTCTCCTGTCGTCGAATGTGCTGATTTAACTCCTGGATAAAAGCTGCAATTGATCTATCCTTCCTGGTGCTCATCATCTCCCAGTGTTCATCTCGGCGCCCACAAATCTGGTAGATAGTATCTTTGAGATCCTTGTGGTAGACTTCTCCAATGCGTCCCATGGCGATGTGAGCTGCCATGCTCTTTCCTAGACTCCAAGTTGGTGCATCAAATGAAAACTCTATGGGCTCGGTGACTGGCATGAACGTCCTGCCTGGAACTTGAACTTGAATCATCCAGCGCTCTTCTTCAGGTAAAGTGGCGTTGTAGGTTCCCGTGAAGCTTGGTACTCCTATGTTCAGGTATCTAGTGACTTCCTTAAAGTGTCGTCCAAAGGGTGTATCTTCATCCGGTTGTGAGAACTTGTTCCTTGCATCCGCCATCCTAAAGAGTAGAAAAGATGAGAAGTCAGAAAAGAAGAGAGAGTGAATAGTGATCTAGGTCTTTTAGCTTAGTGGTCGTGTCCTACAGTCAGCGTGTGCTCTGATACCATCTCTGTAGTGACCAGACCTCAAACAGTCTGATCTCTGTGCTCCGGTGTCATCCCTGGATCAGTAATGCTGACACCACACAGTACTCGGAGGATTTATAGCAGAGTAGCAATCACACACTTATTACATCGAGTGTCTCAAAAGAGAACTTATTACAATAAATATGGCTTAAGGCCATCTAATAACGATAACAGCGGAAGGCTTGGAAGATAAGTGAGTCCATCAACTCCAACGGCATCACTGAGTATAGAACCACGACCTAAAACTCCTTAATCATTGTCTGAAAAGTCTGCAACATTAACATTGCAGCCCGAAACGGGTCAGCACATGGAATATGCTGGCAATGTAACACATAGAGAGTAATGGAATGAAACAGCTATACTATATGCATATTTGGCTGGTGGAAATCTCTATGGTTACAGTTTTTTCGTAAAGCCAATTTTTCCCTACTTCAAAGGAATAAATTTATTTAACTATCATGGTAGTTGTTAAACATTGAGAATGGTTGACAGCATTCTCAATCCCAATTAAGCATCATCATTAAACATAACCCAACAAAATTAATTTAGAGTAACATGTTGAGATTCACATGAAAATCCATGTACTAGATACTCAAGATGTCCATAACTGGGGACACGGCTAATCATGATTAGTTTGTTACACTCTGCAGAGGTTTGCGCACTTTTCCCCACAAGACTCGATCGCCTCCGTTTGGTTTCTCGCACTTCATGGTGTTTGAGCAGACGGATGACCGAGACATAGTCTTTTAGAAGCGCTAGCACCTTACGATCGGGTAGACCGTACCACCTACATCCCCTACATCTGCTAGTCTACCACTGTAAGAGTTCGCACAACTTAGTCAACTATGCTAGAGCCCATAATAGCTTGCGGCTGCACACGGAAGTTTCTAGTATGAATAGTCTCATGATCCCTTTGAGCCTGGGTGGCGGTCCAAAAGAAAACAGGCAAGTCCCGGAATACCCAGGTGCCTCAATCCACCCAGACGTGTGTTTAAGTTGCCACCTTAGATAAACCATTTATTAACAATCTCACATCTATCATGGATTTCACTCACCCATTCCACGTCTACTAGCATAGCATGGCATAATAAGCAAACGTAGAAGTAACTCCCAAAGGTTTGATAATAACAGGTAATAGGTACTACCTCATCTACTTCCCATCCCACAATTTAATTAGAGCCTAATCATGCAATGTGTGAGGATTGATCTAATGCAATAAAACTGGGTAGTAGAAAGGTATGATCAAAGTGTTACTTGCCTTGCTGATGATCCAGGAAACCTAGCGATTCGAAGTAACAAGCGGCGCACTCCGGGTACTCTATCGCAAACAAACAAATAAGAATACAATAAGTACTCATCTAATGCACAGATAAAACTCAAATAAGAGATCTAACCAGAAGGTTCAACTTAAGAACTCCGGTTGGCAAAAAGAATCAAATCGAACGAAGCAACGAAAGACAAACGGCAGAAGAAAAACAACTTCGTTCTAGAAATCTGGATCTAGGGCAAATTTTACAGTAGCAAAATCTTGTTTAAGTTGGTTAAACGAATAGAGGGTTTCGAGACGAAACTCTAGGCGCTTGAATCGCCTGATTCCGATAAACGAGCGAAAAGTTAAACTAAAACGAAAATCGGATCAGGAATCGCGATCAGAAAAATCGCGGATTTAATCCGAGAAAAGAAAACTGATGAACAGTTTATCGAATGGACGTTCGTTAACAGAAACTAACTGGTGAACACGTTCGCTAAAACGAACGAATCGGTGAACGTTCACTAATTAAATAAACCAGTAAAAAAATAAACCGAGGCGGTTTTTTTAATAAAAAAACCGAACGGCGAACGGCGGCGGGTATACCTCTGGCGAGGTACTCCGGCGGGCGGGGCGGGGCTCCGGCGGCGGCGGTGGCTATGCAGGGCGGCGGGGCGATGCAGCAGCGGCGGCGGCGGCGTGCGGCGCGCGGCGGCGGCGGCAGCAGCGCAGGCGGCGGGGCGGCTGCGGCTCGGCGGGCGGCTCGGGGCGGGGCGGGGTGAGGTGATGGGCGGCGGGGGCCGGTATTTAAGAGAGGGGGGGCTGACTTGAGGAGGGGGTCGGTCGGCGGCGAGGCGGCTCCGGCTCGGACTTCTCCCGAGTCCGGCGGCTGCTCGAGCGGGAGGCGGCGGCGGCTGGGCCAGCCTGGCTCGGCTGGGCCCTTGGCCCAGTCGGGCGCGGGTTTTTTTTCGTTCGGAAGAAAAGAAAAAAAAGAAATACTAAACGGACTCCAAAAATTCCAAAATAAATTTCCACGGGCTTCTAAAATCAAGCCTCACAAGGTGAACATTTATTTGGGACCTAAATGCAATTTTTGAAAAACGCATTTTTCCTAAATTCAAATAAAACACCGAAAAACTCCGAAATAAAATCTTATTTGATTTTATTATTAAATCCACAATATTTCTTTATTTTGGGAAAGTCATTTTATTCCCTCTCTCATATTTTTGTAATAGAAATAATTGATGATAAAATAAATAAAATCAAATGATCCTATTCTCAAAATTTGAGAAAACTCAAATATGAAAATAACGAAATCCCCAACTCTCTCCGTGGGTCATTGAGTTGCGTAGAATTTCTAGGATCAACCAAAATGCAAAATAAAATATGATATGCATGATGATCTAATGTATAACATTCCAAATTGAAATTTTGGGATGTTATAGACAGCTACATTCACATTAAATAGAGCACCATCTAAATCCGTTGAGACGACACCGTATGAACTATGGTTTGGCAAGAAACCTAAGATGTCGTTTCTTAAAGTTTGAGGTTGCAATGCTTATGTGAAAAAGTTTCAACCTGATAAGCTCAAACCCAAATCGGAGAAGTGCATCTTCATAGGATACCCAAAAGAAAATGTTGGGTACACCTTCTATGACAGATCCGAAGGCAAGATATTCATTGCTGAGAATGGATCCTTTCTAGAGAAGGAGTTTCTCTTGAAAGAAGTTAGTGGGAGGAAAGTAGAACTTGATGAGGTAACTGTACCTGCTCCCTTATTGGAAAGTAGTTCATCACAGAAATCTATTCATGTGACTACTACACCAATTAGTGAGGAAGCTAACGATGATGATCATGTAACTTCAGATCAAGTTACTACCGAACCTCGTAGGTAAACCAGAGTGAGATCTGCACCAGAGTGGTACGGTAATCCTGTTCTGGTGGTCATGTTACTTGACCATGACGAGCCTACGAACTATGAGGAAGCGATGATGAGCCCAGATTCCACGAAATGGCTTGAGGCCATGAAATCTGAGATGAGGTCCATGTATGAGAACAAAGTATGGACTTTGATTGACTTGCCCATTGATCGGCGAGCCATTGAGATTAAATGGATCTTCAAGAGGAAGACAGACGCTGATAGTAGTGTTACTATCTACAAAGCTAGAATTGTCGCAAAAAGGTTTTCGACAAGTTCAAGGTGTTGACTATGATGAGAGTTTCCCACTCGTATCTATGCTTAAGTCTGTCCGAATCATGTTAGCAATTGCCGCATTTTATGAAACCTGGCAAATGGATAAACAAAACTGCATTCCTTAATGGATTTGTTAAAGAAGAGTTGTATATGATGCAACCAGAAGGTTTTGTCAATCCTAAAGGTACTTACAAAATATGCAAGCTCCAGCGATCCATCTATGGACTAGTGCAAGCATCTCGGAGTTGGAATATACGCTTTGATAAGTTGATCAAAGCATATAGTTTTATACAGACTTGCGGTGAAGCCTGTATTTACAAGAAAGTGAGTGGGAGCACTACATCATTTCTGATAAGTATATGTGAATGACATATTGTTGATCGGAAATAATGTAGAATTATTCTGCAAAGCATAAAGGAGTGTTTGAAAGGATTTTTTTCAAAGAAAGACCTCGGTGAAGCTGCTTACATATTGAGCATCAAGATCTATAGAGATAGATCAAGACGCTTTATAAGTTTTTCAATGAGTACATACCTTGACAAGTTTTTGAAGTAGTTCAAAATGGAACAGTCAAAGAAGGAGTTCTTGCCTGTGTTACAAGGTGTGAAGTTGAGTAAGACTCAAAACCCGACCACGGCAGAAGATAGAAAGAGAATGAAAATCATTCCCTATTCCTTGGCCATAGGTTCTATAAAGTATGTCATGATGTGTACCAAATCTATTGTATACCCTACACTATTTTTGGCAAGGGAGTACAATAGTGATCTAGGAGTAGATCACTAGACAGCGGTCAAAATTATCCTTAGTGCAATAAGGATATGTTTCTCGATTATGGAGGTGACAAAAAGGTTCGTCGTAAAGGGTTACATCGATGCAAATTTTGACACTGATCCAGATGACTCTAAATCTCAATATGGATACAAATTGAAAGTGGGAGCAATTAGCTAGAGTAGCTCCGTGCAGAGCATTGTTGACATAGAAATTTGCAAAATACTTACGGATCTGAATGTGCCAGACCCGTTGACTAAACTTCTCTCACAAGCAAAACATGATCACACCTTAGTACTCTTTGGGTGTTAATCACATTGCGATGTGAACTAGATTATTGACTCTAGTAAACCCTTTGGGTGTTGGTCACATGTCAATGTGAACTATGGGTGTTAATCACATGGTGATGTGAACTATTGGTATTAAATCACATGGCGATGTGAACTAGATTATTGACTCTAGTGCGAGTGGGAGACCGAAGGAAATATGCCCTAGAGGCAATAATAAAGTTATTATTTATTTCCTTATATCATGATAAATGTTTATTATTCATGCTAGAATTGTATTAACCGGAAACATAATACATGTGTGAATACATAGACAAACAGAGTGTCACTAGTATGCCTCTACTCGACTAGCTCGTTGAATCAAAGATGGTTAAGTTTCCTAGCCATAGACATGAGTTGTCATTTGATTAACGGGGTCACATCATTAGAGAATGATGTGATTGACTTGACCCATTCCATTAGCATAGCACTTGATCGTTTAGTTTGTTGCTATTGCTTTCTTCATGACTTATACATGTTCCTATGACTATGAGATTATGCAACTCCCGTTTACCGGAGGAACACTTTGTGTGCTACCAAACGTCACAACGTAACTAGGTGATTATAAAGGAGCTCTACAGGTGTCTCCAAAGGTACATGTTGGGTTGGCGTATTTCGAGATTAGGATTTGTCACTCCGATTGTCGGAGAGGTATCTCTGGGCCCACTCGGTAATGCACATCACTATAAGCCTTGCAAGCATTGAAACTAATGAGTTAGCTGCGGGATGATGTATTATGGAACGAGTAAAGAGATTTGCCGGTAACGAGATTGAACTAGGTATTGAGATACCGACGATCGAATCTCGAGCAAGTAACATACCGATGACAAAGGGAACAACATATGTAGTTATGCGGTCTGGCCGATAAAGATCTTCGTACAATATGTGGGAGCCAATATGAGCATCCAAGTTCCGCTATTGGTTATTGACCGGAGACGTGTCTTGGTCATGTCTACATAGTTCTCGAACCCGTAGGGTCCGCACGCTTAAAGTTCGATGACGGTTATATTATGAGTTTATGTGTTTTGATGTACCGAAGGAGTTCGGAGTCCCGGATGAGATCGGGGACATTACGAGGAGTCTCGAAATGGTCGATACGTAAAGATCGATATATTGGACGACTATATTCGGACATCGGAAAGGTTCCGAGTGATTCGGGTATTTTCGGGAGTACCGGGGAGTTACGGGAATTCGTATTGGGCCTTAATGGGCCATACGGGAAAGGAGAGAAAAGCCTCAAAGGGTGGCCGCACCCCTCCCCATGGGCTGGTCCGAATTGGACTAGGGAGGGGGGGCGCCCCCTTCCTTCCTTCTCCTTTTCCCTTCCCTTTCATTCTCTTCTACTCCTACTACTTGGAAGGGATCCTAGTTCTACTAGGAAAGGGGGAATCCTACTTCCGGTGGGAGTAGGACTCCCCTAGGGCACGCCATAGAGAGGGTCGGCCCCTCCCCTCCTCCACTCCTTTATATATGTGGCCAGGGGGCACCCCATAGACACAACAATTGATCTCTTGATCTCTTAGCCATGTGCGGTGCCCCCCTCCACCATAGTCCACCTCGATCATATTGTAGCGGTGCTTAGGCGAAGCCCTGCGTCGGTAGAACATCATCATCGTCACCACGCCGTCGTGCTGACGAAACTCTCCCTCAACACTCGGCTGGATCGGAGTTCGAGGGACGTCATCGAGTTGAGCGTGTGCAGAACTCGGAGGTGCCGTGCGTTCGGTACTTGATCGGTCGGGCCGTGAAGACGTATGACTACATCAACCGCGTTGTGCTAACGCTTCCGCTTTTGGTCTACAAGGGTACGTAGACAACACTCTCCCCTATCATTGCTATGCATCACCATGATCTTGCGTGTGCGTAGGAAATTTTTTGAAATTACTACGTTCCCCAACACTTCGGACTTGTGAAGCGGCTTGTTGATGTCTGCCCACGTCTTGAGGTGATAAAGCGGTCGGTCTGTATTGAAGGTGCACGGATGGCCTTTGGCCGCGTCAAGACGCATTGGGCGAAGATGGATGCCAAGAAGCTAATGACCGAGGGGCCACCTGAGGGCAAGGAGCGCCGCCGACCCGAGTTATATTTTGATGGTGTCCTGGAGGGATCCCGCATTGTTGCGAATCACTGTGCGAAAGACACTATCTTTGAATGAATGTATGCGAGCTCCCTCTGCCTTGTATGATAAAACAAAGTGTTTATGCAATATAATGCTTTGTTATGTTTTTAAATTTTTACTTCCTGTGCGGCCGTGTTGTATAAAATCTGAGGGTTAACCAGTCGTCGGCTTCTGCCCCATGTAGGTAGTACGGGGGTGTTCGGGATGGAATCTAAACAATCTTGATCCAATTAGATGGTCCTTGAAGGAGTTTTTTAGCACAACGAACCAGGCAACCAGACTATGCGGCTGTAATGCCCTCACTTAACCATAGGAGTGCGACAATAAAAACATGGGCGCAGCCCCTAGTATCCGAACTAGAGTGCTATAAGCGTCTGATCAGGAAGTACCAATCCTTCATGTAATGCGGAAGAAATCTCCAACGATTTGCAACCCCCGAACAGCTGACCAGCTCTCGCCGCATCATGACAGTCAGTTTTCGGCTTTCTCTACTGAGGTGCTCCTTTGGATAAACCAAGGCACAATCGCAGTATTTCTCCCTTTACTACCTTAGCTGATGTAGTGAAACGTAAGGTAGCAAGCACAGGAGCCGGCCAACCCAACTATTGACCAAAGACATGATTCGGAGCCAATGCATATAATGCTAAATTCAGGGTGCCGAACTATACTTATAAAAGTGTTCGGACTTTTGTTGCCGTAATGTGGGGTGCTATGAAGCCCCTAGCAAACATCAAGCGTACCAAAGTGTACAGGTGCTACCTGATAGGATTATCCATAGGGAGCTGTAAAAGGCTGGAGTCCTACAGCTCCAGCCACAGACTGTTCTCATTGTAATTTAATTAGTACGTCAAGGCGCATTGATACAGGTAGTGCGATAAGCAAAAGGCTATTTAACATGCTGAAACCAAGGGAGAGCTGCATGTGGGTCCTGAAAAATAGGTAAAGTTATCGTTAACGGAATCACCTAAAAAGACCCCCATATGTCTGCGTTTCTCGCCGTCTTGGTGTGTTTATCCTTTAAGAGGACCAATGACCAGGCCATCAGATGGTGCCTGTGGGATTGAGACCTGAAAAGGAAATAAGTAAAAATGAAAGTATATGTGTATCCGACGTCGGTTAACCCGTACTACGGACCACAAGCTAGCTATGCCTCCGTCGATGCCCATGGGATTTTGAGCGCGTAGTTATGTATGCGCGGCACGAATGCCACCACTTGATCGGAACTGCGACGGAGGCCGAATTGCTAGTCGAGCTCCTGATGAGCCGAGCTCTCCTGCTGCAGAGTAGTTCGGACCCTCTTAACGGTGTCTGTGGGCTCGGCAGCCGAGTTAAGGTTCTGCTTGAGAAGGCCGCTCTGTACTTCTGCTGCTAAGGCAGTTGTGTGCTCTTCTGTACGGAGGGAGCGTCCCGTATTTCCGTTGACTGTTATGACGCCGCGTGGACCGGGAATCTTGAGCTTGAGATAAGCATAGTGTGGTACTGCGTTGAATCAAGCGAACGCGGTTCGTCCGAGCAGTGCGTGATAGCCGCTGCGAAATGGGACGATATCGAAGATTAACTCCTCGCTTCGGAAGTTGTCCGGAGATCCGAAGACAACCTCGAGTATTTACGGTGGGTGAACAAATTACTGTTGAGCAATTGATAGAATTGAGCATAGTTATGAGAATATCTAGGTATGATCATGTATATAGGCATCACGTGCGAGACAAGTACACCGACTCCTGCCTGCATCTACTACTATTACTCCACACATCGACCGCTATCCAGCATGCATCTAGAGTATTAAGTTCAAGAGAACAGAGTAACGCTTTAAGCAAGATGACATGATGTAGAGGGATAAACTCATGCAATATGATATAAACCCCGTCTTGTTATCCTCGATGGCAACAATACAATACATGCCCTGCTGCCCCTACTGTCACTGGGAAAGGACACCGCAAGATTAAACCCAAAGCTAAGCACTTCTCCTATTGCAAGAAAGATCAATCTAGTAGGCCAAACCAAACTGATAATTCGAAGAGACTTGCAAAGATAACCAATCATACATAAAAGAATTCAGAGAGGATTCAAATATTGTTCATAGATAAACTTGATCATAAACCCACAATTCATCGGTCTCAGCAAACACACCGCAAAATAAGATTGCATCGAATAGATCCCCACAAGAGAGGGGGAGAACTTTGTATTGAGATCCAAAAAGAGAGAAGAAGCCATCTAGCTAATAACTATGGACCCGTAGGTCTGAAGTAAACTACTCACACTTCATCGGAGGGGCTATGGTGTTGATGTAGAAGCCCTCCGTGATCGATGCCCCCTCCGGCGGAGCTCCGCAAAAAGGCCCCAAGATGGGATCTCGTGGATACAGAAAGTTACGGTGGTGGAATTAGGGTTTTGGCTCCGTATCTGGTAGTTTGGGGGTACGTAGGTGTATATAGGAGGAAGGAGTACATCGGTGGAGCAACAGGGGGCCCATGAGGGTGGAGGGCACGCCTAGGGGGGTAGGCGCGCCCCCCTACCTCGTGCCTTCCTCGTTGATTGCTTGGCGTAGGGTCCAAGTCCTCTGGATCATGTTCGTTCGGAAAATCACGTTCCCGAAGGTTTCATTCCGTTTGGACTCCGTTTGATATTCTTTTTCTGCGAAACCCTAAAATAGGCAAAAAACAGCAATTCTGGGCTGGGCCTCCGGTTAATAGGTTAGTCCCAAAAATAATATAAAAGTGTATAATAAAGCCCGATAATGTCCAAAACAGAATATGATATAGCATGGAACAATCAAAAATTATAGATACGTTGGAGATGTATCATACCTCCGTCCATAAGGCGCGAGTGACGTGGAACCCATCAATTATTGGGTCTAAGACCAGTGCGGCCGAGCCACCGTGCCAGATACTGGTCGGATGATCCCGGCGATCAAAAGTGATCGGGCATGACGACCATGGATTAAATTTTGGGGCGACTGGCTCTATCGCGTAGATGTCCCTGAGCGCACGCTTGCGCTCCCTCTTGGGGATGTGGGTAGCATATATCTTGTTCACCGTTTTGACCTGAGGGGGAAACTTCTTCTGTCCCCCTGTGTTCGGTTGCTCGGGCTCTTCGTTATCGTCCTCGCTTTGCGATCCCTTTTCCCTATTCTCGGTGTTTAGTTTGCCAGCCTGTTTAAAAACCCAGCAATCTCTATTTGTATGATTAGGTGGCTTGTCTGGGGTGCCATGAATCTGGCACGGATGATCGAGTATGCGGTCTAAGTTGGATGGTCCTGAATTGTTCTTTTGGAACGGCTTCTTCCGCTGACCGGACTTAGGGCCCCTGAATCCGGCATTGACTGTCGTGTCCTCGGTGTTATCACTGTTGTTTCGATGCTTGTACCTGTTGCATCGAGACTTGTCTTTGCTAGTTTTATCTTCAGGGGTGCCGGCGTCGCTTGCATTGTTTTTGCTACGGGCCAACCAACTGTCCTCGCCCGCACAAAAGCGGGTCATGAGTGCTGTGAGGGCTGCCATGGATTTTGGCTTTTCTTGGCCGAGGTGGCGAGCGAGCCATTCGTCGCGGATACTATGTTTGAAGGCTGCTAGGGCTTCGGCATCCGGACAATCGACGATTTGGTTCTTTTTAGTTAAGAACCTAGTCCAGAATTTCCTGGCGGACTCTCTGAGCTGTTGAACTATATGGCTTAAGTCATCAGCGTCTGGAGGTCGAACATATGTACTTTGGAAGTTATCGAGGAAGGCCTCTTCCAAGTCCTCCCAGCTGCCAATAGAATTTGCAGGCAAACTGTTGAGCCAGTGCCGAGCTAGCCCTTTGAGTTTTAAAGGGAGGTATTTGATGGCGTGGAGGTCATCGTCGCGGGCCATATGAATATGGAGAGTGAAGTCTTCAATCCACACCGCGGGGTCCGTGGTTCCATCATATGATTCTATATTCACAGGTTTGAACCCTTATGGGAATTCATGATCTAGGACCTCATTAGTGAAGCAATGAGGGTGTGCGGTGCCTCTATATCGGGCCGTATCACGATGTAGCTCGGATGGAGTCCGTCTGCGGTTTTCAGCCCGCGCGTGACTAAGTTTGTCACGTCCGAATAGGTAGCCGTCGTCGCGTGTTGAGGCACGCCCTCATGCTACCTCTTGAGCACTGCCTTGGTTTTCCCCGAAGAGGAAGGGATGATGTAGCAAAGTAGCGTAAGTATTTCCCTCAGTTTTTGAGAACCAAGGTATCGATCCAGTAGGAGGCTACGCGTGAGTCCCTCGTACCTGCACAAAACAAATAAATCCTCACAACCAACGCGAATAGGGGTTGGAAATCCCTACACGGCCACTTACGAGAGTGAGATCTGATAGATATGATAAGATAATATTTTTTGTATTTTTGTGATAATGATGCAAAGTAAAATAAAGGCAAAGTAAAGAGCAAAGGAAATAACTAAGTAGTAGGAGATTAATATGATAAAGATAGACCCGGGGGCCATAGGTTTCACTAGTGGCTTCTCTCGAGAGCATAAGTATTCTACGGTGGGTGAACAAATTAGTGTTGAGCAATTGACAGAATTGAGCATAGTTATGAGAATATCTAGGTATGATCATGTATATAGGCATCACGTCCGAGACAAGTACACCGACTCCTGCCTGCATCTACTACTATTACTCCACTCATCGACCACTATCCAGCATGCATCTAGAGTATTAAATTAAAAACAGAGTAACGCCTTAAGCAAGATGACATGATGTAGAGGGATAGACTCATGCAATATGATGAAAACCCCATCTTGTTATCCTCGATCGCAACAATACAATACATGCCTTGTTGCCCCTACTGTCACTGGGAAAGGACACCGCAAGATTGAACCCAAAGCTAAGCACTTCTCCCATTGCAAGAAAGATCAATCTAGTAGGCCAAACCAAACTGATAATTCGAAGAGACTTGCAAAGATAACCAATCATACATAAAAGAATTCAGAGAAGATTGAAATATTGTTCATAGATAGACTTGATCATAAACCCACAATTCATCGATCTCAACAAATACACCGCAAAAAGAAGATTACATCGAATAGTTCTCCACAAGAGAGGGGGAGAACATTGTATTGAGATCCAAAAAGAGAGAAGAAGCCATCTAGATAATAACTATGGACCCGTAGGTCTGAGGTAAACTACTCACACTTCATCGGAGAGGCTATGGTGTTGATGTAGAAGCCCTCCGTGATCGATGCCCCCTCTGGCGGAGCTCCGAAACAGGCCCCAAGATGGGATCTCGTGGATACAGAAAGTTGCGGCGGTGGAATTAGGGTTTTGGCTCCGTATCTGATCGTTTGGGCGTACGTACGTATATATAGGAGGAAGGAGTATGTCGGTGGAGCAATAGGGAGCCCATGAGGGTGGAGGGCGCGCCTGGTGGGGGTGGGCGCGCCCTCCTACCTCGTGGCCTCCTCTTTTGTGTCTTGACGTAGGGTCCAAGTCTCCCGAGTCTTGTTTGTTGAGAAAATCATGTTCCCAAAGGTTTCATTCCGTTTGGACTCCGTTTTATATTCCTTTTCTTCGAAACCCTAAAACAGGCAAAAAAACAGCAATTCTGGTCTGGGCCTCCGGTTAATAGGTTAGTCCCAAAAATAATATAAAAGTGGAAAATAAAGCCCAATAATGTCCAAAACAGTAGATAATATAGCATGGGGTAATCAAAAATTATACTCCCTCCTTCCATCTATATAGGGCCTAATGCGTTTTTCAAGACCGCCTTTGACTATTGATAAAATTAATACCACATGACATGCATAATGTGAAAATTATATCATTGAAAGCTCCTTTCACATACGAATTTGATGATGTGCTTTGTGTAAGTTGCATGTCATATATTATTGCTCTAACATTTGGTCAAAGTTAGCCTCGAAAAAACGCATTAGGCCCTATATAGATGGAAGGAGGGAGTAGATACATTAGAGACGTATCACCTCGCGATCCGTAGATAGATCTAGTGTGTCCTGGTTTATTGTTAAGGGTTTGCCGGAGGTCGTATGTATGCCCATGGGCTAATTTACCTCTGCCTGTGCGCTGAGGCGGGGCTGGCTGGTGTTCGGCGTGAGTTGCCATTTTGTCTCGACCACGTGGTGGTCAGTCCGCTGCATTGTACGATGGAGGTATGTAGTTCGGCGCCTCCTCGTCAAACTAAGGTAGCGGTTTGCGCTTTGGGTAGCTTTTGGTTGGGCGCTTGAGGCCGTACTCTTCGGCTGTTAGGACATCGGTCCATTTATCATTGAGCAGATCTTGGTCAACTTGAATCTACTGCTACTTCTTTTTCAGGCTCCTTGCAGTGGCAATTAGCTGGCGCTTGAAGCGCTCCTGCTCAAGAGGTTCCTCAGGCCCGATGAAATCCTCGGTGCCGAGTCTCACCTCATCCTCGAAGAGCGAAAGGTAGTTATCGTCCTCCGAATCTTCGTGCATGGTCTGTTTACCGGGGCTAACCTGCCCGCCTTCCTGTTCATCTTGTTCATTAGCTGTATCGACAGGGTCTTCTTTGTCTTCGGCACCTTCTGGAGTGTTGTCTTCTCCTGTGCCGGTACTGATGTCTTTGCTACGGCGTGACTTAGAGCGGCGCCGCTGACGCCAACGCTTGGACTGTATTTCAGAAGGTTTATCCTCAGTTGGATCTTCCTTGTCCTCGCCGTTGTTCTCCTTTGGTGCATCCACCATGTATAGATCATACGAGGAAGTGGCCGTCCAGCGTCCGGTGAACGACGGGTTCTGGACCTCTTCTTCTCCGGCATCGTCGTCCATACCGTCAATGTCCTCGGAGTCGTAGTCAAGTTCGTCGGTCAAATCCTCGGCCGTGGCTATGAAGTGGGTGGCGGGTGGGAAGCAAAATTCTCCACCGTCAGCCCCTAGTTCGAGCCGGATATAGTTCGGCTGTGAGTCCTCTATCAAGGACAGGTTCTTTAACGAGTTTAGCACATCGCCCAAAGGCGAGTGCTGGAAGATGTCTGCGGTGCTGAATTCGAAGATCGATAAATGATGAAGCTCGGCGTCCGCGGGCTCACGTGGTTCGAAACTAACGGCCGGAGACCAGTCCGGAGTTCCGCTGACAGAGACGTCGTGAGAGGTTAAATCTATATGTGGCTCCAACACCGTGGAATCTGTGGCCTCCATGGTGGGGTTGATCCTCCTGTCCTTGGGTGGCGCAGCTTGCTCTGGATCTAGGGCCAGAGAGGTTACAGGAGCCATCTCCTAGATGCAGCCTGATGACAGATTTAGGTCATGATCATCGGGGTGATCGGGAGCGGCTATCGTGGTCTCGAATCCGGCGACGATCAAGTCTCCACGGGTGTCCGCAACGTAGTTCAAGCTTCCGAATCTGACCTGATGGCCAGGGGCGTAGCTTTCGATCTGCTCTAGATGGTCAAACGAATTGGCCTGCAGTGCGAAGCCGCCGAACACGAAGATCTATCGGGGGGAAAGTTTCTCCTTGGATAGCGTCATTATGGATGATTGAAGAGGCCATCAAACCTTTTGGCGACAGCATAGTGGAACTCTTAATG
The DNA here is from genome assembly GCF_003073215.2 of Triticum urartu. NCBI lineage: Eukaryota > Viridiplantae > Streptophyta > Magnoliopsida > Poales > Poaceae > Triticum > Triticum urartu. Next base: position 630,879,864 of record NC_053026.1, read on the forward strand.
AAAGCACCAATGTCGGTGTCAAAACCGGCGGATCTCGGGTAGGGGACCCGAACTGTGCATCTAAGGTCGATGGTAACAGGAGACAAGGGACACAGTGTTTACCCAGGTTTGGGCCCTCTCTATGGAGGTAATACCCTACGTCGTGCTTGATTGATATTGATGAATATGAGTATTACAAGAGTTGATCTACCTCGAGATCGTAATGGCTAAACCCTAGAGGTCTAGCTTGTATGGCTATGATAATGTGTATCCTATCCGGACTAAGTCCTCCGGTTTATATAGACACCGGGAGGATCTAGGGTTAGACAAGGTCGGTTACAAAGAAGGGAATCTACATATCCGGTCGCCAAGCTTGCCTTCCATGCCAAGGAGAGTCCCATCTGGACACAGGTGCAGTCTTCGGTCTTCGTATCTTCACAGCCCATCAGTCCGGCCCATGGCTAACAGGTCGGACGCGCGAGGACCCCTTAGTCCAGGAGTACCTCACCTACCAAGGTTCAGTCTGTCACTGAGTGGTTGGCATCCACCTCAGTTGGAGAGATCCATAGTTTTCTGGGACTCACAGCATACTATCGGAGATTTATTGAGAATTTTTCCAAAATTGCGAAACCCATGACTGAATTGTTGAAGAAGGACACCAAGTTCAAATGGACCAAGGATTGTGTGGCCAGTTTTCAGGAGTTGAAGAAACGTTTGGTTACAGCCCCAGTGCTGATTCTTCCGGATATACGCAAGGATTTCTAGGTGTATTTGAAGCTTCTCTCTTGGGACTTGGAGGTGTACTTATGCAAGACGGAAGAGATGTTTCATATGCCTCACGACAGCTTCGACCTCACGATTTGAATTATGCCACGCATGATTTGGAGTTAGCAACTGTAGTACATGCACTCAAGACCTGGAGACATTTTCTAATTGGAAACCTTGTGATGTGTACACGGATCACAAGAGTTTCAAGTACATTTTCATGTAGAAGGAGTTGAATCTCAGGCAGAGGAGATGGTTGGAGCTCATAAAGGATTATGATATGAAGTTGCATTATCATCCAGGAAAGGCCAATGTCGTACCAGATGCTTTGAGCCGCAAGAGTTATGCCAATACCCTCGTAAGCGGAGGATTATATTACCGCAGGAGTTAGTAGACGATCTCAAGGAACTTTGGTTGGAGATAGTTCCAAGAGGTTTTGTTGCAGCAATGGAGGTTCAGTCTACATTATTGGGAAAGATTCGAGAAGCTCAAAAGGATGATAAGGAAATTGCTGAGATAAAGGAGAAGATGAGCAAAGGAAAAGCCAACGGTATCCGTGAGGATGAGCACGAAACCTTATGGTTTGAGGATCGTGTCTATGTGCCCAATAATGCGGAGATCAGGAGGTTAATACTTCAGGAAGCCCATGACTCACCATACTCGATTCACCCCGGAAACACCAAGATGTATTTGGATTTGAAGGAACGTTTCTGGTGGACAGGTATGAAGAAGGATATTGCCGAGTATGTAGCAGTATGCGATGTATGTTAGAGAGTGAAGGCAGAACATCAAAAGCCAGCCGGATTATTACAGCCTATGCAGATACCCGATTGGAAGTGGGATAAACTTGGCATGGATTACATCACCGGATTACCCAGGACCAGATCAGGATATGACTCAATCTGGGTAGTAGTTGATCGCTTGACCAAAGTGGCTCACTTTATCCCGGTGAAAACCACATATACAAGCACAAAGTTGGCCAAGATATATAAGACCAGGATCGTATGTCTGCATGGAGTTCCGAGGACCATCATATCAGATAGAGGGATACAGTTTACCTCGAAGTTTTGGAATCAGCTGCACCACACTTTGGGTACTAGGCTAGAGTTCAGTACAGCCTTTCATCCGCAGATCGATGGACAGACCGAGAGAGTCAATCAGATTTTGGAGGACATGTTGAAAGCTTGTGCGCTAGTTTATGGATCTAGTTGGGACAATAATTTTCCCTACGAAGAGTTCTCATAAAACAACAGTTATCAGGCTAGTTTGAAGATGGCCCCTTTTGAAGCTTTGTATAGAAGAAGGTACATGACACCATTGATGTGGGATGAAGTTGGAGACCGTCAGTTGTTTGGACCAGATTTGATCAAAGAGTCTGAAGAGAAGGTTAAGTTGATTCGAGATAGATTGAAGGTAGCTCAGTCCAGACAGAAGAGTTATGCCGATACTAAACGCAAGGAGGTAGTCTATGAAATTGGAGACCGAGCATATCTTTGTGTGTCACCACTCTGAGGAGTTAAACGATTTGGAGTTAAAGGAAAGTTAGCCCCGAGATTTGTAGGACCATACCGAATTCTGGAATGTATGGGAGAAGTTGCCTACAAGTTGGAGTACCCGAAGGATTGTCAGGAGTTCACAACGTGTTTCACGTTTCCCGGTTGAAGAAGTGTCATGCTGAGATGGCCGATATTCCTCTGAGAGATACAGTGCCCCCAGAAGCAATTAAGTTGGAGAGTGATCTAACCTACGAGAAGAAACCCGTTAAGATTCTCGAGTTTGCCAGTCGAGTAACACGCAACAAGGTTATCAAGTTTCGTGAAGTTCAGTGGAGCCACCATACTGAGGATGAAGCCACCTAGGAAAGAGAAGAAGACCTACAGAAAGACCACCCGCACCTATTTTCTAGCAAATCTGAATCTCGAGGGCGAGATCCATCTTAAGGGGGGTAGGTTTGTAACATCCTAATTTTCAATTTGGATGTCATACATAGGTCATCATATGCATATCATATTTTATTTGCATTTTGGTTGTGATCCTCGACATCTTAAGCAACTCAAGGACCCCAGGGAGAGAGTTGGAGGTTTCACATATTTTTCATATTTGAATTTTTCAAATTTGGAAAAGGGGATCAATTTGATTTTAATATTTTTCTCTCCAATTATTTCCAATATTAAAAAAAAGAGTGAAGATAATATGACTTCTTCAAAAGAGAGGAATATTGGAGAAGAAATTTTAAAATCAAATTTATATTTTATTTGGATTTTATTTGCTATTTTATTTGAATTAGAAAAATATGCATTTTTGAAAATTTCATTTTTAGGCCAGAAAAATGTTCACTTTGTTCTAAATAATAGGTTTAGATGGTGAAAATTGTTTCTAGTATTTTTAGAATTATATATATATATATATTAAGATTTTCTTCGGGCAAAATTTTATTTAACAAAAAAGTTCGTTGCCCGACTGGGCCGAAGGCCCAGCCGAGCAGGCCGGCCCACGTCGCCCGCCGCCTCCCTCTCCGACTCGAGACAGGAGTCCCGAGCTTCGCCGCTGCTGCCCCTCCCGCAAGGCACCGCCGCCCCCCTTTATATACCGCACCCACCCCGCCGCCTCCTCCCTCACCTCGTCCGCAGCCACCGTCGCCGCCTGCCGCCCGCTTGCGCGCCGTCGCTTTGCCTCGCCGCCTTGCCGGGGTTCCGCTACCGCCGTTGACCGCCGTCGTCGTGAACTGGTATAAAAACCGTCTCGGTTCGCCGGTTCGTTTTCGGTTCTTCGGTTTAGATCGGTTTATTTTTTTTAGGGTTAGGGTTTTCTCGATTTTTACATTCGAATCTAATTTGCGGACGCTCGTCCGTTAATCCGTAGTAGCGAACAATTTCCGTTCGTTTGGTTCTGTTAACGAACATTCGTTCGATAGGTTTTTCTTTTTATTTTATTTTCGGCCAGGGACCTATCCATGAATACTTTTCTCAGAAGTTAGTCCCTAATATTCAAACCCTCGCAACTTTTTGCTCGTTCGTCCAAATCCAGTGAAACCAATGCCAAAATCTTCGTCTTGTTCCCCTCTTTCCATATAACCAACTTGAACATGGTTTTGACAAATTAAAATTTGGTTGCAAGCAGATTTGAATTCAAACTTTTTTTTATCGTAGTTTGAGTTTCATTGTTCCGATTTGGTTGTTTCTTTTTGCAAATCGAAGCTCTTCAGTTGAACTTTCAGATTGGATCTTTTCATTTGAGTTTTACCCTTGCATCTTATGCTTGAGTGCTTATGTATGCTATTGTTTGTTCAGGATAGAGTTTTCGGAGTGCGAAGCGTGCTACTACGAGTCATTAGGGTTTTCAGATCGTCAGCAAGGCAAGTAACACTTTGATTATATCCCTTATTACCCAGTTTTTATGCATTAATCTCAATCCTTAAACATTGCATGAGTAGGATCTGTTTAACATGTGGGTATTTGGGAAGTAGTTGTTGAGGTAGTACCTATTGCTCTTTTATTCAAACCTTGGGAGTTACTACGTTACGCTTATTATACTTTGCTATGCTATGCTCGTAGATGTGGTTTAGTTTGAGTGATTCATGACAGTTGTGAGTATTATTAAGAACTAAGGGTTTACTTAAGGTGGCTACTTTAACACACATCTAGGTGGATTGGTTTGTGGGCACCTGGGGAAATCCAGTGTTGTCCAAAGGAGAATCCTGGGGTATCTGTGTGATTTTTCCTATGGTTCGCCACCTAGGCTCAAAGGGATCATTATGTTATTCATGCTAGAAACTTTCGTGTGCAGCCACAAGCCATTATGGACTCTGGCATAGTTGAGTAAGTTGTGGGAAACCTTTCCATAATGGGCTAGCAGATGTAGGGGATTGTAGGTGTACCGGCCTATCTATCGGTTAAGATGACCTCTTAGGAAAGACTGTGTCTCGGTCATCCGTTTCTCAAACACCATGCAGTGTGAGAAATACAACGGAGGAGATCGAGTCTTGTGAGGAAAAGTGCGCAAACCTCTGCAAAGTGTATAAACTAATCATGGTTAGCCGTGTCCCCGGTTATGGACATCTTGAGTATCTGGTGCTTGAATTTCTATGTTGATCTCATCACTTTACTTAATTAACTTGTTGGGGTTAATGATTATTAATTTGGGGTTGAGATGGGGTTACTATTCTCAATGTTTTCAACAAACTTTGTAGTTAAATAAAAATTTATTCCTTTGTTGTAGGGGAAAACTAGCTTTATGCAAAAGATAACCATAGAGCCTCCACCGGCCATATATGCATATAGTTATAACTGTTACTTGTTCATTACTCTATAGTGTTATCTTGCCAGCATATTCCATGTGCCGACCTACACAGGCTGCAACGTATTATGTTGCAGAGTTTTCAAGAGTAAGGTGCGCTAGGGCGTTCTCATGCACTCAGCTATGTCGTTGGAGTTGATGGACTCGTTTACCTTCAAAGCTTCCGCTATTATCTTACTTAGGTGGCCTTCAGCCATATTATTGTAATAAGTACTCTCTTTGAGACATTCGGTGTAATAAGTGTGTGATTGAACTCTGTTATAAATCCTCGAGTACTGTGTGTGTCAGCATTACCGATCCAGGGATGACACTTATACATAGAGATTTGACCGACTGAGGTCGGATCGCTACAACTACACTAGTCTATGACCAGCTGCGGAGGATCACTTTGTCATCCTCATGTCCAGCAGCCCGCTCATGGACTGTCGGGAGCCCCGGATGTATATTCTTCCCCCGTATCTTCACTATGTCCGGCTGTGCCACTCATCGAAGTGACAAAGAGGGTGCTTTAGCCGGAGGGGAAGGGGGCTCCACTTTCGTGGAGCCCAGGCTGACCCGACTGGTTGTACAAGCCGACGACGTACCGGCAGTGGCCATTTTGGGACCCAAGCGGCGGCGGCCTGGCGTATTCTTCTTTCCCTTGAAGTTGCCAAGACGGACACGACATCCACCGACTCGTCGATCTTCGTGCAGCCGAGATCTTTCTCTGCCGGCAAGGTGCAGTTATGCGCGCGTTGACGGCAGATGGCACGGTCGCAGGCACGAGATGCAGCAACGTAGGCCTAGGATGCGCAGTACGACGCGACGTCGTCCACGGCTGTGACGATGCATTTGCCATCGTGTTGTCCTGGAGCAACTCGATGCTCCTCCACGAGCTGGCTTGGAACGGCGAAGTGTTGAATCACGCGCCGGTTTGGAGCGACAACTTCCTCCCTCGGTCCAGGCGATGAACCAGTGGCGGAGCCAGGAATTTGGTGTTGGGTATTCATTGTAATTTTTTTTTTGCAATGCAATGTAAATGTATACTAAATCACTAAGCTGCCTGGGGTAGAAAGCCCCAGGAGCGATTCAGCTAAATCTGCTCTTTCACACCTCTTTTTTTGCACTGTGAAACTTCCTTTGGAGAGGATCGAACCGATTTGAGAAATCGTACTCTTCTCAATAATCCTGTACAAAAATTCATATGTAGGATAACTGCCTATGTAATCTATTTGCTGCTCATGTTAATTGTTGTTTGCAGGTTCAGGAGCATACTTTTCTAAGTCAATTTACTGTTACTGCTATACAGTCACAACCAACGAGGGGACGAGCGCGAGGCCGCGAGCAGAGTAGCCGAGAGAATGGGACTTGCGGATGGCTGGACGCCTGGAGGTGCTGCCGTGCTGGTGGCTGGTGCGGTTGTCGCTGCAGCGCCGACGCCGGCAGCGGCAGCTAGGTCGATTCTGCTAGTGAACGAGTTGAGGGCTGCGTGCCGTGGGCTCGACTTCGCGTGGCCTGTTGCCTGGGCTGGAGCCTGAAGAATGGATATGTATATCTAATTTTTTATTGGGCCAAATCATGGGTATTCCATGGAATGCCCAAGAATACCCCTGGCTCCGCCATTGCGATGAACCTCAGCCTGCTTTATGCCACAGCACTGCTCTTCCTACTCGTCTGGAGCCATCGAAAGGGTGGAGAAAATGGTGGAAGGAGAGGATGGGGAGCGAACTTGGTGGTGCGATTCTGGCCTCGCTTAAATAAAGGGCGGGCGGGAGGAACTTGCTGGGTGTTGCATTTAATATCGGCCCGCTCGTGAACGGGCGTGTGCTTGGGTTAGGTTCCTCGACTTCCAGGCGGGTTTAATGAAGGTGTTTGAATGCGGCGAAAAGGCATGCTCAGCCGAGCGTGTAGCGGGCGGCGCCTTCGGGCGGCGCACCGCTTCAACGACGGAGGCAGTGAAAGGTCGCGTCCGCACTAAGCCGTCTTCAATGTGGAGCAGCGCGCTTTACAGCGGCATGAATGCGGACAGCTGACGCCGGACAGGAACACGTGCGGGCGAGGGAAGAAGGGTTTGACTGGGACGGGCAGTCAAAAGCGGGCATGGGAGCGATCTAAATTCCCACAAAGTCTCCTTGTGTGTCTGAGGTTTGCGACGCTCTAGAAGGTACCACACACCACCCACCCACTCGTGTACCTCCCATCCGGAACCACCTTGACACGCGTTGCACCAGGGACACGTTAGGTGCTTCCGAGACCACACTACACTCCCCGACGCACAGGATGGCTCGAATGATTCTCCGCAGAGCCACAGACCACGCGAGACGTGACGACGGCTACGTGAGTCTCACTCAGCCGGGTCACTCTCCACTCTCCACTCTCCAGCTAGTAGGAGCTAGCTAGCTGCCGGGTCCGAGTCCGGGCGACATGGACGGCCGCCAACCAAAAGCGCAAAACAACACGGGCCGGAAAGGGAGCGGCCACACCGTAGACCGTAGACGACGGGACGTGTGGCCGTCGAGCCAGAGGCCACCCGCGCCGTCCGTTCCCGCGCCGCGCCGCGCCCCCACACCACACCCCACGCGCGGCCGTGCTTCACATGGCGGGCGTGCGGGCGGAGCAGAGAAGGCCAAACCCAAGCCGCCGTGCCTCTCCTCTCCACCACTTAAAGGCATCTCCGGCCGTTGGCCCTTTCAGGAAGGGCAAAAAATCGCCCCTGAAAACGCACCGGCACTAAACCGCGCATTGGGGGCGTGATGCTCCCCAGTCGCGGCGTCCACTGTTAGTCAAAAAAAATCAAAAACGGCGCAAACATGACTCAAATTTAACGCAAACATCAACGAGTTCATTCAAACTTAAACATATTTTACAAAAAAAAAAAAACTACCGCGGGCTATCCCGCCGTCTCCCTCGCCGCCCGCCCACGCGGTTCTACATGTCGAGGAGGCTGTAGAACCACGTGTAGTCACCGCCGCCGTCGTCGTCGTCGTCGCCGCCCCCGCCTACGCCTCCGCCGTCCCTACTGCATCCCTCCCCTGGTTGGCGCGGCGGGTTGGACGGTTCGGGGGCGTCGTCGTCGTCGTCGTCGCTGTCGAGGACCATGACGCCATGCTCGTCCTTGCGCCCACGCTTGCAGGCGGTGATCTCCTCCAGGGCCCGGCGCTGCCGGACCATCTCGTCGCGGAGGTAGTCGTCCCGCGCCCACCGCAGGGCGTCCTCGTCGGAGAAGCCGCGTCGGGCTATCTCCTCGTACTCCACGGGGAGGCCGGGCTCCGGCTTGGGCTCGACGAGGATGAAGCGGCCGGTGGGTGGGGAGGCGTTGGCGCCGATGCGGACGCCGGAGCTGCTGGTGCGCGCGCTGACCGGCGTGCCCTGGGGCTCCGGCTTGACGGGGCGGAGGCAGGGCGAGCCGCCGGACGAGGAGGGGGACCCCCCGGTCTCCATGCGCCTCGGGGTTCAGGAGCTTCCCCGGCGGCGTGAGAAAGATGGGGGAGCGGGGTACTCGAGGCGCGGCGTGTTGCCGCCCTTGATGTACTCGAGGACGGCCTCCAACGTACGCCCGGGCACGCCCCACCACCGACGCCGGCCGAAGGCGTTGAGCCTGCCGGAGGGCTCTACGCCGTTGGTGGCCTCGAGCTGCTGGGCGTGACGGCGGCGGAAATACGGGTCCCAGAGCGGGCTGTCTGGGACGTACCGTGGCCCCTCCCTCGCCGCCCGCGGCAGGTTCGAGCGGATGTGCGCGATCTCCGCGCGCCGCGCCGCGCCGGTGGGTACTGGGGACACTGGCACGCCGCCGACGCTGATCCTCCACGCCCCCGGCACCCGCATGTCCGACGGGACCGGGTACTCGGCCTCGTAAAGGAGGCGAGCCTCGTCCTCGTGAAGATGGCGGCGGCCGAAGCCGTTCGCCGCCGCGCCGTCGCCTGGGAAGCGCTCGGCCATGGGTGATGAACTGGAGACGGCGAGAGAGAGGAGAGGGGGGAACGACGGCGTCGAGAGAGCGTGAGATCACCGAGCTCGCTGGGGCGCGTCTTATATAGACCGAGGCGCCGCCCGTACGCGTGCCCGCCGTGTGTACGCGTGGCGGGCGAGGGAGGTCGAGGGACGCGCGTCATCCGGCCTTCACTGCGCCGCCCGTGAGGCATCAATGGCGCAGGCTGACCGGCGCGGCAGCGCGGCAACTTTGGCATTGATTCGCCACGGGAAACGAGGCGATGAGGACGACAAATGGCCGAGAAAAGAGCCGTGTCGCTAACACGGTGGGCCCGCGGCTTTTTCGCGCCAAAAAAGTTCGCCCGGCGCCCCCGTGCGCGCCGGGTTCGGCCTGAGTCCGCCGTCGCTGTTTCCGACCCAGGCCGGCGAAAATCGGGCTTCTAGGGATGTAACTGGAACGATTTTTCGACGCCGACGCAAAAAAAACACCTGAAAGGCGTTCCTGATGCGCGGCTGGAGATACCCTAATTCATCTCGCGCGCGCCCATAAAACCGATGCCCTGCGCTACAACAGCCTCCAACAACCAGCGTCATCAACAGTGCCCACCGTCTACGAGACCTTGAGCTCGTCTCGCACCGTGCCCGCGCCTGCGGCAGAGAGAGAACCAGCCATGCTGGTCAGGAGCGCGTCCACGCCGGTGCTCGGCGCGCTGCACGCCACCTCCGGCGCCGGCGGCCACTCGCCGGCCGTCCACTTCGCCGAGTCCTCGCCCACGGTCGCCTACCACCCGCCGGCCATCTCTTGCAGCCTGTCCGCCGGCGGTGGCGGCGGCTCGGCCTCAGACCACGAGCGCTCCCGCGGAGGCGGGGGCGGCCTGCGCCGCGCGTGCTCGGACGGCAACCTCGCCGCGCTGGGCGGCCGCGCGGAGGACCACCACCACCTGCCGCCGCGGCCCAGGCCGGCGCTCGAGACGATCCGGTCGTTCACGGCGCGCGACGGGGCCAGGGGCGAGGAGGAGGAGGAGGAGGACGATGACCAAGAGACGAGCTTTGGGCAGTTCGGCTTCGGCAGCACGTACGCGCAGGAGCACCCGCTGTTCCTGGCCAGGGGCCTCGGGATCGACCGGCTGGGCTCGGGCCTGCTGAGCGCCGACTGCGGGGGCGGCATCGACGGCGGCTCCGGGGGAGGCTACCTGGTAGCCTCCGGCGGCGGGGGAGGGGACCGCTCCGGCATCGAGATCCACTACAAGAGGCTCATCGAGGAGGACCCCTGCAACGGCCTCTTCCTCAGGAACTACGCGCAGTTCCTCTACCAGGTACGCACTACCCTCGCTGCTCTGCTCCAGTGCCGCCATTGCCGCGGCCGGCGATTGCACTTCAGAACTCAGATCCGGAGATAAAAGTTCTAACAATGGCGCCAACGCGACGTTCGGAATGTTGCAGGTGAAAGGGGATCGGCGTAGGGCGGAGGAGTACTACTCCCGCGCGATCCTGGCGGACCCCAACGACGGCGAGCTGCTGTCGGAGTACGCCAGGCTGGTGTGGGAGGTGCACGGCGACGAGGAGCGCGCCTCCAGCTACTTCCACCGGGCGGCCAGGGCCGACCCGCACAACAGCCACGTCCTCGCCGCGCAGGCCGCCTTCCTGTGGGACACCGACGACGGCGCCGGGCCCGAGGACGACGATGCCACGAGCTACGCCGGGTTCCTGGCCGCTCACCCGTTCATGGCTTCCGCCACGAGCTGAACGGAGCCTCGCCGCTGTCCCTCTCTGAAGCTGACGTTGATCGGAGCTCGTCGCTTCAGACCTTCAGTAGCAGACTACCTGTAGTAGATTCCCAATAATTGTACTGCCTGCTCTAGTGAACAAGTAGATCTCGCAGATCCTTTCGAGTGTTGCATTTCGTCAGTCACTTGTTGGTTTACTGCGTTGCATCCCTTGAAACAGTCGGTCCCACAGCACTATGATCCGATTCAAGTGCAGATTCAAACGAGTGATCATCAAACAGAGCAAATTGGCAACTCCACCTTACGATTCTAGTATAGGAGAAACAGGAAAATCCTATTCAAATGTGACACAAGATGTCTTCATGTAAAACTAAAGCCTGTGCAAACAATAACAATGGAACTAACTGCAAATTCACAACATATGCATGTCCTCTCAGTAGGTGGAGAAGAGTACTAGTACTACTTCACATGGGCAATTTTCCTGTTACCAAAAACCAAGTCCACGGCAACAATGTCCCCTTACCAAGCAAACATCTTCACATGGAAGGAGTTCAAGTTGCAATTTCCAGTTAGACAGGTTCAGTGGTGCCAAGCCTCTGTCCCAGAGTTACACAACACACAGGCTGAAACAAACTTATTAGCCAACCACCAACCTCATGTGGTTGCACTGAAGAAATGTGTCACATGGTACAAATTGATCACAGAAAACGGAGGCATGATTTCAACGGATCTAGCAGCAAATGTTCTCTCCTTCAAAAGAAATCTGATCCCTACCTTCTTCCAGGCCAGATGAAACTAGGCGGCTGCAGATGGGAGCAACATGAACTATGCTCGAGGCCCGGTCAGAGATCCTTGACGATTTCGATGCCCATTGACTTGGCCGTGCCGATGATGGACTTGCACAGGGCCTCGAGCGACATGTGCTTGCAGAACGGGTCGGTCTGCTTCAGCTTCGCGATCTCGTAGACGTGGCGAAGTGAGAGGGACGTCACCATGTTGTGGCCTGGCCGGCTGCTTGCTGTCTCGACGCCCGCTGCTTTCTTGAGAAACCATGAGACCGATGGCGACTTGACTACAAACTCGAAAGTGCTGTCCTTGTAGGCGGTCAGCGTGACTTGCATTGGAGTTTCCGCCTTGTACTTCTGTGTCCTTGCATTGAAATCCTTGCAGAAAGCCATCAGATTGAGCCTGTAGAAACCCAGAGCTGGTCCGACAGGGGGTGCGGGACGGGCTGCTCCAGCAGGAACTAGGAGGCGGATTGTCGCTAGAATAGGCTTCCGCGTTGCCACATCTTTAAGTGTTGCCATGTTGCTCTCCTTTAGCAGACCTGCAGTGAAAACCAGCATCAATCAATATGACAGGTTTACTAGGAACTACTTATCTCAAGTTATCAGTGGCCAGTGGAAATAATAAGTAACTAAAATGAAATCCAATCAAAAGGGTAATTTAAGTGATTAACAAACAAGGATTTCTCAAACAAAATGTTCTTGTCAAACAAAAAGGTTTCTGAAGTAAACTCGAAGTGTTCTTGGTCCGCCTTCTTAGAAACTTGTCAATTGAAAAAGGTGTACAATTTCCCACAAACAAACTATGTGACGAACAATGGATGAACAACAATGCAATTTGTTGCAAGAATGTCCCGCATAATAAACTTTGCCCAAAGAGACTGTTTTGGTAAAAGGGGTTTCTTCAGCAAAAGCATGTGCCCAAAGCACAAAATGCAGACTCCTCAGTAACTTGCCTCCAATCATTACTCTGAATTAAAACACAATTTAACAAACATACCATAAGGCTAAGATAGGCTAAATACCCATAATTATATGTCTAAGTGACAAATTCAGACTTCATCAGTTACTTGCCCCCAATCAGTACTCTGAACTGAAAACACCATGTAGGCTAAGATATGCTAATGCAAAATAGTTGTATGCCCTTTAGCATCGCCAAAGGAACATAGCACAACACCTACCACTTGGGAAAATTCAAATTACTAACAACTTCCTCACAAGCAGCATGCCACGGTCATTAATGTCTGAACTGTAACAAAGCAGGTACAGGGCAAAGTTCTTCCTAGCAATGTAATGCTTCGACCATGTTTCAGCCAAACCTCGTGGTGCAATGGTATCTAAATAAACAAGATTTCTACATTCACATTAAGCACCAACTATCTGCAGGTCGCTTTCCAGTAATTGAGATAAAAGAGAAGGCTCCGGCTCTTTACCCCAAACCCCGAACAAAGTTGTAACTATCATCTTATGACAAAAGAGACAGTTTTTGGACAAGTTTGGTTAACAAAGGCATGCATCTGATTGACAAATTCGGGCTTCATATGTTACACGCCTCCAATCGTTACTCTTGTACTGAAACTACACGTTGTAAGCATACATATGTCAAAGTTATGCCTAATACTCCTAAATACTTGTCATTAAAATGGACAAAAAGGGATGTATCTAGAACTACAATACATCTAAATACATCCCCTTTTATTCATTTTGATGACAAGTATTTCCGGACGGAGGGAGTACAAAATAATTGCATGTCCTTTAGCACTGCCATAAGCACATAACACTACACCTTCCGCCTAGAAAATACTACGAACTGTAATGAAAAAACTTACTGAAAGTGGCATGGGCAGCAGTCAATTAACAGTCTGAACTACACTAGTATCTGCTGATAGCCCAGGCAACGAAGCAAGTACACAGGAAAAGGTTCTTCCTAGCAATGTAAATACACAATAGTGTATGCCCCTTTAGCACAGCCATAGGAACATAGCACAACACCTCCCACTTGGGAAATTCAAACTACTAAGAACTTCCTCACAATAGGCATGCCACAGCCCTTAATGTCTGAACTGTAACAAAGCAGGTACAGAAAAAAGTTCTTCCAAGCAATGTAATGCTTCAACCATGTTTCAGCCAAACTTCATGATGCAATGGTATCCAAATAAACAAGATTTCTACATTCACATTAAACACCAACTATCTGCAGGTCATTTTCCAGTAAATTGAGATAAACGATAAGGCTCCGGCTCTTCACCCCAAAATGACCAAAGAAACTGTTTTTGGAGGATTTTAGTTAACAAAGGCATGCATCTAAGTGACAAATTCGGACTTCATATGTTACACGCCACCAATCGTTACTATTGAACTGATCCTAGCAATGTGATGCGTGGAGCCTGTTTGAACTGATTCTCTTGGTGTGATGGTATCTAATTAAACAAGATTTGTACATTCATATTGACCACTGCTTGCTTGGAGACCTTTGGGAAAAACAAGATTTCTCCAGTACATACTATAATAAAACATAATGGTGAAAAATTCTCACTGAAGCTATAACTAATAGACAGGCCAAATCATTTGTTGGCATAATCACGCAGAATTTCAAGTCTGCAGTGCTCCAGCATGACGTTCCATTTAGATCTAAACACGAAAATCCATACAGACCTATGAAAGGACTGGATACACCCCAATGTCATGAAGGGGATACGAAAATGGCGGCATTCTTCGCAGCCGCGGGCGACGGGCTAGAGTTTTTGAAGGGACGAGAACCTGAGTTCAGATCCCGTTGTGACGGAGCAGCACTGACCTGCGTGTACGTCGTCCGGTCGCCCGCCGCTGCCAGGTGACGTAGCTGCCGCCGGCCAGCCGCCTTCCGCACGGAGAGCAGAGCACGAGCGAAGGTTGGAGATTGACTGCGGCTGGGCTAAAACCCTAAATTGGCTGGGCTAAGACCCAGCAAGGTTAAGGAGGGCCGGGATGGGCCGGGAATGACTGAGTTGTAAAGGTTAAGGAGACCCAACAAGTCGTCAACTAAATCATCTATATCTATATCAATATAAAAAAACCAAAGAAGCAGATTCAACAAATCCCGGCCGTCAAATCAGGTCAATCCAACGACTCAGCCTGCTTTAATGGTGAACGCTCCACACGTTTAGTATGTAGTTAATATCATACCAAATATTAACGCCAATGCTAATCACATACTTATCTATATCAATATTAAAAAAACCAAAGGGGCAGATTCAACAAATCCCGACCATCAAATCAGGTCAATCCAACGACTCAGACTGCTTCAATGGTGAGCGCTCAACACATTTGATGTGCAGTTAATATCATACCAAATATTAACGCCAATGCTAATCACATACTTAATACGTAAATAATATCCTAACTAATATTTATGTGTAATTAATATATTACCTAATATTAATGTGCATTGCACGTATACATTTACTATAGTTTATGTAAATGTTGCACCCCTGAAAAAAAATATGTAGAGGTTGCGTTTCAAAAACAAAATAGTTATGTAAATGTTTTTTGTTCAACTAAAAAAATGTAAAGCTTGTTTGTCACCCCTCAAAAAAAATTTACAAAGGTTTTTTGTCTCAAAAAACAAATTTATGTAAAGTTTGTTTCTCATAATTTTTTTGTAAAGGTTGTCATATAAATTTGAAATAAATACAAATAACTTAAAAAACATAGAAACTCGCATGTGTTGAAATATTTTCATGGCCAAAATTCACACAACAATATATAAGAGCTTTATAACTTTATAACTTCTCTCTAAGGAATACCCATATGTCATCTGAAAGATTTAGGATCAAAGGAAAATAGTCCCATGCCCAAAATTGAATAAAATTATAGAAGAAAAATATAACTTGTCTCGAAGTAATTTAAATTACCTCAAAAACGTTTTATTAGCATAATACTAGTAAAAATATATATTATTTTGAGTCTGTATCTTGTATATCTAAATAGCTAGCCCCCATTAACTATTTCTCTCAACATACAAGCATGCCACATCATCACACAATATGCATGACAAAAGGCCCACCCCACTACCATATGTCTGTCATTCTATTTTATATATATATATATATATATATATATGTATTAATAAACATTTTACAACTATATAGAAATCAAACATAATAAATTGTATGTATTTTTAGTATTAGCTTTTGATATTATTACTTTAAATATTCATGTTTGTTACAATGAATCACATTCAAATATGCTGTAAAATATTCCTGCAACAACGTGCGGGGTATCATCTAGTTTCTTTAACATTTGCTCCCTTCAAGGTCATGGCACAATCACATACATTACTAATAAATTTGATAAAGCCATCAAGGCACAACACATCATAATTCGTAAGAGATTGATATTCTATAACAGTTTTGCTAAAGCACATCTAGATGTGCCCTAAGCATTGTACATCTAAGTCCTATGTCATTGATTTTACACAGAGATTCATGCATGATTAAGTCACTTAGAGCAACTCTAGCAGACGCTGCAAACCACCAAATTGCGGGTCGGGGCCAGAAAATCTGCACGAGCAGACCCCGTATCCCGCCCTGGCCCGCAAATTTTTTTGCGGGGCGCGGCAAATCTTCTCCCCCAACCTCTATCTTCACGGGCTGGGAGGCCGACCCGAGCTCAACCCCTATCCCGCGCGAGATTTGGCGGGAGGGACATTTCCGCGCGGCCCTTCCCGCTCCCCGCACCCTTCGCCACCATTGCCCCCACTCCGCAAGCTCCGGTTGCTCTTCCCCGGCCGTCCGCCGCCGCCATGGACGACCCCCTGCTGTCCCCCGTCACCGTCGAGGTCAACCACGCCCCTTCCGCTCGGGTGGATCTCGTCGCCGGCCAAGTTGGCCCCGCCGCCGTCGCCCAAGCCCAAGTCGCGCCTGCACGCAAGCGGCAGGGCAACGTTGTCGTGCAGGGCGGGAATCCGGCCGCCCCCGCCGCGATGGCTCGCGCTCCGGGTGCCAACGCGGCAGCGCGATCCCGGTCGGCGACGGAGAAGGTCGGCAAGGTCGTGGGCGTAAAGCGGAGGAAGGTTCCGGCTTCAAAGAAGCCACCTTCTTCAACCTCTCACTCCATCCCGCCGCAAGGAGGTGCTCCGGCGATGCCGTTCAAAGGTGCCGCTCCCGCCGCGAGCGAGGTGTTCGACGAAATGGCCGGAAGGTATGCGCCTTCGATCTTGGCGATTCCCTTTCATTTTTCGCCATTATTCTCGATAGCGCTTGACTTGTTATCGTTTGCTACAGCGGTGGTTCGAACAATGGAACAACCGAGTTCATGAACTTGTTGGACACGAACGCGGTTGACATTGATCAAGCCCCTTTCAAACCATTCGAGTACAATGAAACGGAGGCCGGCGTGGATGATCATGGTTGTGCGGACGAATTGGAGGAGATCGAAGCGGAAGTGTTTGAGCAATCGCAAGCAAAAACTAGGAAAAGCATAAGATCGAAGAACTACACAATCTTGGAAGATCAAGCTTTGATTCAAGCATGGAGTGCGGTGTCTCTTGATGCTACCACGGGTACATCTCAAAACTTCCAAGAGATATTGGCAAAGGATCGAAGATCAATACTTCCACATTATGGCAAAGTATCCCAAAAGGACTCCATGCACATTTCGGGCGCTTCAAGGGCATTGGGAGAACATCAAGCCTATGTGCAGCCGTTGGGCAGCTTGCTTGGAGCAAGTACGCAATGCACCTCCAAGTGGCGTCGTGGAGTCCGACCATGTGAGTTTGTTTTGCCTTTGTTCAAATTGTGCATCATCATATTGCATCATGAGAAGTGATTGGATCACTTTGTTCACGTTGTGTAGGAAAAGATTGCTCAACATAGATACAAGGACATGGAAGTTTCGAAAGGCAAAATTTTCAAACTAGAGCATTGTTGGGAGTTGCTCCAAAAGTGCGAGAAGTGGAAGTTGATCGACAAAGAATCCCCGTCAAAAAGAGGCTCACTTACAAACATGGATGAAGATGAGGATGATGATGGCCCAAGAAATTTGCACAAGCCCGATGGTGACAAGAAGACCAAGGAGAAGATGAAGAGAGTGCAAGAAGCATCAAGCTTGAGGGAGAAGATTGATGCCATGTTGCAATCCAACGAGTGGATGTTGTTGAAATCGTTGGAGATCAAGAAAGAGTTGGCCGAGAAGAAGGCGAAGGAGAAGGAAGAAAAGTGGCCGTTGCTCAAGGAAGAGGGGCTGCGCAAAGTTGCCATCGAGGAGAGAAGAGCACGAGCCGCCGAAAACAAATCAATGTCCATGTTGCTCGCCGAAGAGAACAAAATCATGTCAATGAACCGCAATGACATGGACGACCTCACCAAAACATGGCATGATATGGCAAGAAGGGAAATCTTGAAGAGAAGAATGGTGGCGTCGGCCGGTTCGTGCTACAGTTCCGGTGATGTTTTCTCCGCTCCACATGATGGTAATGTGGATGATTTCGGTGCGAGAGTTGGAACAAGCGCTGGAGGTGGATTCGGTGGTGCCGATGAACTCCAAGGTGGACTCGATGGCGCGGAGTGAACATTGATCAAGATGATGCCAGACATAGGCGCAAACCTTTTGCAGGGCCCTCTTTTGCGTTAGCCGTAATGAACTTGGTTTCTATTTACGCGTAAAACTGTTTGTGTCGTTTGAATTTGAACTTGTTTGTGAAATCCTATGTCAAATGCGAAATTTGCAGTTTATCTATTTGCGGGTCGTCACGGTGGTGTCCGAGCAGAACCCGCATAGCCGACCCGTAAAAAAGCATATTCCGCGAATATACTATTTTACGGATCCGTTTGCGGGGTCTGCATCTGTGCCAGCCCGCGCTGGCCCGCAAAAGCTGTTTTGCGCGAACTGCAAACGCGTTTTACGGACCGGCGTTTTGCGGGGTCTGCTAGAGGTTGTTCTTAGATGCGCCTTAGACAAACCCATTCTATAAAAATTGGAAGCAGGAGCGAATGGGTGAGCAAATGAGATTTAGCTAATTTTACAACACACTCTCAATCCTATTCCGGGGGCGCCTTCCCCCTCAGGCACTGCCATGAAAACCATGGGCGTCCCTCCAAAAATAGCCCAGGTCTCTCGCAGCCACTACACCTCCCTCCACGAGCGCATGCACGCACGCAAGGAGACTCGTCAGGAAGGCCCGCGCCGGAGCCGATCGAGCTAAGCTCGGCAGCGGCAATACGGGCGACAGGCGCCGTCCAACTACGGCGGCCGACTAGTGCCGAGTGCCGAGCGCGAGGAAGATGGGAAGAGTCTCCCTTTGCTCGGAGGACGTTGATCCGCTGGTGTGGACGCCGGTCCCTGGCATCGCGGTGGACACGTTGTTCCTCCTCGTCATCCAGGCGCTCGCCATCATCCTCGTCTCCAACCTCTTCCACTCGTTGCTCCGGCGGTACAACCAGCCGAATGCCATCTCGCAGATCCTGGTAATCAATCAATCTTGACACTTATTTCTCCGGGCGGGCGTTGTTGAAGAAAATGGAGGGAGCGTCATGCAGTGCAGTGCAGTGTAGGGTCAATTAACTAGCTGGCAACAACGGCATGTATGTATGTAATGTATGTGGCGTGCGTGCAGGCCGGCATGGTGGTGGGCGGCATGGGGCTCCGCAACGCCATCGTGCACATCGACGTGGACAACGTGGAGGACATGTACAACGGGTACATCGCGGCGACGCGCATCCTCTACATGTTCCTCGTCGGCCTGGAGACGGACATCGCGTCGCTGCGGAGCACCGCCCGGCGCTGCGTCGCCTTCACGTACGCCACGGTGGCGGCGAGCCTCCTCCTGGCGGCCATCGTGTCGAGCGGGATGTACGGGAGCATGATGCACTCCCCGGTGAGGACGCCCGAGATGCTGGCCGCCACTCTGATGGTGGCGCTGACAAACACGTCGTCCCTGTCGGTCGCGCGGATCGCCGACGACCTCAAGCTCACGGTGACCGAGAACGGGCGGCTCCTCGTGAGCGCCGCCATCGGCACAAACATCATATGCGTCATCGGCGACGGCGTGCTGCGGTCCACGAGGATGGCGAGGGAGAACAGCATGGACGTCTCCCAGGGCTTCGTCGCGCTAACCGGGGTGGGGCTCGCCCTATGGCTGGTGCGCCCCACCGTGACACGCGTGAACCAGCGCAACGTCGGGCAGCACCATGTGAGGAGGCGCGACCTGGCGTTCATGATCTCGGCCATCTGGATCGTCGGAAACTTCCCGCAGAAGCTTGGCTTCGACGGGTTGCCTACGAGCTTCGCTCTAGGGCTGGTGTTCCCGAGGGAAGGCCCCGCGGCACGCTCTGTCGCCGACGCCCTCGTGCCACCCGTTAATGGGTTGCTGGTCCCCTTCTACTTCGCCACCATTGGGATGCGGATGAACTTCAACACCATGTCCGGTGCCATCATCCTGCCCGGCGTGCTCATGATGCTGCTCGGCCTCGTCGGAAAGGCCATCGGCGCCGCGGTGGCCTCCGCGTACCTCAACATCCCGCTCTGCGACGCCCTCCGCTTCAGCGTGCTGCTCAACGTCAAGGGGCACGTGGACACCATGAACATGCAGTTTGCCAAATCAGAAGGGGTGCGTAATCATATTCAGTTTAATTATACTCAGCGATGGATGGAGAAATCCTCGGGCGGGGTGGATTGATGAAATAACTTTTTAATTGGGATGGGAGGAGTGCAGGTGTGGGCGGAGCAAGCACTGTACGCGATGATCATCGGCAACCTTGCAAGCACCCTGGTGGCTGGCCCGGCGGCGGCGGTTTTTGTGCGCAAGGAGAAAGAGGCGTACGCGATGACGCACCAGGCCCTGGAGTCGTTGCGCGAGGAGGCGGAGCTGCGCATGATGACCTGCTCTCACAGCGCGCACTCCATGCCCGCCCTGCTCAGCCTGGTGGAGCTGATGGTGATGGAGCCGGACAAGCAGCCGGCGGTCCAGGTCGTCCACCTGTTCGAGGGCGGCCATAAGCGTGCCGCCGCGGCCGCCGCCGCAGCGTCCTCGACGACGCCGTACCTGCCGCCAATCATCGACGAGTATGACGCCGGACGCGAGGCCATCAACGACATGAACACGGTGGTCGACCTGTACCTGCGGTCGACAGGCATCGCCTTCCAGCAGATCGACGTGGTGGGCAGCAGCGCGTCCCGGGACGTGGACGCCGTGTGCCGGTGCGCCGGGGAGGCGCGCGCCGCCCTGCTCCTCCTCCCCTGCTACAGGGAGCAGCGGTACGACGGCAAGATGGCCTGCCGCCTGGAGGAGCGGCGCGAGCTGAACGTGGGCGTGCTGGCCAAGGCGCCCTGCACCGTGGGCCTCCTGATGGACCGGCCCTACAGGAGCAGCGGCGCCAGCTTCCAGGTCCCCACCAGCGTGGACACGAGCACCAGCACGCTGCTGCACCCGTGCAGCGACAGGGCGGTGAGGCACGTGATCGCGGCGGTGTTCCTGGGCGGGGCCGACGACCGCGAGGCCGTGTCCGTGGCCTCCCGGCTGGCCGAGAACCCCAACATCGGGCTCACAGTGTTCCGGTTCGTGAAGCTGAGCACGTACGACACGGTGACGTCGTCGACCTCCAGGGCGGCTTCGTCCGCGGCGGGCGGAGGGCTGAGCCGGCCGTTCAACGACGCGGAGGTGGACGAGCGGTTTATGTGGAGGTTCTACGAGAACTACGCGGCGACGGAGATGGCCATGTACGTGGAGAAGGTGGTGGAGAGCCCGGCGGACGTGGTGGAGACGCTGGACGCCATGGCCGGGATGTTCTCGCTGGTGATCGTGGGGCGGGGCGGGCGGCAGCCCAAGGAGCTGCTGATCGGGCTGGACGAGTGGGCGGAGGCCGGGCGGGAGTTGGGCGCCGTGGCGGAGATCCTGGCGTCCAACACGTCCATGGAGATGGGCTCCGTGCTCATCATGCAGCAGCACAGGGTGTTGGTGCAGGTGCCCCGATGACCGGCGCACATTTGTATCTACAGTACGTATAACAACGTAACGTAGTACACTAGTTGCCATATAATTCGTCACAGAGAACATGCAGCTTGTGCATACTTAGACGCGTCGATTAGGATGCAGAAACTAACCACCATTGTATTGCTGTGTGGGCATATGTAAGAGCCGAGTCTAGTACTACTAGTACGTAGGTACACACGTCATGTACTGGTCAAATACTAGCAGTTGAGTGAAAATATCAGCACCGATTGTTTCGTGTCTTGACTCTTCACCCATCTATCTATACTAGCCGAATGCCCGTGCGTTGCCATGGAATAAAAAATAATATAAACACAAAACAATTATTCTACTTTAGAAATATGCATTGAGCATGACAATATGTGATTTCAATTCTGAAGATTTACTTCCGCTGCATTTTATTTTCCTTGTTGGACAGAATAACACATCCAAAAAAAGGCTAGCTACGGTGTGCTAGTGCAAAATACTTAAACTTGGCTGCATTCGTTGAAGGTTCCTCATGTCATGTGTCCGTTGTATCCAGTCTTGATGTAGGGATGGTACTTCATTTAGTAATACTAAAATTATTTGTGTTACACCACTGTTGGCTAATCAAATTATTTGGGACATGTTCACGGTAATGTAAAATTGACAAATATTGTAGGAACAACAATTGCTTACGCATCAAGACATATATGTTTTGACTAAAGAGATGTAGGCGTTATACATGTAACCTGTGAATCTTGCATATAGTTCAAAAGATATCAAATACAATATAATTCCTTTCCATGTTCTTCAGGAAGTCATTTCGTTGCATGTTGTAGCTATAGTACATGTTATAAAGGTAGCTAACTACCTAAAAGGTAAAATGTAGAACTCATAAACTTATGATGCGCATGCTCATATTTGTTTGGCAGTTGCGTGATGGTCCTCTCCTCTGGCTATCGAATATCTGATATCGTTGCCCGCCTCTTGGATGAGCAGAGTCAATTGCAAAAGCTGAGTTTCCCGACGTTAGTAGAATTCTGGAGAAACCGTACCTTGGTATTTCAGTTGGTGCAGTCATAGTAGTGCAGTAGCAATGCATTGCACTCCATATCTACACACCACGTAATGTTTGCCACAATATCTTTTATTGCAGTCCCTTCTGCAAGGCTAATTATAGAGACAAAATTGTCGATATGTCTGCACTTGACACTATTGGTATTGATACCTACAAATGAAACTGACTCTTACCACTTCACCATACAATCCTGAAACAAAATTATGTGGCAGACAATTGAAAAAGGAACGAAACAACAATAACGCATCTCACTTCAGAATACTTGAACTATATTTGTTCCTGATTCATCCACGCAACTGAAGATTGAAATAGCATAAGCCCACCTTTCTTCACACTACAATCATTGA
The DNA here is from genome assembly GCF_003073215.2 of Triticum urartu. NCBI lineage: Eukaryota > Viridiplantae > Streptophyta > Magnoliopsida > Poales > Poaceae > Triticum > Triticum urartu. Next base: position 630,902,681 of record NC_053026.1, read on the forward strand.
CCAAATATTATACCTCAATTTCAGTTACTCTGATCTAGAAGGCTGACTCGAAACTGAACCAAGAATCAAATGAAAGCGAAACTGATTAAATAAACAAACAAACGAAATATGGTTTGAACATCATTCTGCAGTTACTGCCTTTCACTCCAAAGGACATTGAATATCATACAAAATATAATTTGTACAACGCCAATTTTGGCTCTAGTAGCCTTTCTTCTGAGCTACTGGGCTGTCACCAAGAGCAGCTTGTGATCTCAGACTCTGGTGACAAAGGCAAACAACCCTTGTTCCAGGAGCCAAGCCGGCACCCAACACCACCAGCAAGACAGAAGTGCTCATGGGAGAAACCGCAAAGGGGCTTGCTAAAAAAACTCAATCTGGATGGAGACTTCGTACAAGCTACTGGTCAGGATAATGTTGGGGCCATGGTATGGTCATATGGGACGGTGAAGGAACGGTCATTTTGTCCACCAGCCAGAGGATCCCAAGTTTTTGTGACGCTATGGAGGCTGAGGCAAGTGCAGTGCTTGCAGGTTCGAAAGTCCTGGGTGATCTCTACAGGGCCGGTGATGCTGGAACAATAAAACAAATTACTTTAAGCTGACCAACCAAGAAACTAATTGAAATAGGAGATCTCATAATCCACTCCATTCGTTAATAAGGAAAAAGTAAAACATGGACTATATAAATAAATCTGCAATAGTTAGTTAGATGATAGCTCAGAACTTCTTCAGTTAGTACAATGAATCTCTTCATACATGTACCTATCTCTTCATAAATTCATAGACATGTCAGGTACCACGAACATGTTTTAGAATATTCTGTCTAGAAACTTGAAAAAATAAATAAAAAGAGGAGCAATTGTCTATCAGGCCTTTTAACTGTTTATAACTATATACAGATTTCTTTCTCAATTCACTGGGAAAATTTATATATGCAATAATTCTCAGTGTATGGTACCATGGTTTAAATCAACCTACTGTCACCGAACCCACTGATTATATTAGGAGAGGCATTTATAAGAGGTTCTCCAAAAGAAAGCTTTTATATTAAAATGAACTGGGTGCAAAGAACATGAAAGTAACTTTGGACAATTTTTTTGGCTGAACCGGCTATGCAAGAACAATATCTGATTAAAACATGAGTAGCTATCATGTTGTCAGTGTACACCCGAATGTAAGACTTCTTGTGATAACAAAAGCAAAGATCAACTAATATTACGTCGTGGGAAATTGATGCACTAAGACTGCATCATGTATATACATGTGACAAGGAGATACAAAGGAGCATAAGCTTGTATGCGCATCTGATGTTGCAACAACTGAAAGCAATGCTCGATGTGAGCAGAAAATTCGAAGCTGTCTATGCAACACAAAATAGGTGCACTACAGTCATTGAGTCTTCACGGCTACTCCACGAGACTAACACACAGACCAACAGACTAACAGAGCATAGCAGCTGTTATGAACGGAATCTTCACAAGACCAAAAGAAGTGACAGGAGGAATAACCAAAATTTGAGAGATCATGAGAGGAAGAATGCTTACGAAGAAGATATTCTCCTTGGCACTTGTCCTGGAGCTTGGTAACATCCGACGCCGCTGCATTCACCCCCAAGGAGCTGGCGCCGCTGCTAGTGTGGTTGTGAAAAATCCCGCTGCTTCTCCAGTGGGCACCACCCTCTGCCTGCTCGACCCACCGTCTCTCTGTTTCCCCCACCAACGAGAGCCACGTCCGCGTCCTCCAAGGTGACTGGTGAAGATTGAGGAAGCAGCGAGGACCTTCAAGAGATGGCGACACTAACATTTCCTAGACGGCCTTTCCCATGCTGCTTTCTTCCTCCTCCTCTACCACTGTCGTCATGGACAGGAGGCGACATTACCTCACCGCTCGAAGCAACCCGTAGATGGAGAACTGCCTCGCACGCATCGTCTCGGACTCTCGATGGATGGTGTCAACCCAGGATGCAGGGGCATGGCGGTATGGGGCGACGTACATACCCTGGTGGCGAGCTAGCCGGCTTCTTCCTTGGCTGACACACTCTCAGCAAGCAGCCTCCTTCTCATCCGTCTGCCCTCCTCCACGGCTACACCTGCCCCACAAGGTTGCGCTCGTATACCACCCGACCATCGGCTGCGCGATATGGGCGGCCGCAGGCTCCCGCCAGCTTGCCCTGCATCGTCGTGGGAGTATTCCATCGAAGCGGCAGCGAGCAGGTTGTACAAGGGCGATGTACAAGAGCTGCACGACGGCGATCGAGATGAGCGTCAAACGGCGATGGAGAAGGGTAGGCCTCGTGGCAGATCCGTGTGTTGGCGGGGGGCGCGGCCGGCGGCGGCAGCGATTTTTTTGTGAGATCCAAATAGAGAGGGGGGATCGGGAGCGAGAGGGGCGGAGGACGCTGAGAGAGGGCGTGGACGTGGGACGTTGTGTGCGTGGGTGGCGGTTGTTTCCAGATATTTTTTTCCCGTGTTCGTTTAATCGCGCGGAGGAAGGGCACAAGCGGACGTGGATGCTTGCATGGGGGGATGAGGTTATCGATAGGAGGAGGAGGAGGTCGAACCATCACGACGTTCGATACTCCTTTAATAGTAGAGATTTAGACGGAGGGCGAACCAACTTGTGGTTGGATGGTTAGTGGAACTATGGTATTCCTAGTTCATCAAAGTTCAAGGCCTGATGCTCGCATTTATTTCTGAATTTATTTCAGGATTTCTAGCGATGCGCATTTAGTGGGCGGAGACGTCCCTGTCGAAAACGAGGTGCCTACGATGACTTTATAAATTTCAAGATGATATGCCGGCTCAGTCTTTCGAAAGTGCTCATAGGGGTAGGATGTGCGTGTGTGCGTTCATAGGGGTGAGTGTATGCACGTGTATATGAACGCTTGTGTCTGTACTGTGTTTAGAAAAAAAACATGTAGACAGGGGTGCATGTACTCGTGTGATGTACTCTTGTTGAATTGACCACCTATTCATCCTGAAAAGAAATAAAAGGCAAAAGCTAAAATCCAAATGTTTCAATTTTTGTAACAGATCCGAACAACCCGGATCTCGTCCATTTTGGATCGGACGGTGCTTATTGATCATGCGGTTTTAACTTAAGCGAACAGAGTGGGCACGATTATTCATTGATTTCCTTCTGTTTTTCTTCACGATCCCGCAATTAATGATATTCTATGCATGAGTTGGTCAGTACTCATCTTAAAGGGAGTGGCTAGGTTTCAGTCGACTGAGACTTAACCAAGTCTAAGTCAAGTGATATATAATAAAAAAAGAAAAAATTAAAAGAATTTTTTTTATACGAATCTTCATGTAAAATCAAAGGACTATAACATCGACTGAGACATAACGAAATCTCATTCGACTGAGACCTCTTAACCTCAAACACCTCAGACCACTAAACTAACCACGCTAACCAACTAGCAAGGCCACTACTTGTGTGTAGTGTCGCTTTTAGCATATACCTATAGTTTGCTCTCGGCCTTTTTTTGTATGTTAATAGTTTGAGACACCACGGTAACTTATGTACCTCAGTCCTGATTTTTTTAGGGGGTGGGGAGGGGTTGATGAAATATCCCCCCGGTAACTGTTGTGTGAATATCATAATAACTCACACATCGCAGATATGATAACTTATGTGTCTCGGTCTTGATAACTTTGGTGAGGGGGAGGGGGAGATGAAATATACACATGGTAAATTTAATGTTAGTGGCACGACAACTCACACATCGCCGACATGATAACTTGTGTACCCCGGTCCTGGTAACTTTGGTGATAGGTGGTGGTGGTGGTGGTGGGGGGGTGTGATGAAATATACCCTCAGTAACTTTTGCGTGCATAGCATGGTAACCCGCACATTGCAAACCTGGTAATTTCTGTACCCTAGTCCTGGTAACTTCGGCGACGGGGGTGGAGATGGGGGGAGTTGTCGAAACATATCATGATAATTTCTATGCAAATAACATGATATTTTTTACGCCCCGAAGACATGATAACTTATGTACACCCCGTGGTAATTTTCGTGCGTGGGGCAAGGGGTGAGGAAATATACCCTCGATAACTTTTGTGTGAATATGTAATTCCCAAATAATTAAGCTATAGTAATCTCATGCTAATGATGCCATGTCACCACTATTACTGTTGCTAATCTCACTTTGATTAAAAATCGATTCAAATTTCAAATTTAAAATAAAAGTCAAAAATTAAAAGTTTTAAAATATCAAAACTAAAATGTTCCAAACGTGCCACATAATTCATAGGTAATTATGGTGAAGAAATCAAATTTTTATTAAAATAATTAAATACACTAAAATAATTAAAACAGTGGTTAAACAATTAATTAAATGGCTTTTATAAATTATAAAATATTAAACTATTTATTTTAGATGCAAAAATTAATGTGGCAGTAGTATATTTAGTTACACTAATTTGGGTGCTAACTGTATATATTTTGTAAAGTTAAAATAAATTGAAAATTTAAAGAAAAAATAAGTAAAAGAAAGAAAAACAAAACAAACACAAAAAATAAAATGAACAAGCCCCCCACCCCACCACTGGGTCGTGGCCCAGCTGGCCACCAGACCAATCAGGTCGGCCCAGCCCCTGACCTATAATCCCCGGGAGCACCCCGAAACCCTAATTCCCTCACCGATTCCCCCTCACTCATTCTCCTCGCCCCGATCTGGATCTGGAGCTCCCCAACGCTGACGCCGCTCGTCCTCGCCGACGCCGTCACCTCGCGGAGCCGCCTTCTCGTCCCCTCCCCGACGGACTTCCTCGCACCTCGCCGGTGAACCCCTGCACCAGGGGGATGAACCCCGTCTCCCCCTCCCCCCTCTGCCGCCCCGACATTGGCCGTCGTGCCGCTCCGCCTGGGCCGCGCATGACCGACCCCGCCTGGCTCACCTTGCCTAGTCGTGCTCGTTGCCGCTACCTACTGGCTGCACCCCTGCGGTGAGCACACGCGCATGCATCCACTCCCCCTGTGGCCCAGATGGGCCACTTACCACTAGGGTCCGCCCCTGTATAAAAAGGAAAAAGAAATAGAAAAAGGAATTTAAAAATAATAAAATGAAATAATAAATAATAATTAAATGATTAACTAATTAGTGAAATAATTAATTAACTTAATTCATTTAGATAATAACCTAATTAGTATAATTAATCCTGATTAGTTAGTTAATGCAGCCAATGACAGGGGGCCCACCCCCTATCGACCAGTCAAAATTTGACTGGTCAACTGGCCCCCCTAGCCCACATGTCAGCCCCTCTGGTACACTTCTGTCTACCCAGAGCTGGGTGCACATAGCCTTTACATTTTAATTTCGAATTAAAATATTTCCAGGAATTGATTAAAACTTTGAAAATTAATATAAAATAACCCGCAACTCGGATGCAAATATTTTACACCTGAAAGTTACTGAAAGGATCGATATAGTTGACTAGAGGGGGGTGAATAGGCAACTAACAATTTTTAACTTTTCTTTACCAATTTAAACTTTGCACCAAAGTAGGTTGTCTAGATATGCAACTAGGTGAGCAACCTATATGATGCAACAAGAACAAGAACAGATATAACACAAATAAGTTTGCACAAGTAAACGCGCGAGATAACCAAGAGTGGAGTCGGTGAAGACAAGGATGTGTTACCGAAGTTCCTTCCTTTTGAGGGGAAATACGTCTCTGTTGGAGCGATATGGAGGCACTATGCTCCCCAAGAAGCCACTAGGGCCACCATATTCTCTTCACGCCCTCACACAATGCGAGATGCCGTGATTCCACTATTGGTGCCCATGGAGGCGGCGACTGGACCTTTACAAACAAGGTTGGGGCTATCTCCATAACTTAATTGGAGGCTCCCAACGATACCACAAAGCTTCACCACAATGGAATATGGCTCCGCGGTGACCTCAACCGTCTAGGGTGCTCAAACACCCAAGAGTAACAAGATTCGCAAGGGATGAGTGGGGGGAATCAAATTTCTCTTGGTGGAAGTGTAGATCTAGGCCTTCTCAACCAATTCCTAGAGAATCAACAAGTTTGATTGGCTAGGGAGAGAGATCGGGTGAAAATGGAGGTTTGAGCAACAATGGAGCTTGGGGATGGAAGAGATAGTCAACTCGGAGAAGAAGACACCCCTTATATAGTGGAAGAACAAATCCAACCGTTATCCACCAACCCAGCCTACGTAGCACGGTACTACCATGCCAGGGCCGCGGTACTACCACAGGGGCATGCGGTACTACCGCAAGGCCTCGCGGTACTACCGCCCGAGCAGCACAAACCAGGAGAGCCCAAATGCACTGAAGCAGAGGGCGGTAGAACCGCTGGTGCGGTACTACCGCTCCCCCTTGCGGTACTACCGCAAGGCGGGGATGTTCCAGATTTTGAGAAGGCACGGATATATAAAAATACATCCGTGGCAACTTCCGCTGAGTTGGAGGCAATGCAAAAATCCGACACGGTAGTACCGTGAGCTAGGGGTGGTACTCCCGCGCGGGGTGCGGATGTAAAAAATTACATCCGCTCCTACTGCCGCGCAAGCTGCCGAGCCAGACCAGAACGCACGGTACTCCGCGCACCGGGCGCGGTACTACCGCGTAGGGCGCGGATATAAAAAATTATATCCGCTCCTACTACTGCAGCCGCAGCAGCGCTTGGCCTGAGGCCACGGTACTACATCTCCAAAGGTGCGGTGCTATCGTGGGCGCTTGCGGTACTACCGCACCTGGGCCCGGTACTACCGCAAGGGCCTACGGTACTAGCGCTCCTAGGAGCAGTACTACCGCATGCCCAAGCTCAGCCAACACAACAATTTGCATAGACGAGAAAAGACGGAGGATGCTCCAACGTGCCAGAGGAAAGGAGGTGCAAAAGGAGTAGACGTGTACGTGATGATTCCACCCAAACCTTTCCAAAGCGGACCCCATCTTAATAGTATGGCTTTCGTACGACTCAAATCCACCGAAAAAAACGTAGAGAAACGCCGTCTGCAATAGTCTTCGAGGGGCACCAAATCATCTTGTGCGTAATGATGAGATGTCTGAAATACTCAACGCACATGATTAGTCCGCAAAAGCATTGTCATCAATCACCAAAACAACTAAGGGATAAATATGCCCTTACAATCTCCCCCTTTTTGGTGGATTGATGACAATACGAGATTTGCACAAAAAGAGATAAAATGAACATGGGCAAACCCCACATCTATAAAATATCGACGGGCTCCCCCTAGATGTGTTCTATATAAAAAATGCTTTGGACTGCATGGCACACATACTAGGATCAACACTCCCCCTATATTTTATAGACAAGGCATATCTTGCAACAAAAAGGCTAACACTAAGTAAGATAGTAACTATGAGCATAAAATAAATAGCACAAGATAGCATAAGCTTAATAAGGTACAATAGAGTGCATATGTCTTACACCATATGATAGATAAGTCTCACAAGCACAAACCAAACCAAGGCAAGCGAGGTTCAACGGAATAAAAGCAAACGACTCACGAAACAAACACGACTCGCAAATCCTACACTCTCTCCCCCTTTGGCGTCGAGACGCCAAAAAGGCAGAGAGGATGCCTACAACACAAGTGGTGGCTCAAGTGAAGTAATCACTTGCATGCTCCTCGTCAGACTCGGCAGCTGGGACGGACTCCTCCTTGCCCTCCTCGGAATCAGTCCACCTGTAGCCCTGCTTCGCCATCCAGCTGCCTCTGGTGTGATGACCCTCTCAGATCCGCTAGATATATGCTCGCCAAACGTCCTCAAGATCCGCTTGTCGCGGCGGCGACTCTCCTTCTGAGCAACATGAGACCGGTACTGCCCCTTGGCCTGCATGTAGAACAGAGCCTTCATCTTGTTCTTCAACTTCTTAGCCCAAGAGGGCTCAGACGATGAAGGCGAGTAGCCAGCAGAGCTGTCCTCATCAGCGTCCTCCTCCTCAACCTCATCTTCATCCACATCCATCTGAGCAGCCGCTGCCTCAGCACGGGTAGTAGTGTTGGCTCACTGGGGCTTGATACAGAGCCTGATGGGGTCATGACAAAGTTAGTCAGGGGCAAGAAACTCATCATTGGGAAGGAGCTTCTCCCAAGTCCTCGTGATCAGTAGAAACAGGTTAAGGTACATAGATGGGAACCTTACGGTTGAACACCGCAAACCAAAGCTCGCACCACATGATGTGTGAGACATCAAGTGGTTGAGTCTGAGAGAGACGAGCCTCCTCACAGATGAGCATCATATCCACAAGATAGGCATGCACTTTGTCCTTGTCACCAATGCGGGGAAAGAGAGAGTTGCGGAAGACGCGATACATGATGTCGAGGAAGGGGTTCAACACCCATGTCTTCTTGCCACTGGGAAGCAATTTCTCAACATAGTAGGGTAGAAGCTTGTCCTTGTTGGCTGACTCGGGATTGGCATGAGGGCGTACACCAACGGGTGTGTTGAGCCCCTCATCAGGAACCTGAAGCAAATCAATGAAGTCCTTCCATGTAGCAGTCATCCGCTATCCGTTGGTCATCCAGGTCATCCTCCGTTCTTCATCAGTATGGAAGTGGACCGAGGCAAAGAACTGGGCCACAATCTCAGGGTCATAATCCAAGTGGAAGGGGATCACATGCTCAATGCCAAACTGCTCCACGAGGTCCAGAGCCTCACCAAAGTAATCACGGTGCCTATCATCCCTCATGTGATGCATGTCAATCCAGTGCACGTCCACATAGAGGTTCTGCTTTGCCTTGATCACATCCACATAAGTGAGATACTGCTGCTTGGTCCAGAACATATCATTCCTGCTGAAGTTGGCACGAGGATTCACATAGGGGTTGATCTTTCTTCGAGAGGCAAACTCAGCAAGTGGAATCTCATCCATGCCCTTGGTGGGCTCCTTGAGCTTGGTGGCGGTGGTCTTGGTCCTGCGTTGGGGGGCATTGGAGCCCTCTGGAGCTTCGTCTTGGTTGCGTAGACGCTTGGAGCCCGTGTCACGACTAGGATTGGAACGGCGAGCAGGAGCACCGGGGCCACCACCTAAGACACAAAACACAAAAACACGCACGAGAAGCGAGAAGGATCAATGCAAAGACCACAACAAAACAGGTGAAACAAGTAGAGCATGCACTTGGTAATTAATTGCCACTTGGGAGATTTGACTGCAACGGTAGTACCGCATGGCTATGCGGTACTAAAATTTTAGTGCTGCTCCTAGTCATGGTAGTACCGCGCCAGGGTGGCACGGTAGTACCGTGGCTCGGAGCGGCAGTAAAATGTTAGGTCCGCGCCTCGTGCGGTAGTACCGCTCCCGAGGAGCGGTAGTACCGCACGCGCGCTAGTACCACACCGGAGATGCGGTAGTACCGCACGGTGTCAGATCCGAAACTCAACTAGGTCCGAGCACAACCATGACAACAAAGCGGTACTACGGTTGATCAAATCTACCATGGTACAACATAGCAAGTACAATCTCTACACATTACTACTCTCCTACATCCTAGTCTTGCATAGATTTGGCCTAAAATCTCAAGAACAACATGCATCTCCCCAAAAACCTAGAAGCAAGCAAACGAACCAAAGAGAGAGGGATTTGTGGAGAAACCTTGTTCCGTGGCAAGAGGGAGTGGTGGGGAACGATCCCACCGGACGGAATCCGAGGAGAGCGGCCGGAGACAGAGATCCGGCGAGGACCTCTAGCGCCGTTCTTGAGCGAGCGAGCGAGAGAGAGACGGCACGGGGAGAAACAGATGAATGGGTATGGGGGAGGTGGAACTCCCCCTGCCCGCTCTTAACCCCCACGCGTCCTCGACAGCGTGGTAGTACCGCATGTCATCGTGGTAGTACCGCCTGGGCAGAAGTACCGCACCGAGGATGGTAGTACCGCTCCCCCAAGCGGCAGTAAAAAATTACTGCCGCGCTCGGTGCGGAAGTACCGTGCGCTGCTCACGCGGTAGTACCGTGGCAGGCCGCGGTAGTACCGTGTGCTCAAGAAGATGCAAGTTTCAAGAACAAGGGAAAACAAAGGGCCTTTGCAAAGCAACCTTCAATCGAACGGACACACCAAGACACTGGCACACGAGACAACACACACAAGCTCGACGCGACGAAAGGAAGACAAGAGACAACAAGAATTAAAACACTCAACACAACCTCTCTAAAAAGAGGGCGGTGGCCAGAGCCACCTATGTTTGAGTCAATTGGTATGGCACCACGAAGATTTATCCTTGAGCCCATGACCAAAACTCGTCTTTGAAGCACAAGTACCATCAACAATGGCTAATGTGAAAGAGTTGATCAATTTATGCATAATGGGGGGAGGGAGAGTTCATTAAGAGAACAACACTCCCCCAATGTCCATGCCTACACCTAAACAAGATAACAAGTTGAGTATGGTGGGGTGTGCACGGGTTCAAGCAACATTGCTCAAATCAACGATATTTAGCTCATGCCTTAACTCGCGAAATCTTGCTTCATCCAGGGGCTTCGTGAAGATATCTGCAAGGTTATCAAGAGTGTTGACATAGTTGAGCTCGATCTCCCCTCGCCTAACATGATCCCAGATGAAGTGATACCGAATCTCAATATGCTTCGTCTTGAAGTGTTGCACCGGGTTGAGAGAAATCTTGATGGCACTTTCATTGTCACACCGAAGAGGCACTTTGTCACAAATGGCACCGTAATCCTTTAAAGTTTGCCTCATCTATAAAAGTTGTGCACAACAACTACCGGCAGCCACATACTCCGCTTCCGTGGATGAGAGAGACATGCAACTGTGCTTCTTGGAAGACTAACTGACCAAAGAGCAACCAAGAAATTAGCACCCTCCGGAAGTTGACTTCCTATCTTCTTTGTCTCCCGCCCAATCGGAGTCCGAATAGCCCACAAGACTGAAGTTAGATCCTCTTGGATACCGTAAGCCAAAGTTTGGGGTATGAGCCAAATATCAAAAGATTCACTTGACCGCCACATAGTGGCTTTCCTTAGGGGCGGCTTGAAACCGTGCACAAATTCCCACACTCAACATGATATCCAGTCTAGATGCACAAAGGTAAAGCAAGGAGCCAATCATGGAGCGATATACTGATACGTCTCCAACATATCTATAATTTTTGATTGCTCCATGCTATATTATTTACTGTTTTGAATGTTTATGGGCTTTATTATACACTTCTATATCATTTTTTGGGACTAACCTATTAACCCAGAGCCTAGTGCCAGTTTCTGTTTTTACCCTGTTTTAGGGTTTCGAAGAAAAGGAAAACCAAACGGAGTCCAATTGACCTGAAACTTCACGGAACTCATTTTTGGAAGGAAAGAAGCCCAGAAGACTTGGAGTGCATGTTGGGGGATCTGCGAGGAGGTCACGAGGAAGGGGGGGCGCCCACCCCCTGGGCGCGCCCTCCACCCTCGTGAGCCCCTCGTGGCCCCCCTAACGTACTTCTTCCGCCTATATATCTCCATATACCCTAAAAACATCCGTGAGCACAATAGATCGGGAGTTCCGCCGCCAGAAGCCTCCGTAGCCACCGAAAGCCAATCTAGCCCCGTTACGGCACCCTGCCGGAGGGGGCAATCCCTCTCCAGTGGCCATCTTCATCATCCCGGTGCTCTCCATGACGAGGAGGGAGTAGTTCTCCCTCGGGGCTGAGGGTATGTACCAGTAACTATGTGTTTGATCTCTCTCTCTCTCTCTCGTGTTCTTGAGATGATACGATCTTGATGTATCGCGAGCTTTGCTATTATATTTGGATCCTATGATGTTTCTTCCCCCTCTACTCTCTTGTAATGAATTGAGTTTTCCCTTTGAGGTTATCTTATCGGATTGAGTCTTTATAGATTTGAGAACACTTGACGTATGTCTTGCCATGGATACCTGTGGTGACAATGGGATATCACGTGATTAACTTGATGTATGTTTTGGTGATCAACTTGCGGGTTCTGCCCATGAACCTATGCATAGGGGTTGGCACACGTTTTTGTCATGATTCTCCGGTAGGAACTTTGGGGCACTCTTTGAGGTTCTATGTGTTGGTTGAATAGATGAATCTGAGATTGTGTGATGCATATCGTATAATCATACCCACGGATACTTGAGGTGACATTGGAGTATCTAGGTGACATTAGGGTTTTGGTTGATTTGTGTCTTAAGGTGTTATTCTAGTACGAACTCTAGGGTTGTTTGTGACACTTATAGGAATAGCCCAACGGATTGATTGGAAAGAATAACTTTGAGGTGGTTTCGTACCCTACCATAATCTCTTCGTTCGTTCTCCGCTATTAGTGACTTTGGAGTGACTCTTTGTTGCATGTTGAGGGATAGTTATGTGATCCAATTATGTTATCATTGTTGAGAGGACTTGCACTAGCGAAAGTATGAACCCTAGGCTTTGTTTCAGCACATTGCAATACCGTTTACGCTCACTTTTATTATTAATTACCTTGCTGTTTTTATAATTTCAGATTAGAAATACCTTTATCTACTATCCATATTGCACTTGTATCACCATCTCTTCGCCGAGCTAGTGCACCTATACAATTTACCATTGTATTGGGTGTGTTGGGGACACAAGAGACTCTTTGTTATTTGGTTGCAGGGTTGCTTGAGAGAGACCATCTTCATCCTACGCCTCCTACGGATTGATAAACCTTAGGTCATCCACTTGAAGGAAATTTGCTACTGTCCTACAAACCTTTGCACTTGGAGGCCCAACAATGTCTACAAGAAGAAGGTTGTGTAGTAGACATCAAGCTCTTTTCTGGCGCCGTTGTCGGGGAGGTGAGTGCTTGAAGGTATATCTTTAGATCTTGCAATCGAGTCTTTTAGTTTCTTGTTTTAGCACTAGTTTAGTTTATAAAAGAAAACTACAAAAAAAAAATATGGAATTGAGTTTGCCTCATACGCTTCATCTTTTTAATATCTTTCATGAGTATGATGGAAAGGAAAATTGTGCCAAAGTGTTAGAAGAAGAATGCATTGAAATGTTTGACACTAAATTTTTTTAATGATGAGCATGATTGCAATGTTGTTAGTATGAATTCCTTGAATATCCATGATGCTAATGATATGCAAAGACACAAGCTTGGGGAAGCTATGTTTGATGAAGATGATATTTTTTGTCACCCAAGTTTTGATGAGCAAATTTATTATGATGAAAGCATGCCTCCTATTTATGATGATTATATTGATGAAAGTGGATTTGGAGAGGTCATGACTTTATTTTGTGATGGATCCACTATTTCGGAAGAGGTTCCAATTGATTATGAGAACAAAGTTGCTATCTATGATGATTATTGTGATGACTTGTATGCTATAAAGAATAATGATATCCATAAAACTTGTCATCATGATTTTTTTCAATTGGATTATGCCTCACATGATAGTTATTTCGTTGAGTTTGCTCCCACTACTATTGATGAGAATATATTTGCTTATGTGGAGAGTAATAAAATTTATATGCTTGTAGATCATGAAAAGAATGCTTTAGGTGCTGGTTATATTGTTGAATTCATTCATGATGCTACTGAAAATTATTATGAGGGAGGAATATATGCTTGTAGGAATTGCAATAATATCAAGTTTCCTCCCTATGTGCTTAAAGTTTTGAAGTTATGCTTGTTTTGCCATCCTATGCTAGTTGATTATTGTTCCCACAAGTTGTTTGCTCACAAAATCCCTATTCATAGGAAGTTAGTTAGGCTTAAATGTTCTAGTCATATTCTTCATGATGCTCTCTTTATGTTTCAATTCTTATCCTTTATGTGAGCATCATTGAATTCATCATGCCTAGCTAGGGGCGTTAAACGATAGCGCTTGTTGGGGGGCAACCCAATTTTATTTTAGTTCCTTGCTTTTTTCTCCTATTTAGTAATAAATAATTCATCTAGCCTCTGTTTAGATGTGGTTTTATGCTTTTATTTAGTGTTTGTGCCAAGTAGAACCTTTGGGAAGACTTGGGGAAAGTCTTGTTGATCATGCTGTAAAAAACAGAAACTTTAGCGCTCACGGGAACTGCTGCCATTTTTATTTGGAGAGTGATATTTAGTTAATTCTTTTTGCAGATGATGAATATATAAATTCCTCAGGTCCATAAATTTATTTGAGAATTGTATGAGTTCCATAAGTATATGTTTGATCCAGATTACTACAGACTGTTCTGTTTTTGACAGATTCTGTTTTTCATGTGTTGTTTACTTATTTTGATGAACCTATCGCTAGTAAAATAGTTTATAAACCATGGAGAAGTTGGAATACAGTAGGTTTAACACCAATATAAATAAATAATGAGTTCATTATAGTACCTTGAAGTGGTGATTTATTTTCTTATACTAACGGAGGTTATGAGTTTTCTGTTAAGTTTTGTGTTGTGAAGTTTTCAAGTTTTGGGTAAAGATTCGATGGAATATGGAATAAGAAGTGGCAAGAGCCTAATATTGGGTATTCCCAAGGCACCCCAAGGTAATATTAAAGGACAACCAAGAGCCTAAGCTTGGGGATGCCCCGAAAGGCATCCCCTCTTTCGTCTTCGTTCATCGGTAACTTCACTTGGAGCTATATTTTTTATTCGCCACATGATATGTGTTTTGCTTGGAGCATCAATTTATTTTGTTAGGATTTTCTTGCTGTTATTTAGAACAATGTTTTGCATCTTTTATTTCAATAAAAGTGGCATTGATAGCCTTTACTATGCCTATGTTACAAGTGTACATGTTGCTGTTTGAAAACAGAAAGTTTACCGCTGTTGCAATAATTCTCTAGAAAATTCAGAATGTGATAAAATGTTTAAACCTTTTTCATATTAATATCTGATAAATTTACTACGGCGAGAATTTTAGTTCATAATTTTTGGATCTAGGGAAGTATGGATGTTGCTGCATTCTTTACAGACTATCCTGTTTAGGCAGATTGCTGTTATGTTTGCATATGTTTGCTTCTTTAATGATTCTATTTGAGGATAGGACTATTAAATATGCAGAGGCCTTTAGTACACAATGTTGAATAATAATTTTAGTGATTTTCTACAGTAGAGTATGATAAGGTTTTGGCAATGGTTTATACTAACTTATCTCACGAGTCCTTGTTGAGTTTTGTGTGGATGAAGCTTTCGAGATTTAGGGAGACCGTGATATGAGAGGAATTAAGGAGACACAAAAGCTCAATCTTGGGGATGCCCAAGGCACCCCAAGATAATATTTCAAGAAGTCTCAAGCGTCTAAGCTTGGGGATGCCCGGTTAGCATCCCACCTTTCTTCTTCAACAACTATCGGTTAGTTTCGGATGATCCTAAGTTTTTGCTTCTTCACATGATGTTTGCCATTATTAGAATGTCATTTTATTTTGCTTTGCTTGCTGTTTGAATAAAATACAAAGATCTGAAATTATTAAATGAGAGAGAGTCTTCACATAGTTTCATAATTATTCGACTACTCATTGATCTTCACTTATATCTTTCGGAGTAGTTTGTCATTTGCTCTAGTGCTTCACTTATACCTTTTAGAGCATGGTGGTGGTTTTATTTTGAAGAAATAGATGAAATCTCATGCTTCACTTATATTATTTTGAGAGTCTTTAATAGCATGGAAATTTTCTTAATAATAATATGCTTGGTATTCAAGATTTGTAGAACTTTCTTTTGAGTGCGTTGAATACCAAGAAAAGATTGATGCTTGATAATTGTTTTGAGATATGAAGATGGTGATATTAGAGTCATGCTAGTTGAGTAGTTGTGAAATTGAGAAATACTTGTGTGAAATTTTGTGATTCCCGTAGCATGCACGTATGGTGAACCGTTATGTGATGAAGTCAGAGCATGATTTATTTATTGATTGTCTTCCTTATGACTGGCGGTCGGGGACGAGCGATGGTCTTTTCCTACCAATCTATCCCCCTAGGAGCATGCGCGTAATACTTTGCTTTGATAACTTCTAGATTCTTGCAATAAGTATATGAGTTCTTTATGACTAATGTTGAGTCCATGGATTATACGCACTTTCCTTCCTTCCATCATTGCTAGCCTCTCTAATACCGCGCACCTTTCGCCGGTATCATACACCCACCATATACCTTCCTCAAAACGGCCACCATATCTACCTATCATGGCATTTCCATAGCCATTCCGAGATATATTGCCATGTAACTTTCCACCGTTCCGTTTATTATGACACGCTCCATCATTGTAATATTGCTAGCATGATCATGTAGTTGACATCGTATTTGTGGCAAAGCCACCGTTCATAATTCTTTCCTACATGTCACTCATGAGTCATTGCACATCCCGGTACACCACCGGAGGCATTCATATAGAGTCATATCTTGTTCTAAGTATCGATTTGTAATTCTTGAGTTGTAAGTAAATAAAAGTGTGATGATCATCATTATTAGAGCATTGTCCCAGTGAGGAAAGGATGATGGAGACTACGATTCCCCCACAAGTCAAGATGAGACTCCGGACGAAAATAAATAAAAAAAAGAGGCCAAAGAAGCCCAAATAAAAAAAGAGGCCATAAAAAAAGAAGGCCCAAATAAAAAAAAATAAAAAAACGAGAGAAAAAGAGAGAAGGGGCAATGCTACTATCCTTTTACCACACTTGTGCTTCAAAGTAGCACCATGATCTTCATGATAGAGAGTCTCCTATGTTGTCACTTTCATATACTAGTGGGGATCTTTCATTATAGAACTTGGCTTGTATATTCCAATGATGGGCTTCCTCAAAATGCCCTAGGTCTTCGTGAGCAAGCAAGTTGGATGCACACCCACTTAGTTTCTTTTGAGCTTTCATAAATTTATAGCTCTAGTGCATCCGTTGCATGGCAATCCCTACTCACTCACATTGATATCTATTGATGGGCATCTCCATAGCCCGTTGATACGCCTAGTCGATGTGAGAATATCCTCTCCTTTTTGTCTTCTCCACAACCACCACTCTATTCCACCTATAGTGCTATATCCATGGCTCACGCTCATGTATTGCGTGAATATTGAAAAAGTTTTGAGAATATCAAAAGTATGAAACAATTGTTTGGCTTGTCATCGGGGTTGTGCATGATTTAAATATGTTTTGTGGTGAAGATGGAGTATAGCCAGACTATATGATTTTGTAGGGATAACTTTCTTTGGCCATGTTATTTTGAGAAGACATAATTTCTTAGTTAGTATGCTTGAAGTATTATCATTTTATGTCAATATAAAATTTTGTCTTGAATCTTTTGGATCTGAATATTCATGCCACAATTAAGAAGAATTACATTGAAATTATGCCAAGTAGCACTCCACATCAAAAATTCTGTTTTTATCATTTACCTACTCGAGGACGAGCATGAATTAAGCTTGGGGATGCTGATACGTCTTCAACTTATCTATAATTTTTATTGCTCCATGCTATATTATTTACTGTTTTGAATGTTTATGGGCTTTATTATACACTTTTATATCATTTTTTGGGACTAACCTATTAACCCAGAGCCCAGTGCCAGTTTCTGTTTTTACCCTGTTTTAGGGTTTTGAAGAAAAGGAAAACCAAATGGAGTCCAATTGACCTAAAACTTCACGGAACTCATTTTTGGAAGGAAAGAAGCCCAGAAGACTTGGAGTGCACGTCGAGGGATCTGCGAGGAGGTCACGAGGCAGGGGGGCGCGCCCACCCCCCTGGGCGCGCCCTCCACCCTCGTGAGCCCCTCCTGGCCCCCCTGACGTACTTCTTCCGCCTATATATCTCCATATACCCTAAAAACATCCGTGAGCACAATAGATCGGGACTTCCGCCGCCAAAAGCCTCCGTAGCCACCGAAAGCCAATCTAGACCCGTTCCGGCACCCTGCCGGAGGGGGCAATCCCTCTCCAGTGGCCATCTTCATCATCCCGGTGCTCTCCATGACGAGGAGGGAGTAGTTCTCCCTCGGGGCTGAGGGTATGTACCAATAGCTATGTGTTTGATCTCTCTCTCTCTCTCGTGTTCTTGAGATGATACGATCTTGATGTGTCGCGAGCTTTGCTATTATATTTGGATCCTATGATGTTTCTTCCCCCTCTACTCTCTTGTAATGAATTGAGTTTTCCCTTTGAGGTTATCTTATCGAATTGAGTCTTTATAGATTTGAGAACACTTGATGTATGTCTTGCCGTGGATATCCGTGGTGACAATGGGATATCACGTGATTAACTTGATGTATGTTTTGGTGATCAACTTGCGGGTTCCTCCCATGAACCTATGCATAGGGGTTGGCACACGTTTTCGTCGTGATTCTCCGGTAGGAACTTTGGGGCACTCTTTGAGGTTCTATGTGTTGGTTGAATAGATGAATCTGAGATTGTGTGATGCATATCGTATAATCATACCCACGGATACTTGAGGTGACATTGGAGTATCTAGGTGACATTAGGGTTTTGGTTGATTTGTGTCTTAAGGTGTTATTCTAGGATGAACTCTAGGGCTGTTTGTGACACTTATAGGAATAGCCCAACAGATTGATTGGAAAAAATAACTTTGAGGTGGTTTCGTATCCTACCATAATCTCTTCGTTCATTCTCCGCTATTAGTGACTTTGGAGTGACTCTTTATTGCATGTTGAGGGATAGTTATGTGATCCAATTATGTTATTTTTGTTGAGAGGACTTGCACTAGCAAAAGTATGAACCCTAGGCCTTGTTTCAACGCATTGCAATACCATTTACGCTCACTTTTATTATTAATTACCTTGCTGTTTTTATAATTTCAGATTACAAATACCTTTATCTACTATCCATATTGCACTTGTATCACCATCTCTTCGCCGAACTAGTGCACCTATACAATTTACCATTGTATTGGGTGTGTTGGGGACACAAGAGACTCTTTGTTATTTGGTTGCAGGGTTGCTTGAGAGAGACCATCTTCATCCTACGCCTCCTACGGATTGATAAACCTTAGGTCATCCACTTGAGGGAAATTTGCTACTGTCCTACAAACCTCTGCACTTGGAGGCCCAACAATGTCTACAAGAAGAAGGTTGTGTAGTAGACATCATATACCTTTTGATCCACCGCTTTACCATTGGGATCTAGGTCAAGTTGGCATTTGATGGGCATTGGAGTGGAAGCCGGCTTGACATCACTTAGCTTGAATCTTTTGAGCATGTCTTGAGTATATCTGGCTTGGTTGATGAAGGTTCCTTCTCTTCATTGCTTGACTTCGAACCTGAGGTAGAACTTCAACTCTTCCATCATGGACATCTTGAACTTGGAGGTCATGAGTGCGACAAATTCCTCATTGAAAGCTTTGTTAGGGGAACCAAAGATAATATCATCAACATATAGTTGCCACACAAACAACTCCCCTTTGACCTTCTTAGTAAAAAGAGTGGGGTCAATTTTCCCAATTTCAAAACCACGATCTTGCAACAACTCGGTAAGGTGGTCATACCATGAACGTGGGGCTTGCTTAAGGCCATAGAGTGCCTTATCGAGTTGGTACACATGATCGGGAAAATAGGGGTCCTCGAACCCGGGGGGTTGCTTGACATATACCAACTCATTAATAGGACCATTAATAAAAGCACTCTTCACATCCATTTGTTGTAACTTAAAGTTATGATGAGAAGCATAAGCAATCAACATGCGAATGGATTCAAGGCGAGCAATGGGAGCAAAGGTTTCACCGTAGTCGATACCCTCGACTTGGGAGTAGCCTTGTGCTACCAAACGAGCCTTGTTGCGAATAATAATTCCATGGGCATCTTGCTTGTTCTTGAATATCCACTTGGTTCCAATGACATTATGGTTCCCCGTTGGCCTTGGCACCAATCTCCACACCTTGTTGTGCTCGAAGTTGTTGAGTTCTTCATGCATGGCATTAAGCCAATCCAGATCCTCGAGCGCCTCATAGACCTTTTGGGGTTCAACACAAGAGACAAACGCGTGATGTTCACAATAGTTTGCTAATTGTCTACGAGCGCGTACCCCATTTCTTAAGCTTCCAAGCACATTTGTCATGAGATGATCTTTGGTGGATAGCTTGGATGCGATCTTGGCGGCACGACGCTCTAATTCCTCCTCTGGAGAGAGTTGAGGAGCGGTCACTTGATCATCTTGAGCGTCGTCTTGAGCTCGTTCTTGATCTTGAGCTTTCTCTTGATCTTGAATTTTCTTGGATGATAGAACTTGACCTTGGGCATCACTTGGTTATTAAACACCATCTTGAGGTTGATCTTGCCCTTGGTCTTGTTCATGAGGTTGAGGGCCTTCACTTTGTTCTTCGGAAGCGTGTGGACCTTGAGTTGGTGATGGCTCCACGTGAGTGGAACATTGTCCTTCTCCTTCGGCCACAAGGGGATCCTCAATGGGTAGGATAAAACCAACACCCATTCTTCTTATGGCTTGGGGAGGAATTTCATCACCTACATCACAAGTGCCACTTCGCTCCACTTGGAAGCCGTTATTCTCATCAAACTCCACGTTACATGTCTCCTCAATAAGTCCCGTGGACTTATTGAGGACACGGTAAGCATGGGAGTTTGCAGCATAACCAACAAATATGCCCTCATGAGCTCTAGCCTCAAATTTAGACAAATGAACACCTTTCTTGAGAATAAAGCACTTACACCCGAACACCCGGAAGTACTTGAGGTTGGGCTTGTTACCGGTGAGTATCTCATATGGAGTCTTGTTCAAGCCTTTGCGGAGGTAGAGCCGATTGGATGCATGACACGCGGTGTTGATGGCTTCGGCCCAAAAGTTGTATGGAGACTTGTACTCCGCCATCATGGTCCTTGCGGCATCCATCAACGTCTGGTTCTTCCTCTCCGCTACACCATTTTGTTGAGGGGTGTAAGTTGCGGAATATTGATGCTTGATCCCCTCATCACTAAGAAACTCACCCAAGGTGTAGTTCTTGAACTCGGTGCCGTTGTCACTTCTTATTGTCAAGATCTTTGCATTGTGTTGATGTTGAGCTTCATTTGCAAAGTCAATGACGGTTTGTTGGGTCTTACTCTTCCTCTTGAAGAAATATACCCAAGTGTATCTTGAATAATCATCCACAATCACCAAGCAATACGTCCTACCCCCAATACTATCGATGGAGGCCCAAAGATATCCATGTGAAGGAGCTCCAAAGGACTCTTCGAGTAAATGATAGTCGTGGGAGGGTGAGCCTTTTCATGTAGCTTTCCTTTGATACAAGCACTACAAGCACGATCTTTAGCAAAACTAACATTTGTTAGTCCACGGACATGGTCCCCCTTGAGAAGAGTTTGCAAAGATCTCATATTGACATGGGCTAAACGGCGATGCCAAAGCCATCCCACGTCAACTTTAGCCATTAGGCATGTCGTGGTCTTAGTGAGTCGCTCTGAAAAGTTAATCACATAGAGACCGTTTTCGACATGCCCAACAAAGGCTATTTTAAGAGTCTTGCTCCACAAGAGGGCCACGGTATCAACATCAAAGAAGGTGGCAAAGCCCATGAGCGCAAGTTGACGAACGGAAAGTAAATTTTATGCAAGGGACTCAACAAGCATGACCTTCTCGATCGTGAGATCATGAGAAATGACAATCTTGCCGAGTCCCAATACCTTAGAGGACGAGGCATCACCCCACTCGATGTTGGTTGGCATAGATGGAATCTTTTGCACATACACCACCAAGTCCTTGCTTCTAGTCATATGATTAGTGGCTCCACTATCGAGCAACCATGATCCCCCACCGGAAGCAAACACCTACACGAGATCAATGCTTGGTTTTAGGTACCCATTTTGTAATGGGTCCTTTGATGTTAGTAACAAGGGTCTCAGGAACCCAAATAGACCATTGAATGTACTCATAAGAAGAACCAAATTTTTTGGCATAGACATGTCCATCACTAGCACGGCATAACACATAATAAGGGTTAAAGTCGTCGGCTTTGTTGGGAGGAGTAGCATTGCCCTTCTTGGCATCACTACCATTCTCATTGTTCTTCTTCTTCTTAGATGCACCCTCTCCCTCTTTGACAAAAGTTTGCATGAGAGGAGGAGGTCGTTTGGTCTTGTCATTCTTCTTCTTGTTCATGGACTTGGGGTGCAAACCCAATCCCTTCCTTGGCCACAACTTCCTTTTGATTGCTCAAAAGGTCGTTGAGGTTCTTCTCGCCTTGTATGCACGACACAAGGCCTTTCTCAAGTTGCTCCTTCAACTTAGCATTCTCCTCAACAATATGCACATGCTCACAACACAGGCTAGTAGCATTTGCATTATCAATTAAGACCATATGAGGAAATGTGGCTTTCTCCTTGGTTAGCTTTACTTGGAGTTGATCATGAGACTCTTTGAGGATAGCATGAGCATCCTTCAAGACCTTGTGAGCCTTGTCAAGTAAGTCAAACTCCTATTTGAGTCTAGCAAGATCAACTCCAAGCTTGGCCTTCTCGGAGTTTAGCACACAAGAAACAACAAGAGCATGATCAAGATCTTTCTTTAGTTTAGCATGATCATTGTTGTCTGACTCCTCAAGAGCCAAGCGATGACCACACTCTTCCTCAAGAGCATTAGAGAGATCCGATATCTCATCGGCATAGTCACGACTATGCCCCTCCATCTTAGAGATGGTGTCCTCGTGAGCCTCGATCATGTCATTGGCTTCACCAAGTTGTTCCAAGAGAGCAACGAAGTGCTTGTCGGATTTACCCTTAAGCTTACTCATAAAAGACTCAAACTCATTTTCCTCCACATTAGACCCCTCATGTTCATCAATGCAATCCGTAAAAGAAGGATTATTAATGATGGTAGTTTTGATGTTGGGGGTTACCTTGTTGGTGGCTTTAACCATGAGGCACTTGGCGGTGATGTTCTCATTGGGTGAGTCGAAGAGAGACACCCGTGGAGTTGTCGCAATGGCAACGGAGGCTGATACGTCTCCAACGTATCTATAATTTTTGATTGTTCCATGCAATTATATATATATATATATATATTCTATTTTGGATGTTTAATGGGATTATTTATACACTTTTATATTATTTTTGGGACTAACCTATTAACCAGAGGCCCAACCCAAATTGCTGTTTTTTGCCTATTTCAGTGTTTCACAGAAAAAGAATATCAAATGGAGTCCAAACGGAATGAAACCTTCGGGAGCGTGATTTTTGGAACAAACGTGATCCAGAGGACTTGGAGTGGACTCCAAGAAATCAACAAGGAGGCCACAAGGCAGGGGGCGTGCCTACCCCCTGGGCGCGCCCTCCACCCTCGTGGGCCCCTCGTGGCTCCACCAACCTACTTCTTCCTCCTATATATACCTATGTACCCTGAAAACATTGAAGAGCACCATGAAAACCTAATTCCACTGCCGCAACCTTCTGTACCCAAGAGATCCCATCTTGGGGTCTTTTCCAGAGCTCCGCCGGAGGGGGCATTGATCAAGGAGGGCCTCTACATCAACTCCATGGCCCTTCCGATGATGTGTGAGTAGTTTACCTCAGACCTTCGGGTCCATAGTTATTAGCTAGATGGCTTCTTCTTTCTCTTTGGATCTCAATACAAAGTTCTCCTCGATTCTCTTGGAGATCTATTTGATGTAATCTTCTTTTGCGGTGTGTTTGTCGAGATCCGATGAATTGTGGGTTTATGATCAAGATTATCTATGAACAATATTTGAATCTTCTCTGAATTCTTTTATGTATGATTGGTTATCTTTGCAGGTCTCTTCGAATTATTAGTTTGGTTTGGCCTACTAGACTGATCTTTCTTGAAATGGGAGAAGTGCTTAGCTTTGGGTTCAATCTTGCGGTGCTTGATCCCAGTGACAGAAAGGGAAACGACACGTATTGTATTGTTGCCATCGAGGATAAAAAGATGGGGTTTATATCATATTGCATGAGTTTATCCCTCTACATCATGTCATCTTGCTTAAAGCGTTACTCCATTCTTATGAACTTAATACTCTAGATGCATGCTGGATAGCGGTCGATGTGTGGAGTAATAGTAGTAGATGCAGGCAGGAGTCGGTCTACTTGTCACGGACGTGATGCCTATATACATGATCATACCAAGATATTCTCATAATTATTCGCGTTTCTATCAATTGCTCGACAGTAATTTGTTCACCCACCATAATACTTATGCTATCTTGAGAGAAGCCACTAGTGAAACCTATGGCCCCCGGGTCTATTTTCCATCATACAAGTTTCCAATCTATTTTATTTTGCAATCTTTACTTTCAATCTATATCATAAAAATACCAAAAATATTTATCTTATTATTATTATTATTATTATCTCTATCAGATCTCACTCTTGCAAGTGGATGAGAAGGGATTGACAACCCCTTTATCGCGTTGGTTGTGAGGTTCTTATTTGTTTGTGTAGGTACGAGGTGACTTGCACGTGGTCTCCTACTGGATTGATACCTTGGTCCTCAAAAACTGAGGGAAATACTTACGCTACTTTACTGCATCACCCTTTCCTCTTCAAGGGAAAACTAACGCAGTGCTCAAGAGGTAGCAGAGGCCATGGCAACCGGCTTGCCGTCATCATCATCATCCTCATTGTACTCTTCTTGTGCCACCAACCCCTTGGGAGGAGTCTTCTTGGTGAAGTTGCTCTTGTTTGGGAATGACTTGGCCTTGTCCTTTCAGATGAGCTTGCCACCATTGTCTTCCCTCTTCTCATAAGGACATTCCGCAACAAAGTGGCTCACATTGCCACAATTATAGCACGTCCTCACTCGTTGCTTGACCTTCACGCCACTTGAGTGGTTTTTATTGAAGTTGGGCCTTGTGTTCTTCTTGCTCCAAAATTGCCTTGAAGCAAGAGCCATGTGTTCATCATAGGCATACTTTGTATCTTCGGGGTTGCTCTCCTCTTCTTCCTGTTCGTCCTCTTCTTCCACACTAACCTTGGCCTTCAATGCAAGGTTGGGCTTGTTTGCTCTTTGATAATGTAACACCGCATTGTCGGCGGTCTTGTCCAAGATGCTCATAGCCACAAACTCATCCAACACTTCACTTGAGGACAAGGTGTGGAAGTCTGGCCTTTGACGAATGATGGAGGAAATTGCCTTGTGATAAGGCATCATGGCCTTGAGGAATTTGTGCTTGATCCAATTGTCATCCGTATACTTGCTCCCATGATCTCGGAGTGAGACCGCGAGTTTGGTTAATCTCCGATAAAGCTCACGAGGTTCTTCATCTTCTTTCATTGCAAACTCATCGGCTTCATCTTGCACCACTTCATAGTTGGAGCGTTGAATGCTTGCGCTTCCCCTGTAGAGGGAAACAACATGGTGCCATGCATCCTTGGCCATGGTGAAGGGCCGGAGATGAGCAAGATCTTCGGGTGGAATTGCATCTTGGGTGATGAAGAGAGCGTTCTCACTGAATTGATTATCCGAGGCATCTCTAGGGGTGAAGTTGCTTCGGTCATGGGATAAAAACCTTCTTCAATGATTCTCCAAAGGTTAGTATTGACGTGGTTCAAATGTCGCTTAAAGCGATAAACCCAAGAATCAAAGTCCTCATTTTTCACAATCTTAGGGGGAGGACCGGCATGATTCAAATGAGTGGAAGGAATCAGCCCACCATAAGTAAGCGGAGGTTCCACATGGGCAAAGATGCCGTTGCCAATTTTACCACTAGAAGAAGGAGCCTTTTCACTAGTAGCTTCCCCCTTGTCGGAGTTAGCATCTGTCACCTTGTTAGTGGGATCACCCACTTTCAACGGTGCGGTAGAAAGTTTAAGCCCTTCTAAGAATTTATTAAACATGCTTTCAACCTCGGTCGTCATGGAGGTTTTCAATGTGTCCAAAGCCACATTGAATTCCTCACGAGAGACCGCGGTTCCCCCATTGGCCATAGATGAGACCGGATTCACACCGGAGTGCTCCTCCACACCGTCTACGGTGTCAACCATACTCTTCGGACGGCAAAGTCCTTCATAAAGAGACGAGGATCTGATACCAATTGAAAGGATCGATATAGTTTACTAGAGGGGGGGGTGAATAGGCAACTAACAATTTTTAACTTTTCTTTACCAATTTAAACTTTGCATCAAAGTAGGTTGTCTATTATGCAACTAGGCGTGCAACCTATATGATGCAACAAGAACAAGAACACAAGCAAGCAAGGGATATAACAGAAATAAGCTTGCAAAAGTAAAGGCACGAGATAACCAAGAGTGGAGCCGGTGAAGACGAGGATGTGTTACCGAAGTTCCTTCCTTTTGAGGGGAAGTACGTATTCGTTGGAGCGGTGTGGATGCACAATGCTCCCCAAGAAGCCACTAGGGCCACCGTATTCTCCTCACGCCCTCGCACAATGTGAGATGCCGTGATTACACTATTGGTGCCCTTGGAGGCGGCGACCGGACCTTTACAAACAAGGTTGGGGCTATCTCCACAACTTAATTAGAGGCTCCCAACGATACCACAAAGCTTCACCACAATGGAATATGGCTCCGCGGTGACCTCAACCGTCTAGGGTGCTCAAACACCCAAGAGTAAGAAGATCTGCAAGGGATGAGTGGGGGGAATCAAATTTATCTTGGTGGAAGTGTAGATCTAGGCCTTCTCAACCAATCCCTAGAGAATCAATAAGTTTGATTGGCTAGGGAGAGAGATCGGGCGAAAATGGAGCTTGGAGCAATAATGGTTCTTGGTGATGGAAGAGATAGTCAACTCAAAGAAGAAGACACCCCTTATATAGTGGAAGAACAAATCCAACCGTTATCCACCATCCCAGCCTGCGTAGCACGGTACTACCACACCAGGGCCGCAGTACTACCGCAGGGGCATGCGGTACTACTGCCCGAGCAGCACAAACCAGGACAACCCAAATACACTGAAGCAGAGGGCGGTAGAACCGCTAGCGCGATACTACCGATCCCCCTTGCGGTACTACCGCAAGGCAGGGATGTTCCAGATTTTGAGAAGGAACAAACATATAAAAATACATCTGTGGCAACTTCCGCTGAGTTGGAGTCAATGCAAAAATCTGACATGGTAGTACCATGAGCCAGGGGCGGTACTCCCGCGTGGGGTGCAGATGTAAAAAATTACATCCGCTCCTACTGCCGCGCAAGCTGCTGAGCCAGACCAGAACGCATGGTACTACCGCGCACCGGGCGCGGTACTACCGCCTAGGGCGCGGATGTAAAAAATTACATCTGCTCCTACTACTGCAGCCGTAGCAGCACCTGGCCTGGGGCCATGGTACTACAACTCCAAAGGAGCGGTACTACCGCACCTGGGCCCGGTACTACCGCAAGGGCCTGCGGTACTACCGCTCCTAGGAGCAGTACTACCGCATGCCCAAGCTCAGCCAACACGACAACTTGCATAGACGAGAAAAGACGAAGGATGCTCCAACATGCCAGAGGAAAGGAGGTGCAAAAGGAGTAGACGTGTACGTGATGATTCCACCCAAACCTTTGCAAAGCGGACCCCCTCTTAATAGTACGGCTTTCCTACGACTCAAATCCACCGAAAAGAAACGTAGAGAAACGCCGTCTTCAATAGTCTTCGAGGGGCACCAAATCGTCTTGTGCGTAGTGATGAGATGTCTGAAATACTCAATGCACACGATTAGTCCACAAAAGCATTGTCATCAATCACCAAAACAACTAAGGGATAAATATGCCCTTACAGTTACTCAGAAAAATATGACGATTCCGATTATGCCTTCCAATCGTTTGTCACGTGCCTCTAGCATAGCGCCAAAATGTCTAGCATCTTCGAACGAAGAAGAAGCTCCTCTCACAACAACTGTCAGGATTCTTCCTCTCTTATATGGTGGACACTCCCTCACAATTATTTTGACCATCGGTGATGGTCGCTTCCCCTCCTTCTCTCGTGCATTACAAAGGTATATCACGAGCAGAAGGAAGAGGAAGCGACCCCACAACAACAGTCGGTATTCTTCTTCTCTGATATGTCGACAGTATATGGTGGACACTCAAGTAGCATCGACAGACTAAAAGTCAACCCGTGAGATTAATCAACACTCCGGAAAAATATAGGCGACTTGAAGTAACAGATAGACCATCTTAATTTACTCACTGGATGACTATCGAGGATGCCGGGGATCTTCTGGGTGTCGTTAAGCGGCACGTTGGTGATCTTCCCTGCACACAAATAAAATAACTATGTGAGCTATGCTTGATACGCTATGTAAATCTTTATTATTATTCAAAGGGGGTCTTAAAATTACATCTCTATGCAAATCTTTATTCTTATTCAAATCCTCCCTACCCCCAGGGCGCGCCCCCAAGGCTTGTGGGCCCCCTGGCCAGCGTCTGGTGCCCATCTTCTGCTATATGAAAGGTTTTGACCTAGAAAAAAAATCAGAAGGAAGCTTTCAGGACGAAGCGCCTCCGTCTCGAGGCGGACCCTGGGCAAAAGCAAATCTAGGGCTCCGGCGGAGCTATTCTGCCAGGGAAACTTCCCTCTGGGAGGGGGAAATCGAAGCCATCATCATCACCAACGATCCTCTCATCGAGGGAGGGTCAATCTTCATCAACATCTTCACTAGCACCATCTCCTCTCAAACCGTAGTTCATCTCTTGTATTCAATCCTTGTCTGAAAACCTCAGATTGGTACCTGTGGGTTGATAGTAGTGTTGATTACTCCTCGTAATTGATGCTAGTTGGTTTATTTGGTGGAAGATCATATGTTCAGATCCTTAATGATAATCAATACCCCTCTGATCTTGAACATGAATATGCTTTATGAGTAGTTATGTTTGTTCCTGAGGACATGAGAGAAGTCTTGTTATAAGTAATGATGTGAATTTGGTATTCGTTTGATATTTTGATGAGATGTATGTTGTCTTTCCTCTACTGGTGTTATGTGAACATCGACTACATGACACTTCACCATGATTTGGGCCTAGGGGAAGGCATTGGGAAGTAATAACTAGATGATGGGTTGCCAGAGTGATAGAAGCTTATACCCTAGTTTATGCGTTGCTTCATAAGGGGCTGATTTGGATCCAGATGTTTCATGCTATGGTTAGATTTATCTTAATTCTTCTTTCGTAGTTGCGGATTCTTGCGAGAGGGGTTAATCATAAGTGGGAGGCTTGTCCAAGTAAGGAGAACACCCAAGCACCGGTCCACCCACATATCAAATTATCAAAGTAACAAACACGAACCATATGAGCATGATGAAAACTAACTCGACAGTAATTCCCATGTGTCCTCGGGAGCGCTTTTCTTTATATAAGAGTTCGTCTAGGCTTATACTTTGCTAAAAAAAGGATTGGGCCACCTTTTTGCACCTTTGTTACACTTGTTACTTGTTACCCGTTACGAATTATCTTATCACAAAACTATCTGTTACCGATAATTTCAGTGCTTGTAGTGAATACCTTGCTGAAAAGCGCTTGCCATTTCCTTCTGCTCCTCGTTGGGTTCGACACTTTTACTTATCGAAAGGACTATGATTGATACCCTATACTTGTGGGCCATCAGAGGACCGAAGACAATGTGAGATGGCGGTGATCCATTAAACTTAATGCTTGGTTACAATCCAAGTACCTTAATTGTGAAACGACCACTCCGTGGCAATGGTAAGCATGACCATAGAATGAAATATAATGCCGTGTGGAGGAGCTTCATAACCTTAGGGTGATCCGCCTACAGAACACACATATCAAATGCTATGAGTACAATACAAGGTAACTGGTATTACCGTCACATTAGCACATCTGATACATTCTTACCATGAACTAAATTCTCTCTGCGCCTAATCTCTTCATTATAGGAAACAAAACTTTCATTCTTATTTATGTTATTTACTTTCAATAGTTTTTATAGTTATTACGTCAAACCCCTTTTATCCTTGTTAATATGGTTTATCCATCATTCGGGACAGTAACAATATTTGCAGAAGCTCAAGCAGTTACTTCACACAAGAGCCGTGACACAATCGATAGAAGCGCCACTATAGATACTCTCCTCCAATCTTCGTTGGGACGACTGCTAATTGGGGTACTTCTGCGAAAGTGATACACTGCCCTATTTGGCTTGCAGGCAGTAGTAACATTTCATATCATTTGGATAAATATAAATGGTACTTCCTTCACAATGATCCGTACTGGATAGAATCCTGAGATAATTTTTGGGGGAAATTGTCTTGGCCAAATGATGTGAACTTTGGCATGCTCAATGGATATAGGGATACTTAGGGCCTGGATTAATTTCAAGAATTATGAAGAAACATAAAATATAGTTGCTTTACAATCTCAAAATGGGTCCAGAAACTAGAATTGGATGGTGTGCTCACCATGAGCATAGAATCTTGAATATGTTTACATATCCATGGTTTATATGAGTCAAAGGACTTGTGGGAATTTTGGGAGTGACAAAAATATAGGTTGCTTCACAACCTAGCGCAAACATGATTATTCCTTTAATACAAAAAGGAATATTTAGATAAGATGGAAATTATGGTTGGGCTAGGATGGAGATGACATGATCTTGGGAAAGATTTGAGAATTACTATTCACTTAGGAGGAGAAGGACAGATGATCTTCCCAAGTTTGAAGTCCATAAAATTCAAGGGAAATCCAAAGTAAATTCCAAGCTAAACCAAAAGAACAGAAAAGGGCCAAAAATTGGGGTGTTACATGAAACCACCCAACCAAGGACGGATTAGGAAGTTGTGTGAACTCCGGATTTTTAGTTGGGAGGTGTGAGGTAGAGGGTTGGTGGTCCGGTGACTCCCATGGGCGACAAGCAAGATAACATGGTGGGGCGGGTGACGTGTCGATATTGTGAGAGGTCCGGGAAGGGACACGGGGAGAGGGAGGTACGTTGTTGCACCCTCGATGCTATTACTACTGATGCACTACCGCTGTTATTTTCACATGAAAGGAGGAGAAAACGCTTAACACACCTTCTCGAAGAGCCACTACGTGGTGCCAGAAAGAAGAAAGAAAATCGATCGGAGGTGGGAAATGGATCACTAAACACCGGTGTGCACCTAGAGACCACATGAACCAGAGAGAATATAAAGGCTACATGGTTCCGTACAAGTAATGTAATAATCCACAATCACCATGGAAAATAAGGAGCTGCGAAGAGAAAGAGGAAGTGTTCATACCACTCACCATTTGTCAAGAAGGTGAAAGAAAGGAAATAGTAATGCAAGTGCCGCGTTATGTAGGCATGGGCATTTCGGTTTCTACTGTTTGTTTGTTTTTTCTTATGAAAATCGGTTTCTCATATTGCTAACCAAAAAGAGCACAAAAAATTCAAAAACCAAAAATTCGGTTCGGTTTTAGTTTATACCGAGGTGATAGCTTGAGCTGTTCTCACCATGTTTCTAGCGTGTATTTTGCCTCTAGCACCCGACCTTCTTAAGTAGCTGAACGCACTTCCTCATCTCGTGTAGCTAGGTGAGGTGGGACAAATCCAAGTGCAAGTGGCGTACTAGCACGGCTGGGAGAAACTATCTTGCAAAAGAGTGGGACTGATTAGCTCAACATATGTGGCCGGCGCAGCGAGTGACTCGCACGCATGTAGCCACGCACATCGCGCCAAGGCCCATGGCAAACTAGGCGCTAGGATATTTGCACGTTTGAACAAGTTATTTTGGCTTTCTGTTTCGGTGATCGGTATAAAACTGAACTGACTGAATACAATTCGATAGCAAAAGTGAAGACCGAATTTTCCTATAGAAGTAAGAAAAACTAAAAAAATAGTTTTTTCGGTTTCAGCATTGGTTCGGTCTTTGGTTTGTTGGTTTTTATGCCCAGGCTTGACATTTGGGTCCCCACGTATGCGTGCGTTAGAAAAGGATCAAGAAACACACATCGAGCATATTCACCGTGCACTCCCCTCCTGCTCTACCGATGTCTAATGAAAATGGGGATCCCACTCATGACTTTTCTGGCTACACGGACCCCCGACCCTAAGCAAGGCCCAAGTCATTATGGTCTTCCTCCCCACCCCTCCCCTCCCTGTGTGTGCGTGAACGCATAGCCAAGGGCGATCATACCAACCATAATCCCCCCGAAGGCGTGAGCAGGGCAGTTGCTTCGCCTTGACGTTCTCATCTCCCATCCATACCACCTCCCCCTTGGCCCTCGCTGACAAGAGACCAAACCGCCATGGTAAACCCCATGCTCCCCTCCCCTCCATCCCACTCTCAACTATTTTTTCCTCCTTTCTTTGATCAACTGAGGTCACCAAGCTTCAAAAATATTACTAAATCTATTATCCTTATCTCCCCCTTCCACCTCAGTGGTTTCTGTCTAGGTGCATTGCGGCGGAGCCACCCCCAGCTGTCGTCTTTGCCACCGCATTGGTATTGTCTCCTCTTCCTTTACTCTACTGTAAGTAAAACTGCCGTCTTGCCTTTTCAAGGGCAAAATGTGCCTCCCTCCTTTCCACTGCCTGAAACTGCCAACACACGGTAGATGGAGAGTAAGCAAGCTACCTTGCTTGATTTATGTGTTCTATTTCTTTTCCTTTTTGTCAAGATTGCGTTGTTCAAGAGATGCTCTTTGTTTTTCCTTACCTTCCCAAGAGATGTTCTTTGTTTCTTCGGTTCAAGAAGACCGACTGCCATCTTTCGCCACTTCATTGATTGCTTGTTGCGCTGCTTTGCTCTTCTCGCAGCGTTCATTGGCCGTTGTGGCTTTATTTTCCAAGTCCAATGTGAATTTCCCCGAGGGTTTTGGGGTCGAATCAATGTGGCCGATGGCATAGGCTGTCATCGAGATCATCTCAGATGACGAGAACAAGGATCCTTTTGCTGCCAAGCTGACCGCCGACATCCTCGAGTGGGCTTCCGACCACCTACTCGATGACTTTACTAGATTGGGGGAGGGTTTAGATAATTTCACGATGATACATGAGTTACTATCTATTCTGGAGGTTCTGCTTCTGATGATGATGACTGTGTGATGCTGGACAATGACCCAGATAAGCCCGTGGTCGTTGTCAAGGAGGAGAAGCCTAGGAAATATGTGGTAGAAGAAGAGTTGTAGGTAGTTTCGAAAAAGGGGATGTATTGATTTCTTGCCTATAATTCCTTTATGCTAACACTCATGTTCCAATTAATATATTGTTGTAGGTTGGACCAGCTACTACGTCCCAGGTTATAGATAGTCGTCTTCATCATTTGAAATATTGCTATCCGAGTCATAAATTGTTGTCAACATTTTTAGATATTTCTTTGTTAGTTCTAGTATGCGTCACATTGGCTAACTTTTATGGGGGAACTATTTTATTAAAAGAATGGGTCCTATTTACATATTGAAGAACAAGGGGGAGATATTGACATCTAATTATTTTTGTGGACCCATTGTCCAAGGAGGACTACTCACACAGGGTCATGGTGCTAGCAAGATGGATGAAGATGGCTGATATGTCTCCAATGTATCTATAATTTTTTATTATTCCATGCTATTATATTATCTGTTTTGGATGTTTTATATGCATTAATATGGTACTTTATATGATTTTTCGGACTAACCTATTAACCTAGAGCCTAGTGCTAGTTTCTGTTTTTTTCCTTCTTTTAGAGTTTCGCAGAAAAGGAATACCAAACGGAGTCCAAACTGAATAAAACTTTCGTGATGATTTTTCTTGGACCAGAAGACACCCAGGAGACTTGAAGTGCAAGTCAGAAGAGCCACGAGGCAGCCACAAGGGTGGAGGGAGCACCCAGGGGGGTGGGGCGCACCCCCAAACTTCTGGGCCCCTCAGTGGCCTCCCGACCTAGATCTTCCTCCTATATATACTCTTATACCCTGAAAACTTCCAGGGGAGCCACGAAACCACTTTTCCACCGCCGCAACCTTCTGTACCCATGAGATCCCATCTTGGGGCCTTTTCCGGCATCCTACCGGAGGGGGATTCAATCACGGAGGGCTTGTACATCAACACCATTGCCTCTCCGATGAAGCATGAGTAGTTTACCTCAGACCTACGGGTCCATAGCTAGTAGCTAGATGGCTTCTTCTCTCTCTTTGATTCTCAATACCATGTTATCCTCGATGTTCTTGGAGATCTATTCAATGTAATACTCTTTCACAGTGTGTTTGCCGAGATTCGATGAATTGTGGATTTATGATCAACTTATCTATGAATATTACTTGAATCTCCTCTCAATTCTTCTATGCATGATTTGATATCTTTGCAAGTCTCTTCGAACTATTGATTTGGTTTGGCCAACTAGATTGGTTTTTCTTGCAATGGGAGAAGTGCTTAGCTTTGGGTTCAATCTTGCAGTGCTCGATCCTAGTGATAGAAGGGGAACCAACACGTATTCTATTGTTGCCATCGAGGATAAAAAGACGAGGTTTTCATCATATTGTTTGAGTTAATTCCTCTACATCATGTCATCTCTCAGGCATTACTCCGTTCTTTATGAACTTAATACTCTAGATGCATGCTGGATAGTGGTCGATGTGTGGAGTAATATAGTAGATGTAGAATCATTTTGGTCTACTTGACACGGACGTGATGCCTATATTCATGATCATTGCCTTACATATCATCATAACTTTGCACTTTTCTATCAGTTGCCCGGCAGTAATTTGTTCACCCACCGTAATAATTCATATCTTGAGAGAAGCCTCTAGTGAAACCTATGCCCCTCGGGTCTATTTTCCATCATATAAGTTTCCAATCTATAATTCTATTTTCCTATTTACTTTCTTTTGCAATCTTTTACTTCCGGTTCCATAAATAAAAAATACCAAAAATATTAATTTACCGTTTATCTATCTCTATCAGATCTCACTTTGCGAATAACCGTGAAGGGATTGACAACCCCTTTGTCGTGTTGGTTGTAAGTTAGTGTTTGTTTGTGTAGGTATTCGGTGGCTTGTCACATTGTCTCCTACTGGATTGATACCTTGGTTCTCAAAATTGAGGGAAATACTTACGCTACTTTGCTGCATCACCCTTTCCTCTGCAAGGGAAAACCAATGCAAGCTCAAGAGGTAACAATGGCTCCGGTGAGTATTTACCTTCTGACAAAGTACCGGAACATGCCTCCAGATAGGATTTTTACAGCTCCTAAAGCGCTGATTTTGTGAAAAGTCCGAAAGTAGAAAAAAACAACTAGCACTGGATTAATAGGTTAGTCCAACAAAATTGACAAAAAATGATGTCAAACTGATGCAATTCCGATATAGAAGTGAAACAAGCAAAAATTATAGATGTGTTTGAGACATATCAGATACCACCACTCAAAGTTGTAAACTCTATTCACCATCAAAATTTTGAGTTATGTGTGGGTTTATTGTTTTCTCATAGTTGTTTAGCACCTTTGTTTTGGGTAGTACTATCATTTTACTTTTTGAGAAATTATGGAGGTGAGGGTGTCCTCCGAGCAACATATGTTGGCAGGAAGGGAGCCATTTGGACTGCCCAACAGAGTCTGTCGACACCCATTCCATCGCCCCCGTGCAAAACATGTTCATGACCCACAACCCAGAAGACACACTCTACTTCCTTCAGTAGAGCCCAGCTTTGCCACCACTTGATTCATACCAACCCGTGGGACAATGGTGCATCAATGTTCCAAGCAAACACGGAGTTACCGCAGGAGTGTAACATCCCAAAATTCTAAATTTTGGAATGTTATAATAAATAGATAGATTTGACTGATTGTTTAATTGATTGTCTGAAAGTGAGTGAATTCGAAACTTTTTGAAAGTTAAATGAGAGGGAATAAAAGGACTTTCCCAAACTTTCATATTTGCTTCTATGATCTCCATGAATTCAAATTCTTTTCAAATACAAAACCCTTGAGCGAAGATGATATGACTTCTTCCATTTAAAATTAAATGAAAGGGTATTTGAAAATAATTGAATTTCATTTGGAAATATTTCAATTCAGAAACTTTAAGCAACTCAATGATTTTCACGAGAGGAGATAAAATGACTTTTTCAAATTATGAAATATGAGTTGGGAGTTTCAGGGATCAAATTCAAAGTCCTTTTGAAATTATTTTCAATTTGGATTTATTTGAGTTTTATTCAAATTATTTTTCTCCAAAATCAAAATACATGGAAAATAGGGTAACATGATTCCCTACATTAGAAAATTGGAGGAAAATTAATTTGAAATAATTTTGGTATTTTTAAAATGATTTTAGTTGGATTTTAATAGACCAGTAGCACTCTTTGAATTATTAGAATTTGTGTGTATTTTATTTAATGCTAGAAAAATGTTCACATCGTAGGAAATCTTTTTCTGAAAATTTTGATATATTATATGCCTATATAATATTTTTAGTTATTTTGTTTTTATTATTTTAGTTCTCTGGAAAAA
Organism: Triticum urartu; assembly: GCF_003073215.2. NCBI lineage: Eukaryota > Viridiplantae > Streptophyta > Magnoliopsida > Poales > Poaceae > Triticum > Triticum urartu. The sequence continues at coordinate 630,938,912 of NC_053026.1, forward strand.
AATGTTTATAAAAAAAAAACCTTCCCGCCAACTGGGCCGGCCCAGCCGATGCCAGGCCAAGGCCCAACTCCGCGCCGCCTCGCCCGTCGTCCCTGACCGGGACTCCTCCCCGGAGTCCGTTGCGCCGCCGCCTCTCCATGGCCCCTCGCCCAAGCCGCCCTCTCCTCCCCTCCCCTATAAAGCCGCCGCCGCCGCCCTGGCTTCTCTCTCTCTGCCGCACCGCGTCGCCCCTCCCGCATCTCACCGGCGCCGTACGCCGCCAGGACACCGCCGCCGTTGCCCCCTCCTCCACGCCACCTCCTCCCCTTCCCCTTAAATAACGAGGCCCCGGGCCCCGTTCCTCTCCTTCTCGCCGCTCGCGCCGCCTCGCCTCGCTCGCATCTCGCCGCCGCCGCCTGCTCCAGTCGCCGCCGCCGCCGCAAGCGAGCCACCCCGCCGCCTAGTCCGCCGCCCCACCTCGCTGCTCGCCGCCGCACCGTCGCCTAGCGCCGCCCCGCGTCGCCTCGCGCAGCCGCCGTCGCCACACCTCGCCGAAGCCGCGCCGCCTCGCCGGAGTCCGTTCGTCGCCGCCGCCGGTTTTATTAGGCGAACCGGTAAAACCCGCACAAAACCCGATCCGGTTTTCCCTAGTTTAGCCGGTTTATTTTAGGGTTCGGTTTTTGTTTAAAAAAACAGTTTAGTTTTTTTAATTAGATCTATTTAGAGAACGTTCTCTGTTTAAGAACTAGTTAGCGAACGTTCACTTTTTGGCTTTTTCTTTTTCTGTTATTTTCGGCCAGGGACCTATTCGTGATAAATTTTCTTCACAGATTAGTCCCTGTACTTCAAACCCTCATAACTTTTTACTCGTTAGTCCAAATCCAACGAAACCAACGCCCACTTCTTCGTTACGATCTCCTCTATCCAGTAATCCAACCCAAACATGTCTTTGAAAAGTTAAAATTTGAATTAGATCAGATTTGAATTCAAACTTCTTTTGATCATATCTTTTTATCCGTAACTCTGTTTGAGTTGATTCTTTTTGCAAATCGAAGCTCTTGACCTAAACTTTCTAATAAGGCCAAATTCACATAATTTTGGTACTGTTAGAAATTGTTTTATGTTGCAAGAGTTATTTGCTTGGTTTTGATGTTTCCGAATCGTCTTCTTCGTTCTTTCTGATCTTTTGAGTGATTGCTTATGTGTGGTTACTATTGCTTGCTTACGATAGATTGACCGGAGTGTGACGAGTAGATCTATCAAGAGTTTCGAGTGCGAATCATCTTCATCAACCTTGCAGGCAAGTTCACACTTTGATCATACCTCTTTCATACCCAGTTTTTATTGCATTAGATCAAACCTCCAACATTGCATGATTAGGATCTAATTAACATGTGGGTATTGGGAAGTAGTTGATGAGGTAGGAACCTATTACCTGTATTATTATGAAACCTTTGGGAGTTACTTCTACGTTTGCTTATTATGCCATGCTATGCTAGTAGACGTGGATTGGGTGAGTGATATCCATGACAGATGTGAGATTGATAATTTAATGGTTTACCTAAGGTGGCAACTTAAACACACATCTGGGTGGATTGAGGCACCTGATGTCTATCGGGACTTGCTTGTTTTTATTTCGGACCGCCACCCAGGCTCAAAGGGATCATAAGATCATTCATGCTAGAAACTTCCGTGTGCAACCACAAGTCATTATGGGCTCTGGCATAGTTGACTAAGTTTTGCGAACTCTTACGGGTAGACTAGCAGATGTAGGGGAAAGTAGGTGTACCGGTCTACCCACATGTAAGGTGCTAGCGCTTCTGAAAGACTATGTCTCGGTCATCCGTTTCTCAAACACCATGTAGTGCGAGAATCCAAACGGAGGCGATCGAGTCTTGTGGGGAAAAGTGCGCAAACCTCTGCAGAGTGTACAAACTAATCATGATTAGCCGTGTCCCCGGTTATGGACATCTTGAGTATCTAGTTCTTGGATTATCCTGTTGATCTCATCACGTTAATTTAAATGAATATTGTTGGGTTTAATGATGTTACTTAATTGGGATTGAGAATGCTGTCAACCATTCTCAATGTTCAACAACCACCATGATAGTTAAATAAAATTTATTCCTTTGAAGTAGGGAAAAATTGGCTTTACGCAAAAACCTTATAACCATAGAGCTTTTCCACCAGCCATATATGCATGTAGTGATAGCCATTGTTCATCATTTTCTCTATGGTGTGAATTTGCCAGTACATTCAATGTACTGACCCGTTTCGGGCTGCAACGTCTCATGTTGCAGGATTATCTTACAACGAGTAAGTGATACGTTAGGGTTACGATTTCTACACTCAACTTTGCCGTTGGTGTTGATGGGAATCCACAACCTTGTTGCTTCCGCTATATGGATTGAGGTAATAGTATTTACGTTACTTTATACATGTGATTTACCTCTGTTATAAATCCTTCGAGTACTGTGTGTGTCAGCATACCGATCCAGGGATGACACTTAAGCACAGAGACTTGATCCATTCGGGTCAGGTCGCTACAAGGAGACAATGGTGCATCAATGTTCCAAGCAAACACGGAGGAGGAGGAGGCCACAGAGAAGCGTTGTCGTCCAACTAGGTGCGATGAGGACTGCTCCATGTTGCTGGCATTGGTGCACGTGCCCAATCCCGTGGACTGACGACGGTGGTGCATCTTGAGTCCAGGACTTTCTTGTCGCCTATCGTCAAAATGTGGGCTGACAGAGTGTCGGCGGAAACACTGATGGGAATGAAGAAAAAAATATATAAATGAAGTGTAGCTGATACGTCTCCAACGTATCTATAATTTTTGATTGTTCCATGCTGTTATATTATCTGTTTTGGATGTTTTATATGCATTAATATGCTATTTTATATGATTTTTGGGACTAACCTATTAACCTAGAGCCTAGTGCCAGTTATGTTTTTTCCTTGTTTTAGAGTTTTGCGGAAAAGGAATACCTAACAGAGTCCAAACAAAATAAAACTTTCGCGATGATTTTTCTTGGACCAGAAGACACCTGGGAGACTTGGAGTGCAAGTCAGAAGAGCCACAAAGGCGGCCACAAGGGTGGAGGACGCGCCTAGGGGGGTTGGGCACGCCCCAACCTTGTGGGCCCCTCGGTGACCCCCTGACCTAGATTTTCCTCCTATATATACTCACATACACTAAAAACTTCCAGGGGAGCAAGGGAACCACTTTTCCACCGCCACAACCTTCTATACCCATGAGATCCCATCTTGGAGCCTTTTCTGGCATCCTGCCGGAGGGGGATTCGATCACGGAGGGCTTATACATCAACACCATTGCCTCTCCAATGAAGCATGAGTAGTTTACCACAGACCTACGGGTCCATAGCTAGTAGCTAAATGGCTTATTCTCTCTCTTTGATTCTCAATACCATGTTCTCCTCGATGTTCTTGGATATCTATTTGATGTAATACTCTTTTGCAGTGTGTTTGCCGAGATCCGATGAATTGTGGATTTATGATCAACATATCTATGAATATTATTTGAATATTCTCTGAATTATTTTATGCATGATTTGATATCTTTGCTAGTCTCTTCAAACTATCGATTTGGTTTGGCCAACTAGATTGGTTTTTCTTGCAATGGGAGAAGTGCTTAGCTTTGGGTTCAATCTTGTGGCGTCCTTTCCCAGTGACATTAGGGGCAACAAGGAACGTATTGTATTGTTGCCATCGAGGATAAAAAGATGGTGTTTTCATCATATTGCTTGAGTTAATCTCGCTACAGTATGTCATCTTACTTAATGCATTACCTTGTTCTTATGAAATTAATACTCTAGATGTAGGCAGGAGTCGGTCGATGTGTGGAGTAATAGTAGTAGATGCAGAATCATTTCGGTCTACTTGACACGGACGTGATGCCTATATTCATGATCATTGCCTTAGATATCGTCATGACTTTGCACTTTTCTTTCAATTACTCGGCAGTAATTTGTTCACCCACCGCAATATTTTCTATCTTGAGAGAAGCCTCTAGTGAAACCTATGCCCCCCGGTTCTATTTTCCATCTTATAAGTTTACGATCTACAGTTTTAGTTTCTGATTTACTTTCTTTGCAATCTTTTACTTTCCGTTCCATAAACCAAAAATATTACTTTACCGTTTATCCATCTATATCAGATCTCACGTGCAAATAACCGTGAAGGGATTGACAACCCCTTTATCCCGTTGGGTGCAAGTTGGTGTTTGTTTGTACATGTATTTGGTGGCTTATTGCGTTGTCCCCTACTGGATTGATACCTTGGTTCTCAAAAACTAAGGGAAATACTTACTCTACTTTGCTGCATCACCCTTTCCTCTTCAAGGGAAAAACCAATGCAAGATCAAGAGGTAGCAGGAAGGATTTCTGGCGCCGTTGCTGGGGAGATTTATGCCAAGTCAAGTCAAGATTTGTCTCCCGTCAACTTGACGATTTCTGGCGCCGTTGCCAGGGAGATCTACGCCAAGCCGAGACATACCAAGTACCCATCATAAACTCTCATCCCTCACATTACATTATTTGTCATTCACCTCTCATTTTCCTCTCCCCCACTTCTAAAACGAATTTTGAAAAGATTTGCCTTTTCTTCACCCTTCTTTCGTTCGTCTTTTCATTTGCCTTGATGTCTTATTTAGCTCATTTGCTTGTTTGCTTGGAATAATCGTGTATTTATTGCAAATCAGAGAACCTAAGTTCTATGGATCCTCATCTTCTTGCCAATCGTTTTAAGAGATCCAATTATGATGAACCAATTGCTGGTGAGTTTTGTGCACTAGATTATCTTTATGAAGTTTTTGCTTGAAATTCGTGAATCTGAAAATTGTGATGAAGTACTTTATGAAGTGATTCACGATAGATCTTTGAATAAAAATCATGATTGCAATGATGTTATTATAAATTATATTAATGTAAATTGTGCTAATAATATGCAAAACCCTAAGCTTGGGGATGCTAGTTTTGCTATGTCCACTACTTATTGCAATGATCACGATTGGGGTGATTCTTCTTATGATCTTGAAAATTTATTTAAGTCCCATGATGAATATGAGATTGGTAATAATGTTTGCAATAATATTGAAAGTGGGTTTGGAAGAGTGTCAACTTTAGATCCCACGTATTTGGATAATGTTCAATCTTATGAAGTTTTTAAAAAAAGTGCGTTCGAAGAGGTCATGACTTTATTTTATGATAATCTCACTATTTTGGAAGAGTGTCAAGTTTGCATGCATGTGGTTAATAAATAGAATATTCTATGTGATAGTTATATTATTGAGTTTGAATACAACCCCACATGTAATTATTATGAGAGAGGAAAATATGGTTGTAGAAATCTGCATGTTACAAAATTACCTCTCGTTATGTTGTTATTGCTATTGTCTCTTTCTTCTTCCTTGCATATGCTAGTTTTTGCTTGTCTTGATAATTTCTTTGCCTATAAGATGCCTATGCATAGGAAGTATGTTAGACTTAGATGTGTTTTTCACATCTATATGATGCTCTCTTTGTGCTTCAATTCTTGTCTTTCATGTGAGCATCATAGAAATTATCAATGCCTAGCTGTTGGGAGACAACCCAATGTTTTTACTTGCTGTTTTGCAATAAATATTTCATCTAGCCTCTGTTTAGATGTAGGTTTATGTTTTAATTAGTGTTTGTGCCAAGTAAGACCTTTGGGATAGCTTACGGTGATAGTTGATTTTGATCCTGCTGAAAGACAGAAACTTTTGCACCCAGGAGATTAGTTTTCATTTTTAATAGAGGCGCGATAAAATACTAATTATTTTTGCAGAGGATTTGTAAACAAATTGCCTAGGACTTCCTAATTTCTCAGGATTTTTGGGGTTACATAAGTATTCGAAATATCCAGATTGCTACAGATTGTTCTATTTTTCATAGATTCTGCTTTTCGCGTGTTGTTTGCTTCTTTTGATGAATCTATGGCTAGTAAAATAGTTTATAAACCATGGAGAAGTTGGAATACAGTAGGTTTAACACCAATATAAATAAAGAATGAGTTCACAACAGTACCAAAAAGTGGTGATTTATTTTCTTATACTAACGGAGCTTATGAGATTTTCTGTTAAAGTTTTGTGTTGTGAAGTTTTCAAGTTTTGGGTAAGGATTTGATGGACTATGGAATAAGGAGTGGCAAGAGCCTAAGAGTGGGGATTCCCAAGGCACCCCAAGGTAATATTCAAGGAGGCCAAAGAGCCTAAGCTTGGGGATGCCCCGGGAAGGCATCCCCTCTTTCGTCTTCGTCTATCGGTAACTTTAATTGAGGCTATGTTTTTATTCACCACATGATATGTGTTTTTCTTGGAGCGTCTTGTATGATTTGAGTCTTTGATTTTTAGTTGGCCACAGTCATCCTTGCTATACACACCTTTTGAGAGACACACACATGAATCGTGATTTATTAGAATGCTCTATGTGCTTCACTTATATCTTTTGAGCTAGGCAAAATTGCTCTAGTGCTTCACTTATATATTTTTAGAGCATGGTGGTGGTTTTATTTTATTGAAATTGATGAACTCTCGTACTTCACTTATATTATTTTGAGAGTCTTTAGGACAGCATGGTAATTTCCTTTGGTTATAAAATTAGTCCTAATATGATAGGCATCCAAGAGGGATATAATAAAAACTTTCATATAAAGTGCATTGAATACTATGAGAAGTTTGATTCCTTACGATTGTTTTGAGATACGAAGATGGTGATATTAGAGTCATGCTAGTGAGTAGTTGTGAATTTGAGAAATACTTGTGTTAAAGTTTGTGAGTCTCGTAGTATGCACGTATGGTGAACCATTATGTGATGAAGTCGGAGCATGATTTATTTATGGGACAATTCCATTTCTGCCCCTAACTAGAACCCACTACTCAAATTTGCCCCTAATTTCAATGTGTGCTCAAATTTGCCCCTCTACCGTTAGTTGCCCTTATAGAAATGTCCTTCTGCGCCGTTACCGTCTGGTCAAACAACTTTGACCATCTCAAAAAATGGCAAAAAAGTCAAACAAATTTGAAATTTTGTGGGATCGAAGGTACTCAGGTTTGCAAGGTGCGTGCAAATTTTCATGTTGTTTGGGCATTCTAGGAGCTCGCGGCGAAGGAAAAACAGTAAATATATACGTGTGTGAACCGTAAATTCAAAAAAATAGCAAAAAAATTCAAAAAAATATGAATTCTTTTGGCATCCAAGATGCTTAGGTGCGGAAGGTGTGTGCAAAATTTTGTTGTGTTTGGAGATTGTAGGAGCTCGAGGAGAAAAAAAAATTTGTCTGAGAAAAAAACTTGTAAAAAATACACTATTTTGGTTTTTTTGCGAGAGCTCCACACATGTCATTTGATAACAAAATTTTGCACACACCTTATGCACCCGAGCATCTTGGATGCCAAAAAATTTCATATGTTTTTGAATTTTCTTGCTATTTTTTTGAATTTACTATTCAAAGATGTACAGATTTATTGTTTTCCTTTGCCACGAGCTCCTGGTATGTCTAAATAGCATGAAAATTTGCACGCACATTGCGCACATGACTAGCTTCAATCCCACAAAATTTCAGATTTTTTTGATTTTTTTACTATTTTTTTCGAGATGGTCAAAGCTGTTTGACCGGACGGTAACGGCGCAGAAGGGCTTTTCTATAAGGGCAACTAACGACAGAGGGGCAAATTTGAGCACACATTGAAATTAGGGGCAAATTTGAGTAGTGGGTTCCAGTTAGGGGTAGAAATGGAATTGTCCCTTTATTTATTGATTGTTTTCCTTATGAGTGGCGGTCGGGGATGAGCGATGGTATTTTCCTACCAATCTATCCCCCTAGGAGGATGCGGGTAGTACTTTGTTTTGATGAATAATAGATTTTTGCAATAAGTATGTGAGTTCTTTATGACTAATGTTGAGTCCATGGATTATACACACTCTCACCTTTTCGCCATTGCTAGCCACTCTAGTACCGCGCAACTTTCGCCGGTACCATAAACCCACCACATATTCTTCCTCAAAATTGCCACCATACATACCTATTATGGCATTTCCATAGCCATTCCGAGATATATTGCCATGCAATTTTCCACCATTCCGTTTATTATGACACATTCCATCATTGTCATATTGCTTTGCATGATCATGTAGTTGACATCGTATTTTTGGCAAAGCCACCGTTCATAATTTTTTATACATGTCGCTCTTGATTCATTGCACATCCCGGTACACCGCCAGAGGCATTCACATAGAGTCATATTTTGTTCTAAGTATCGAGTTGTAATTTTTGAGTTGTATGTAAATAAAAGTGTGATGATCTTCATTATTAGAGCCTTGTCCCAAGTGAGGAAAGGATGATGGAGACTATGATTCCCCCACAAGTCAGGATGAGACTCCGGACGAAAAAAAGAGGCCAAAAAATGAGATAAGGCCCAACAAAAAAATGAGAGAAAAGAGAGAAGGGACAATGTTACTATCCTTTTACCACACTTTTGCTTCAAGTAGCACCATGATCTTCATGATAGAGAGTCTCCTATGGTATCACTTTGATATAATAGTGGGAACTTTCATTATTGAACTCGGCTTGTATATTCCAATGATGGGCTTCCTCAAAATGCCCTAGGTCTTCGTGGGCAAACGAGTTGGATGCACACCCACATAGTTTCTTTTTGAGCTTTCTAACTTATAGCTCTAGTGCATCCGTTGCATGGTAATCCCTACTCACTCACGTTGATATCTATTAAGGGGCATCTCCATAGCCCGTTGATATGCCTAGTTGATGTGAGACTATCTCCTTCTTTTGTCTTCTCTACAACCACCGTCTATTCCACCCATAGTGCTAAGTCCATGGCTCATGCTCATGTATTGCGTGAAAGTTGAAAAAGTTTTGAGAACATCAAAAGTATGAAACAATTTCTTGGCTTGTCATCGGGGTTGTGCATGATTTGAATATTTTTTGTGATAAAGATAGAGCATAGCCAGACTATATGATTTTGGAGGAATAAGCTTTATTTCGCCATGTTATTTTGAGAAGACATAATTATTTTTTTAGTATGCTTGAAGTATTATTGTTTTTATGTCAGTATTAAACTTTTGATTTGAATCTTAAGGATTTGAACATTCATGCCACAATAAAGAGAATTACATGGATAAATATGTCAGGTAGCAATCCACCTCAAAAATTCTGTCTTTATCATTTACCTACTCGAGGGCGAGCAGGAATTAATCTTGAGGATGCTTGATACGTCTCCAATGTATCTATAATTTTTTATTGTTCCATGCTATTATATTATCTGTTTCTGGATGTTTTATATGCACGAATATGATATTTTATATGATTTTGGGACTAACCTATTAACCTAGGGCCTAGTGCCAGTTTATGTTTTTTTTTCTTGTTTTAGAGTTTCACAGAAAATGAATACCAAACGGAGTCCAAACGGAATAAAACTTTCGCGATGATTTTTCTTGGACCAGAAGACACCCGGGAGACTTGGAGTGGAAGTCAGAAGAGCCACAAGGCGGCCACAAGGGTGGAGGGCGCGCCCCCAACCCCGTGGGCCCCTCGGCGACCCCCTGACCTAGATCTTCCTCCTATATTTACTCATATACCCTAAAAACTTCCAGGGGAGCCATGAAACCACTTTTTCACCGCCGCAACCTTCTGTACCCATGAGATCCCATCTTGGGGCCTTTTTCGGCATCCTGCCGGAGGGGGATTTGATCACGGAGAGCTTCTACATCAACACCATCACCTCTCCGATGAAGCGTGAGTAATTTACCACAGACCTATGGCTCCATAGCTAGTAGTTAGATGGGTTCTTCTCTCTCTTTGATTCTCAATACCATGTTCTCCTCGATGTTCTTGGAGATCTATTCGATGTAATACTCTTTTGCGGTGTGTTTGCCGAGATCCGATGAATTATGGATTTATGATCAGCTTATCTATGAATATTATTTGAATCTTCTATGAATTCTTTTATGCATGATTTGATATCTTTGCAAGTCTCTTCGAACTATCGATTTGGTTTGGCCAACTAGATTGGTTTTTGGGAGAAGTGCTTAGCTTTGGGTTCAATCTTGCATTGTCCTTTCCTAGTGACAGTAGGGGAAGCAAGGCACATATTGTATTGTTGCCATCGAGGATAAAAAGATGGGGTTTTCATCATATTGCTTGAGTTAATCCCACTACATCATGTCATCTTACTTGTGTTACTCTATTCTTATGAACTTAATACTCTAGATGTAGGCAGGAGTCGGTCGATGTGTGGAGTAATAGTAGTAGATGCAGAATCGTTTCGGTCTACTTGACACAGACACAATGCCTATATTCATGATCATTGCCTTAGATATCATCACAACTTTGCGCTTTTCTGTCAATTGCTCTGATGTCTCTTGAAGCTACGTCGGTATTTCCCCCAAGAGTAAGTGATGATGCAACACATCGACGGTAGGTATTTCACTCAGATATGAAACCAAGGTTATTGAACCAGTAGGAGAACCAAGCAACACAACGTAAACAACACCTGCACACAAATAACAAATACTCGAAACCCGACGTGTAAAAGGGGTTGTCAATCCCTTTCGGGTAAAGGCGCCAGAAATTGGCACGTGGACAGGAGAAAGTTGTAAATACGGATAGATCGAACGCCAAATAAAATAAATTGCAGCAAGGTATTTTTGGGTTTTTCGTTTAATAGATCTGAAAATAAAAGCAAAGGAAAAGTAGATCGCAAATGCAAATATATGAGAAAGAGACCCGGGGGCCGTAGGTTTCACTAGTGGCTTCTCTCGAGAAAAATAGCAAACAATGGGTAAACGAATTACTGTTGGGCAATTGATAGCACTTCAAATAATCATGACAATATCCAGGCAATGATCATTACATAGGCATCACGTCCAAGATTAGTAGACCGACTCCTGCCCGCATCTACTACTATTATTCCACACATCGACCCTTATCCAACATGCATCTAGTGAATTAAGTTCATGGAGAAATGGAGTAATGCAATAAGAACGATGACATGATGTAGACAAGATCTATCTATCTAGAGATAAACCCCATCATTTTATCCTTAGTAGCAATGATACATACACGTCGGTTCCCCTTCTGTCACTGGGATCAGGCACCATAAGATCGAACCCACTAAAAAGCACCTTTTCCCATTGCAAGATAAATAGATCAAGTTGGCCAAACAAAACCCAAATATCGAAGAATAAATACGAGGCTATAAGAGATCATGCATAAAAGAGATCAAAGAAACTCAAATAGTTTCATGGATATAAAAAGATATAACTGATCATAAACTCAAAGTTCATCAGATCCCAACAAACACACCGCAAAAAGAGTTACATCATATGGATCTCCAAGAGACCATTGTATTGCGAATTCAGCGAGAGAGAGGAAGCCATCTAGCTACTAACTACGGACCCAAAGGTCTACAAAGAACTACTCACGCATCATCGGAGAGGTACCAATGGAGGTAGTGAACCCCATCCGAGATGGTGTCTAGATTAGATCTGGTGGTTCTGGACTCTGCGGCAGTTGGATCAATATTTTGTCGACTCCCCTAGGGTTTTTGGAATATTGGGGTATTTATAGAGCAAAGAGGCGGTCCGGGGGGCACCCGAGGTGGGCACAACCCACCAGGGCGCCCCTGGGCCTCCTGGCGCGCCCTGGTGGGTTGTGCTCTCCTTGGAGGACCCCCAGGAGCAGCCAGGGCCCATTAAGTTTCTTCTGGTCCATAAAAAATCGCCGTAAAAAGTTTCATGGCAATTGGACTCCATTTGGTATTGATTTTCTACGATGTAAAAAACATGCAAAAAACAACAACTATCACTTGACACTATGTCAATAGGTTAGTAACAAAAAATGATATAAAATGATTATAAAACATCCAAGATTGATAATATAACAACATGGAACAATTAAAATTTGTAGATATGTTGGAG